>NW_004524606.1:334344-346145 GCF_000260255.1 Octodon degus
TATACATCCATGTTGCTAGCAACAAAATTTATTATACCTAAATCCCGGAAACAACCCAGATGCCCATTAACTGAAGAATGGATAACAAAGATGTGATATTTTTGCACAATGGAATAAAAATATTTCAGAAACAAACAATGCAAACCTTGAAATCAAATACACTTCATAATGTGAATCCATTGGCTGGACTATAATGAGAAAATAAGAGAGGAGAGACATAACACCTGAAACAATAGAGACGGCATTCTTAATCAGATGAAGCTAAATATGAGTTCAGGTGAAAGTTTCTCACTTCAGTTTTGGATTCTTAGTTTTTCTTGCTAATAAATTTGTAAGCACAATGTAAATGTATGCCAAAAAGGCCAGGCTTCATTTCATTACTGGTTTTATCTGTGAATGATTTTAGGTTGCTTAATTTGTATGTATCTCAGTTTCCCATCATTAAGAAGAGATAAAGATTCCTATTTTGCAGTAAAAGATTTCAAGGACATGGTTCTTCTAAGAATGTCACCTATCTTTCTTCTTGTGTTTGGCTTCTTTAACATGCAGTGGGGGAAGAAAGCCCAAAGAATTTTGGGACTGAATCATACAGATTCAGTCATTAAATTTAGTCCTATGCAAACATCAAGTAAGTCAGTAAGTAGTAGAGGACTCCAACTATAACTTGGGCTCTGACATTTACTTTCCTTTGTTATAATGTGGAACTTCAGTGTTTCTCTAAGGTCCATGTAGTAAAGGCTTGGTCCTAAGCCTATGATGCTTATAGTAGGGTCAGGAGCCTAGAAGAGAGGAACTTTAAAGGGAGCTCTTCAGCTCACTGGAGAGTGTGCTCACCCTTGCAGGAGACAGTGAAACCCCAACTCTTCCTTTTTCTTTTCAAAAAGTGTTTCAGTCATGACTTGTTCCCTCACCACAAGGCCAAAGCAAAAGGACCCATTGGTTGTAGACTGAAACCTCAAAAGTTATGATCTAAGACACAATTTTTCTCTGTAAGAGTTGGTTATATCCAGTCATTGTTGTAGTGACAGATGACTGATATATCCTGTGACCTTGAGTAAGATAAACTTTCTGTTCCTCAGTTTCATTATCCATGAAATGGAGATAATAAGAGTATATCACTCAGAGGAGTAGGAAATTTATGTTTTAATTTTATAGATTTATGACACTGCCTGACATATATAAGCACTCTATATGTATTATTACATAAAATACTTTGGCATCTCTGAAAAATGTCAATGAAGCAATCATTTTGTCATGTCTTGAAGTTGTTGGTAAATGTTTTATTATTATGCCACAAATCTTCAATGTATGAGCTCTTAGATGACAAGAAAGGCTAGATTCAACTTCTATCTTTAGTTCTTGTTCTTCATGAAATACATGACATGTTACTTTGTTGTCAAGGTAATAGGATTTAAGATGGTTTTATAAAATGAGAATAGTATCTTTTAAAAATATGCCAGAAAATGCTTTGGAAAAGGAGGTGTTATAATAGCAGACCTTATTGAAGCAAAAGTGTTTAAATCTCACTAAAGGAAGAGAATTGATTGCTTTTAGTTCAGTTGCCTTATTGAAAACAGGCTATATTTTCAAACAAGTGCTTGGCATTTTATAATCCTACAATAATGGGGAGAACTTTTGCAAGTGAGGCTATGAGGAGCCACTGATGATCTTTTCCCTTAAAATGATATAAAGTAAGAGTAGACTTATGTGTGTGTGTGGGGGTGATACATGAAGGAGAGATTTAGAGAATGAAACTTATAGTAAGAGGGTATATTGGTATAACATTTTTACCTATGAATGAATTTGTATGAATTTTGGAGAGAAGTCACTGAAGTGGTATGCAACAGTGAGTCATAATGAAGCAAACCCAGGAAGTTTAATCTGAGAACACATAACTACATTTGTATGGCCACTTAAGTTATTTCAAAAGACTTTATGCTATTTTTGCCTTTTTTCATATGCATCTATTAGTTTTAAGGAGAAAATAGGCTTCTTCTTCTCTCCCCCAGAAAGAGGAGTAAATGAGAATGGAGTAGGGTATATGATGTGTTTTGTGTGTTATTGCTGATTTTTTTTTTTTTTTGTACAGGGTTTACAGAGCCTCACTACACAGATTGGGCTCATAGTGATTCTCCTGTTTTCAGCCTCCCAAGTGCTAGGATTACAGGCATGTGCCACCACACCCAGCCTCAGTGTGTATAAGCTTGCTTCCTACCAAGTCTCACTCAGTGGAATCTCCTAGTTGGGCTGGAAGATGCTGGATGAAAAACAAAACAACATATAACCCAGTGTGTAGAAAAAATTACCTGCAAAAAATAAAGGAATAGGACCATGTAGTTGATGTACATGTTGCATGTGTCATGCCTGGAGTTGGTTTCACCATAGACAACTCCAACTGGTCCACAGCTGGGGTCATGAGGTTGTCATAGCTTGACCTTTTTCCTTTTCCTTATATGGACTGGTTCTCTTCTTAGATGGAGGACACCTTTTGATTTTTGTAGTTTAGGAATTCTGAGGTTTATTTTCTTCTTCCATTACCATTTTATCCACTTGTACTACCTTCTGTTTTTTGGGGGCAGATTTCAGGGGTGTCTGAATAGCTTCTGCTGTTTGTTTATTTCTGTGCTATCCACTTCAGTTGTTGCTGTCTTTTCCAGGTCCTGTTTGTTTCCTCCAAGGGCAAAGTATTCAAGCCAGTTCATCTTGCACAGTGCCTTGGGGAGCCACAGGATCTCAATGTTGCAGGTTATCCACCTCTTTCAGGAGGTTCTGCCTATCTGACTCAATTTTCTTGACCTGCACTTGCACTTCTTGGTCGAAGTCCTTAAGAAACGAGGTGAGTTTCCGACTCTAATGAATTCGTCTTGGCTGCCCACCTGCTGCGCTTTCTAGAAGGAGCAATGGTGCTCAGGTGGAGGCTACTGACCCCACAGGAAGGGCTCAGAAAAATCTCACTGTCGTAGCAGAGACCAGGAACTTTAGTCTTAATCTTTTAATTCTTTGATTTCTAGTAGTCATGACAGTCTTAATTGCTAATAGAGAGACAGAATTTCTTCTGAAAGGCATGACTTTGCCTTCTCCATTTCAATTTTATGTTCATCCAAATCATTTTGCTGTCCCTGTCCCTATTAAAGTAGCTTTTTATTTAAAAAAACAGGTTAGTAGGAAAGTTATAATAATTAGTACATTGCATATTGTTGTCTTCATATTAGTTAATCAGAGGACAAGATACAGACTTTATCTCTTGTCTAAACAATATTAATACAAACCCTTCTTCTCAATGAACTAAGCGAAAGTAGCTGTTTATCTATCCTATCTTGTGTGTGTTTGTATATATATATATATATATATATATATATATATTTAACAACAAAAGGGTCTTTTATTTATATCTTCCTTTTTTGTTTTGTGTCAGAGATGTGTTCCATTGCAGTTAGAGAAGCTGTATTTGGAGAAGTCATTAAAGGACCTTTTCATACTGGATGCAAGACCAAAGATTGTAGGTACTTGAATTCAGAAAAATAATCCAATATAGTCCAATAGTCTATAATAGTAGTGAGTTATCACCACAACTGACAATTGTTCCATGTTGGTGACTTGAGCCTTTTATAGCTCAGCATATTAATATAGCTTTACTTTTTGTACCTCATGGTTACACTTTTCTCCTGGATGGTTAAGACCAAGTTAAAGTAAGACCTATATAATTAAAAATGTAACTTTTTTATCTGACAAGGTCAGTCAAATCCCCTCAGGATTTACCTTGGAAGCACGAACAGCACCTTGTAGATCTTTTGTCAGTGTCAGTCATCTGGATGAATCATGACAATTGCTTGACCAATTTGCTCTCTGTGAAAGCCTGAGAGAATTTTTTCTCTCGGTGACTCTCCTTAGGCACACTATACATTGTCAATCACTTTTCTCTGTTGCCCCATGATCTCCTTGATCAGAAAACTTGGGCTAGCACTTAGTTACAGGATGGCACAGCAGAGGTTCTCTTATATTCTGAGTCCTCACTGACCTGGAAGGGGTAGGGCCAAAATATTGGCTATCTTTTTAGCCCATCTATCTCTCCAATTTTTGATCTGCAAACTTTAGTTGTTAACAGATTAAAGTGTCTGCAAGCAGGCACAGGGGCTGAGGTTTGATTCTGTGACCTGCCATGCCAGCCCAACTCCTGGGGCATGCTGAGAGGGCAATTGAGACTGGGCATGGTGGTGCATGCCTCTAATCCCAGCTCTTGGGCTGCTGTAAACAGGTGGATCACTATGAGTCTGATCTAGTAGTGAGACCCTGAGCACCCTGTAGACCCTTCCCTAAAATACAAAAAAACCCCAAAAAAACCAAAACCACAAACAAAGAAACTTTAGTTATTAAACATACAGAAGAGTAGTTTAATAATATTATCATGTAACAGAGGCAGTTAAGCTTAACATCACTATCTGTCTGAATGTCACATACCTTAGACATAAAATGGAACTGCTATTTTCCAACAATCATGGATATTCTAAAATTTAAATCCATGTGGAATGTTAAAAGAATTGCATATATTTTTACACAGAAATTTAGAAATGAAACCATATACAACAGCAGAAGGACAATCAGCACCTTCCTAGTATCCAAGTGCTCATGGATATACTCGTCAGCCATCTTCCTAAAAATCCCACTTGGGTTATTTTACCCTCTTGTTCAATAATTTCAGTAGCATTTCTTTTGCTCAAAGAATTGTGTCCATGATAAAGTACTTCTGTTCTAGTCAATCTTTTGTCCTTCTGTTTCCTCATATTTAAATGTCATCTAAATCAACATCTGTTCAGTTTCTTTTGTGTATTGGACTCACATCACTTCTAGTTCGCAGTCCTACTCTGTGTTTCTTTCTCTTTTATAGCTGGTCTGAATCAGACTGACCTTGCAAAAAACTTTCAAAATCTTTCTTTCCTTCAACCAGCAGACATGATTTTGAATGCTTAACTTATTTGGTCAAGTTTGAGTCACTTACTATGGTGTCTAGCTAATAATTCCCCAAATAGAAAGACTGTACCTCTTATTCCAAAGAGGCAGAAAGTTGCTAAAAGGTAGGAGTTACTTTTCAAATTATGTTGTTTATGAGGATTAGCACATTGATGTATTCATTGATGGTATCTAGTATGATTTCAGCTCCATCTAAATCATTGTTGTTGGAACATTACTATTTCACTGGGTTGATGACTTTGTCCCATAAGTTATTCTGGCTTCTTTAAAATAGTATTTTACTTTCCTACTTGGGGGAAATCTAGTGTGGAGCTTTGACAAGGAAATTCTGGGAGTTTTTATACAATACATGACAATGTGTTATTGTAATCATATGAGAGTTTTTGCAATCAAGCAATTTAATAAATGCATTGCAGAATAAGGGCATAATAATTGAAAAAAGAAAGTCAAGTTCCAGTTCAAGAGATTTACTCTTAAATGGAGCACAAAATTTCTATGAAAATCAACAAATAACTACATTGTATTCAGTAGCTTTCTGATGTAATCAGTTTTACAAGACCCTTCATTTTTTCCTGAATTTGTTTTTTTTTTTTTTTTTTTTTTTTTTTTTTTGGTATCATTTTTTTTTTTTAGAGAAGCAAGGTCATCAATACTAGAATTTTTAAAAGATTGTTGGGGGAAAGAGCAACGCAGTTTTGCTCTGTATGACTTTGAAAGGAGAAGAAGAACAGAGAGGATGCCTAAACTGTATATTTCACCCCTAACAGTCTAAATCTATATTTGAAAGACCAGTTATTACCACCACATCTCCAATGATCACTCTATTTCCCAGTTCTATGGGTTTCTATCTCACAGTGCATCATAGATGTGTTCTTTTACTTCTAGTTTACCCTCATCCATGGGTCAAGCTTTATCAGCTCTGATGTGAACTGTTGTTAAGGTCTCTTAGTTCCTTTTCCTGCCACGGGTCTCCTTCTGCCCACATCTCTTCTTTATGCTGCACAATGAATCATCATAAGCAAAATCACGTACTGTTCTGTTTGAAGAAATGCCAAGTGGAGCTTAAATTTTCATGTCTGTCCTATCCTGATCTATTCCTTTTCTAATATGTCTCTCCAATGAACAGTTTATAGACTAGCTTTACAGAATTTCTTGCTTCTCTTTGACATAATATGCCATATTTTAATTCTGTGTTTTGTTATACTATTATCTCTGCCTTGAATGCCTTATCTTCAACCCCTACATACTTAAACCATTTTATCACACTAGCACCTACCTTAATTTTTTTTTTCAGAACCAGGGATTGAACTCAGGCCCTTGCACTTGCCCAGGAAGTGCTTACTCCACTGAACCATCCCCCCAGCCCACCTACCTTATTTTTTTTAAAAAACAACACCAGTGCTTTCTCAAAGGTTGTGAATTGTTCCTGTTCTTCTTTTAGTACACTTGTTTTCAACAAACATTGTTTGTTTGTTATTATCCCATTATGCTAAATCAGCAGCAGCAATTTCTCTCATTCAACCTTGTTTACCCTATAGTGCCTGTCTCAGAGAGTACTTGTGCTTGTGTTATTGCTATGAGGATTACTCTTGAGAATGAAAAGAGCTATTTTGAGTTGTGAAGTATTTTCTTTTGCCTGAGTTTTAAAAAGCATTAATCATGTAATCTGCTTTGAATAGGAATTCACAATAGATCAGAATTGATTTTTGTTATTCAATTGAGCAAACTCTCAACTTTTCAATTCATGACTGTTAAGGTCATGTAATGTTATTAAAGTGTCAAGTTGGATAACTCTCACCAAATTTCTTTTATATGAATCATATTATTCAGGACATTTAAAATTTGAAGACAGTAACTAATTTTATTTTATTTTTTATAATAATTTTATTGAGAAACAAATAGCAGTGATATAGTCAAAACCAATTACTAGCACAGTTTCAATAATTAATACATTACATATTGTTGTCTTAGTGGTTATTCATTGTACAAGATGCAGACATGATATCCTGTCGACAAAGTAACTATTTTTAAATACTTCTGAAATTAATGGCACCTTTTAAGCAGGCTTCTTATCAATATTCTTATAATAGGGGTATATTGTTTTATGTTAGCTTGGTCATTGCCTGAATTTCATCTTAAATAACCAAAAAAATGTATTTTTCTAATATGCAGTGTACTCTTTTTCATTAATTGATTTAGCAATGTTTCCATAAATTCATTTTAAGTTTAGTTTATCTCTTATTGTAATAAGTTATTACTTTTAGTAGAAGCTTAGAAGTTTTGTATTAATTCATTTCTTAATGTTTGAATAATTTGTATTGGCTTAATTGTACATTTTAATATTTCTTATTTAAATTTTAAATTACATTTATCTCACTTGTTTAATAAATAAATTCATATCTGACAAGAGCAATGGTACACTTCTCCATTCGTACTAGAAGTGGTATATTCTTCACCCAGTGTTCATTCAGTTGGGTCTCCAAAATTCCTACTGCCTTTCCAATGACACCTAATCCAAATATGAAATAGGAGAGTCAGAGTGGAGATAATAGCCTTAATGTACTTCAGTTAAAATAATTTATTTCTAAAAATTTTGGGGAGTCATAGTGAACCTTGGTAAGCCTCAGGAGCCTCAATGAGCTGCTCTGGTGGGAAGAAATCCCATACCATACCTCCACCATCATGGAAGCAGTAGTGAACCTCAGGAGCCTGGGGAACCTTGGTGAATAACAAAGGAGGGGAGAACTTCCCCATCACTCCTTCACCATCCGGAGAGCAGAAGTCTGGAGAAGCCCTGGTACCTTGCCATATTCCTTCACTGAGGTTTGGACAGTCAGTGTGGAAAGCATCCAGGACATGGCAACCAGCTCATCTAGAGGAACCCAGGGTAAATCCACCCTAATAAGGGGAAAGATGTTGTATACAAACTCCTTATTTATGATCTAATCTGTTATAGAACTATAGATTTTGCTTCTATGGTCTAATGTACAAAATCAATAATTAGCACAGTTTGTCAGTTTCTAAATTGTGCTTATTACTAATTGTGCTACTGTAGCTAGGATGTCATATCTGTTGTAATCAGTTGTTTTCCTTTGTGTAACAACATTTGGAAGCTCTGGGGTAATAACCTTACCACAGCACTACACCAAAAGTCTAGGGACTGAAACAAACAGAAACCAACATCTCACTCATTTAATTTAAAGGTAAGATCTGAGGACAGACACAAACCAAGAATCTCCTACATACAAAAGGTATCCCTGAAGTATAGACTATTCCTGTACAGACCTTGATACTAGTTTATATAAACAATAAACTCACTGAGAGAGAAATTAAGGAAACCACACTTTGCACAATAGCATCCACAAAATTAAATATCTAAGAATTAATCTAACAAAGGAAATAAAAGATTTGTATAGTGAAAATTACAGTACTCCAACAAAAGATATAGAAGAGGATTTCTGAAAGTGGAAAGATGTTCATTGCTCCGGATAGGAGGAAGCAACATTATGAAAATGGCCATACTCCGAAAACTCTTACACAGATTCAATACAATCCTGATCAAAATGCCGTTAGATGCCTCACAGATCTAGACAAAACATTCCTAAAATTCATATGAAACAGAGACCTAGAATAGCAAAATCAATTCTGAGCAACAAAGGTGAGGCAGAAGGTTTCATAATTCTTGACTTGAAATTATACTACAAAGCTACTGTAATAAAATCAGCATAGTACTGGCAAAAAATCAGACCTGAGGATTAATGGAACAGATTAGAAGATGCATACACAACTACAAACAAATTGAGCCATCTTACCTTTGGCAAAGGGGTCAAACATGTACACTGAAAGAAAGATAGCCTCTTTAATAAATGTTGCTGGAAAAAATGGCTAAAGTGTCAAAGACTAAAATTAGATTCATGTCTATTACTGCGCACTAAACGAAAGTCAAATGGATCAAAGACCTAAATATTAAAATAGAAACACTGAATCTACTGGAAGAAAAAGTAGGTGGAAATCTTGAAAATATAGGGATAGACAGAAATTTCATGAGCAAAACCCAAACTGCATGGGGAACATTCCAAAGAAGCAACTACTGGGTTCTTGTCCTATTAGAAAGTTTTTGCACGTCAAAATAAATCACCAACAGAGTTAAAAGGCATCCCTCAAAATGGGAAAAAGGTTATCCAGCAGTTTCTCACACAAAGAACTTCTATCTGGAATATATAATGAATTTTAAAAAATAGGATCCCTAAATTCAGAGACCCACTCCAAAAATGGGCACCAGAGATGAATACACACTTCTCAGATTAAAAAATATAAATGGAAAATAAATATATGAAGACACATTCTACAGCAGTGGTCATTTGAGAAATGCAAATTAAAACAACACTGAGATTCTATTTCATTCAAAAAAGAATGGCTATCATCAAGAAATCTACCAAAAACAAATGCTGGCGAGGTTGTGGTAAAAGTACCTTCTCCAGTGTTGGGGGGAGCATAGCCTGGTACAATCACTGTGTAAGCTAGCGTGGAGCTTTCAAGCAATTTAGGATTAGAAGTCCCATTCTACTTACCTTATCCCCCTGCTGGGTATTTCTGAGAAAATTTGAAAACACCTAACTTCAGCAATATATGTGTATCCATGTTTATAGCGGTGCAATTTGTCACAGCTAAATCTTTTTTTTTTTCTTTTTTAAATTTTTTATTATTTTTATTATTTTTATTTTTTTCAAAGTTTTATTGATAAACAGATAGCAATGAGACAGTTTCAAATCAAATCGGAAGTACAGTTTCAACAAATAATACACTACATATATTCTTCTTAGTGGTTAATTGCTGTACAAGATGTGGACTTGTGATCCTATTTACAAACACCATTAGAACAAATCATTCTATTCATTAAAATAATGCAACTATGTATCTATCCTAACAACTTTGAATACACAGATACAAAATGGACATTCATCGGTATACCCCATTTTTTCTAAGTTCCGTTATTGAATATTATAGGTGTGTAAACTCAGCAAAATATTCTAAAAGAGTCCAGTAGCCCATAATAGCATTTGGTCTTCTGTTTAACTGGCAATGTCAGAAATTACTGACCTGAATCCCCCACAGCTCAACACAACAGCATGGCTTTATTTCCTATATTTCATCTTCATACTTTTCTACTGGATGGTTAAGACCAAGGTAAAGCAGGACCTATGCAACAAGAGTTGTAGCTTTTTGGTCTGAGAAGGTCAGTGAAATACCCTCAGGATTTTCGTGAGATCCTGTACCACAGATTGTAGGACCTTTGTCAGTGCAGCCATGTGGATGAGTCACGGCCATTGCTTGGCCAATGTGCTCTCTGTGAAAACCTGAGAGAGTGTCTTCTCCCCAAGTCACAGCTAAATCTTGTAAGCAAATGCCCATCAACTGAGTGATGGATAAAAAAGATGCAGTATTTTTATACAATGGAATGTTGCTCAGTTTTATAAAGAAAGATAACCATAAGTCTTACATACATAAACGGATATAAGTCGAGACCATACTCATAAGTGAAATAAATCAGACCTGCACCTGTAAGCATTATATTGTCTACCTACTCTAAGAAACTCAATAAAGAGTGAATAAAATACAGTGGATATTGTGAAAGAAAAATAAACTGCTCAAAAAAAGCAACTGGAACAGGTGAAAGTTGTAAAGAAAGAGGGGGAAATACACAAGATAGCTAAGTAATTGTACTAATAATTTCTATTGGTTTAAATAAAATTTGAAAGATAGAAACAATTACAGCAAGAAAAACTATTGAATCTGACTGTGGAGTGACTTTATTGTTTAATGAGAGAAAATTTATTTTGAGCACTTTTAAAACAAATATGTCCCTATACCCTTACTGAGATATATGCAAAGAACAAAAGTAACTATAAATCCTTTAGTTGTCTTAATCATATTTTTAGCAAAAATTGTTATAACTATTATTTGGGAATTATGGTTGTAAATAAATACAAAGGAGTAATCCTTTTATTACTAGTAATAATACTTTCAATGAAAAATAGAAACAAATATAAAATCCTAAGAAATTAAATTACATGCCATCCATCTTTGCTCACATTTTTTATCCCTGGTCACACGGCTCCAAGGCAGAAAGCACATGGTGGAGGAAAGCTACATACACCTGTGGCACAAGGAAGCAAGGAGCAAAAGAAAGAGTGGAGAGGGACACATGCCCTTTTAGGTACCTCCGCAGTGACCTGCCTTTCCCTCCAGGTTCCACCTTCTTACAGGATGTTGGCTAGGAACTCATCAGCAGATTCATCCAAAAAGCATGACCACTGATGATCCAGTTGCCTCTCAAAATCCCTACTTCTGAACATGTAAGGCTTCAGGTGGACATTCTTAGATCTAAGCCAGAACAATTAAGAAACTAAACTCACAATGTGTTTTTAACTAAAAACTTTTTTTTTCTTTTTTTTTTGCAGAACCAGGGATTGAACTCAGATCCTTGTGCTTGCCAGGGAAGTGCATATTCTACTGAGCCATCTCCCCGGCCCTTAACTAAAAACTTTAGAATTACAGGCTCTAGCCACTGAAGAGCTTAAAAACATTGGCAGTGAGCAGCTCTTGAGGCTACTGGTAATCTGTACACATTAGATTACAGATTAATCTAATCCCCCTTTTGAGTATTTTTGATAATTCCTTCTCCTTCTCCTCCTCCTTTTCCTCCTCCTTCTCCTTCTCCTCCTCCTCCTTCTGTTCCTTCTCCTTCTCCTCCTTCTCCTCCTCCTCCTTCTTTCTCTCTGTCTCTGTCTCTGTCTCTGTCTCTGTCTCTCTCTCTCTCTCTCTCTCTCTCT
>NW_004524606.1:346245-358208 GCF_000260255.1 Octodon degus
TCTCTCTCTCTCTCTCTCTCTCTCTCTCTCTCTCTCTCTCTCTCTCTCTCTCTCTCTCTCTCTTCCTGTGCTAGTAGGGATTTGCACTGAAGTATATACCCACCCAGCCTTTTCATTGTTTTCTGTTTTGAGGCAGAGTCTCACTAAACTGCTAAATTGTACAAGTTGGGCTGAAACGTTTGATCTTTTTGCTTCAGCCTCCCAGAGTGCTGGGGTTGTGGATATGTACTACCATGCTATTCCTAAACATAATATACAGAACAATTGCACCTGATAAATTTTGTAGTGATAGACCTAGAATGTCACCATTTTCCTTTCTATTGGTGAATTAATGCATCTAGACTGGGGTCCTTTATTATGTGAAGATGCAATAGGAAAATGGGTATTAAGTGTATCTCACTAGTGATTCCCAAATCCAGTCAAGAATCTAAATATAAAAAAAGATAGCCAGACGTTCTTTGTTTTTTATATTGTCTCTAGACAATATCTAACAAGCCTATGGGACATTTCATTTTCAAACTCAACTTCATTCTGATCAGTACTTTAGTTCTAATCATCAGTTCATGATAATTAAAAGAGACAGAGGTTAGATTATAATAAAAGGGTACAAGTAGGGAAACCAGAAAGTGAGAAAATCTACAAGCAAAATGAGCTGGTGTTGTCTACAAATAAGTTATAAAATATATTATAACTTATATCAAGTTATAAAATATATTATAACTTATATACTTTCAATGAAAAATAGAAACAAATATAAAATCCTAAGAAATTAAATTACATGCCATCCATCTTTGCTCACATTTTTTAGTATATCAAGTGATGCAGAACTTATTTATACAAGGAAACCGTAAAAATAAACACAAATAACAAGGAACATCTAAAATATTGGGAATATTTGATGGCAGGATGGATATTTGAGAATTGATACAGTTTCAAATATTGCCATATTTACATGGGAGAATGTTATTGTTACTATGTTGTTAAGAGTTCTTATTCTTTAGGGTTTTAAACAAAAGTAATTATAGTACTTTGTTTCAAAATAATCAAATGCAGGGTTGATTTGTGTGCACAGGTACATTTGAAAAGTCTATAATAAGACAAAAGTATATGAGTCAGTGGAGGTAAACAAATTTGGTTTTGGATGTGAGGTCTATCTGACCGTGACATCTGTTCCCCATGCATCATCTCCAGGGTTGATTTGGCTGATATGGATGGCTAGGTAGATGTTTCTTTTCTCCCTCAAACTCCATGTTTATCCCTGTATTATTTGCTAATTCTTTTCTCCTTCTGAAAGTTTTCCCTTCGTGCTGTTCACACTGCTTTTTTATAAGGCCTCAATCACCCGAATGGGGGGAAAGCTCTAATGACCTCAGTATCTCTTAAAAAACTCCCATCTGTTATTACAATCTTATTGGTAACATCCAAGTTTTGAGAGGGACACATTCAAATCATAGTACCATCTAAAAATGTATTGTATTGGATGATAAATTGCATTTATTTTTTCTGAAGAATATGAAAGAATGTCTCTGTTCCAAGCTCTCTCTCTCTGACCTACCTTTATGTTACTTTTGAAAACTGGCTCAGAGGAGTCAGGGTTTCTCAGGAGAAATAAAATTCTACTCTTAAAGCATTTTTCCAGTAACACTCTTGTAAAGAAAATGCCTTATCTATGAGAGTAGAACATTTGTGTATTGGCAATTACATAGTGCTTTGAATAGACTCTTTCGGCAGAATTTTAAAAAAATTAAAAGCACAAGGCAAGATCCCCAGAGAGCAAATTCCTATTTTGGTACAGGAGAAAGAACCCAAGATAGGCACTTGTATGGACAGAATGCCTAATATGGGTGCAAGAAATGGGATCTATCTGGTGAGATACATCAGAGAGAATTGATGGAGTCAGACATGAAGACTGAGATTAGAAAGAACCAAAGACTAACTGATGTAATATTTTTAAGTAAAAGATAACACTATCTCAATCACAAAACCATATTAATAAAAATATAATAATAACCAAAATTAAATGGATTGACAATGTTTTTCCCTCCCCCATAAGATACACTCATTCTTGTTTATTTTTTGGTCCTAAAGCTACTTCAGTATCTGCTCTTATATCTATATTCAAATTCCTCTCCTTGTCTTTGATCACAGAAAAATCACCTGATTGCCTTTGGCTTTAGGAGATTTGGGGTGCATTCAGCAAGGATCCAACAGGCTATTTCTGATATAACCATGTCCCCATCTCCAGCTTCCTATGAATATCCTAGTTGTCATGCCAGAATGATTTTCAAGCATTATTGTTTTTTGCTACAAACTCTCTATAAGATCTCAGAGGGTTCTGATTCCTCGTCTGGCCCCAGTGTCTTTTGTTCCTGTTGGTCAGATGTCATGATTAATGGGCTGTAACCAGGTAAGATGCTGTGGAATCTGCTGGATTTCTGACAGCTTGCTCAGAGGACCATCAACAGTACTTCTCACAGGCATTTTGAAAATAAAGTTCCACAGAAACAAAAGTTGTTTCAGGAGGACAATGGAATTCCAGTGCATCAAAGGGTGGGGTAGCTGATTCCCTCTTGTACAGAGCCACTAGAATGCAGTGAGTGGACCTGTGTATGCCAGACACCAGTTGGCTATGGCATCACTCCCCAAGCAGCAGAAATGACTTCAGCTAACCCAGCAATGATGTGGCTCAATTCCAGTAGGCTGTTTGGACTGGTAATATGATAAATAACTGAGCTCTTCTTTGGGGAAATCAATATTTATTGACTTGAACTAATTGCCACCAATAAAGCAGTCTTTATGATTAAAAAAAAAAGATGTCAGAGTCCTTATGCTTATAGTTATTTAGTTATTCTTTGCCCAACTTCCTGGAGTTTTCATCTCCTGCACATGGCTCTTGGTATTTAGGAAAAAAATTCAAGGTGGCTTCCACGTAGAATTATGAAGTTCTTTTTTATTTTAAAGAGAACTAAAATAAGAAAAAAAACATTCAAAATGATACAGAATTTCAAAGCAAGATGATAGGAAATCAACAATGGTTGTTGTATTGTATATTTTTATCTTCATAGTAACTGTTTAGATTGTCAGATATAAACATGTAACATTGGTCAAAAAGCTAAGCATTAAGTGTTCTTTACAATAAACCAATATAAGCTAGTAGTACAATTATCTCAGCTATTTTGCATATCTATCTATCTATCTATCTATCTATCTATCTATCTATCTATCTATCATCTATCTATTTCCCTTTTTTCTTTCCTTTCTCCTTTCTCCTTTCTTCTTTTTTAGAAACTGAAAAAGTAAGTAAAATCTGGAAGGTACAAAAGATATTGTGAAAGGGAATAAAGTTGTTCTTTGTCTCTGTCTTTCTGTCTTTGTCTCTGTCTGTCTCTGTCTCTGTCTCTGTCTCTCTCTCTCTCTCTCTCTCTCTCTCTCCTCTGATTTCTACCTCACACACTTCACTTGCATTAGCCTCTGTGCACGCTGGTCTTCTCTGACTTAGTTCAGCATTGTTCCTGACATCTGCATATATTTTCCCTCATTTCATCATAGTTCTTCAAGTTGACGCAGTCGTAGGTTATCACAGGCCAAGCTCTTCTATGTTTGCAGTCATGTCCCATAGTCTTTCTTTGCCTGCTGTCTGATGTCTGCAAATAGTTATTTCATGTATTCTCAAATTTTCTAGTTGTTACTAGAAGACAAATCTGTCACTAGTTATTACGTCATGGCCAGAAACAAGTCTATAGTTGTCCCTTTCAAGTTGTAATTTTAAGTAGAAATTCCTTTGAGAGATAGGTAGTGTACTTCAGTGTTCAGCTTGGCCCTTCCTACTGACTGCTCTTGTTGAAAATCAACATTCTACTTGAGATGGAAAAAACTTCATTACTTGCTGTGTTCTGAATCTGCTTTTCCTTTACCACTTTTCTATACTAAATATTATTATTTCTCCACTCCCTGCAATAATCTGAAGGCCAAAGCTTTAAGCATCAGATAAACTTACAGAGTGTTGCAGCAGAAGTCTTACAAATATGAAATAAAATATGGAGAGTTGCATGGCGCTATATGTTTTAATAGGTCTGTCTAGAAAGGAATAAAGTAATCAGGTTTGGCAATTGATAGTTCAAACCATTTTTTATGTGTCCCAATTATATGCTCAATTTTAAAGAGAAAACAAGAAAATTTAAAATGATCCATCAAAAAAAGCTTTCTAGTGAATCAGTCCTTTTCTAAATGCTCTAACTCAAGACTTTGCAAATGATAGCCTCTGGGTCACATCTTACCTGCTGCCTGTTTTTGTGAAGCTTGAAAGATCTGTATGTTTTATTTTTTAAATAGTTTCACAAGTGGCTATATAAAAATCTATACAATATGCTTAATTTTGCCACAACACAAAAATGTAATATATTTATTTTCTGATTCTTTGGAAAAATTCATGAGACTTTTTATCTTAAATATTTTCCCTATCCATTCCTCTTTATCACTTACATACAAAATTTTTATTTCATGTCTCATATTTTTGTCTTATTACTTGGCTAAGATAAAAAGTAGGACCAGGAAGAGAATATTCTTTGAAATAGTTCATGAAGGGCCAGGGAGAAGGTTAGGGCTGGGGAGATGGCTCAATGGAATAAGTGCTTCCCTGGCAAGTACAAGGGTCTGAGTTCAATTCTTGGTTCCACAAAAAAAAAAAAAAAAAAAAAAAAAAGAGAGAGAGAGAGAGAGAAAAGAAACAGTTCATGAATCTGGAAAGATAGGCTAACAATAACACAAGGTTGGATAAAAGAGGTTTCGCCGGAGAGAGAAAAGAGAGCTGGACTGGGATAGTGGGTAGTACACAGCCAGCACATTCTCAAGGCATACCTCAGTGAAGTTCAGCCTTTTACAAGTCACAAAATGTGCTACAGGTCCAGCGAGATAGCTCAGCAGACCAAAGCTCCTGCTTAGGAAAGTTGAGGAACCAAGGTTTGATCCCCAGCACTGCCATGCCAGCCCGGCTTCCGGGGTGGGCTGAGCTGGCCAAAGTCCCAGATTAGTGATGCACACCTGCAATCCTAGTGCTGGGGAGGCTGGAAGCAGGAGGATCACCATGACTCTGAGATTCTGCAGCAACCAAATACATAAAATAAATAAATAAAATAAAATGTGCTACAAATTTACTTTCACAATCTAAGTCCTGCCCTTATAGGGCTGATTAACTCATATCCTAGGGTTTGGAGAAAGGCTTTTTTCTTTTGATGGCAATTTTGCCCTTTCTCTCTTACCTCTTTTTTTGTACTCTGTGCACTATTTTGTGTAAAATTTCTTGTAGAAATTTTATTTTATTTCATTTTTTTTCTGTTTTGGAATTTAGGACAGGGTAAACAGGGTCTACAGGGTCTTGCTACGTAGATCAGACTTGTAGTGATCATCCTGTTTTCAGCCTCCCAAGTGCTGGGATTACAGGCACGGGCCACCACGCCCAGTCTCAATCTCTGTCTCAGCACGCTCTGGGGGCGGGACTGGCATGGTGCACCCAGACTTGTAGAAATTTAAAAAAATTAAGTATCAGTTTGTGAGGAAATTCTCTATTGCCTGATCTTTCAGACTTAGGATTGTAGTATGTTTAAAAGAGACCCAATATTCTGTCTTCTCATCCCAGATGGCAAAAGTTTGGGCTAGATATCTTCATATATCACTCCAGTGTGTCTGTATTCCGCAGGGACAGCACTGCCAAGATTTCATTGTAACCACACTCTTCCTCTTCACGGGAGGCTGTGGCCCACAGCATCTCTCTCTCTCTGTATAGTGTTGCAAATCCTGTATCTTCAATAGTGGGAGAGGGAGGAAAATCATATTCAATATTTGTAATGTTTAGAAATTGCTCCCTTTTTCATGTAAATGAGCCTCTTAAAGGTAGGACCAATGAAATTGATCTGAGAAAAAAGAGAATCTTTATTTCTCCATTTCATAGAGACCTGAATGCACAATGAGGAACTGAAATAAATACTGTCATTCATCTTAAACGAAATGAACATAACCTGAAAATAATTTTCTCATGGATCAAAGTTTTTGAAGTAGAGCTGGAATATAAAAAGATTATTCAAATGAATGAAATTCATGATATTGAGCTTTCCTATGAAAATAACCTTTTAATACAATTTGGGATGATGGCCTAGTTTCTGAGCGAGGAGTAAAGGTGAGAGAATAGTTTTGGGGGGAATATGAATACCATCATTTTCAAAAAAGAGCTATTAGTGGATGTGACCTATTCTTGAAGCAAAAGCATTTCCTTGTTATTAAAGACTTCTTCTTTTCAAATCTGTGTGCTGATTAACAGAAAGTCCCTGAAATCAAGTCCTATTCATGGATATATACATCAATATTTATTAATCATAATAAGCTGAATAATTTTTATAATGAAGTTAATGCATTCTTTTGGAAATGGAATAGTGTTTCTTAGTGTCACTAGTATATTATACTATATTTATTACACTTTTTTATTTCATCCTTGCCCTTTGCATTTTAGGTTTGGATAACTCAGTGTTGCTGTCATTTAAATTTTATTTTAAACTTGTGTAATGGTCACACAACTATTCAACACAGGGTGGTAAGAGCTGAATTGAAATTATATGAAATAGTGACATAAGTATATTTTGGGAGAAGGTTTTGCATTTACTTGTCAATAATGAAAATTATTTTCATTTTTATACTATTTAAAATATTCTCAATTCTTTGTCATAATATTTTAGCTTACTTATAGGAATCTCAGAAAGAATATATAATTTCCTGTTTCTCATGAGTCCAGAGGTATTGGTTTCAGGAATAGCACATTATGTGTTTTCAACTATTTAACTAGGGTATTGTTCTGTCCACACCATGCCCGTTTTCCTCTTTATTAAGTTTTTCTCAGTGACCATCCATCAGTTGACAAGATAGCTTCTGGTAGCTGTGTACTCGTGTGGTCATTCTTGCTTCAGATATGAAAGAAAGAGGGAACATGTTGCCCCCAGCTCTAAAAACCTTTCCAGAGAAAACACTGGTTTGTGTCATATACCTTGGATATAGCTAGTGGATTTAGATAATAATGTAATGTACCCATTTTATAAGCAGACATCTGAGTCAGGGTGCATCACAGTGCCTTGAGAATAAGAATTTCTAATCAGTTCTCCAAAAGTCAGTTCATGAATGCCCAACTTACTGTTTTAGAATTTATTTATTTTTTACCAGGTTTTACTTTTCATTTTTAATGCTACTTTAAGGATTATTCATTTGACCTTTATCTTTCTTCCCTATCTCTGTAGCCAGAAAGGAAGAGTCAGAGAAGCTGGGAATGAGAAACACAGGGAGGAGAGTCTCTTTTACTTTATAGTTGTGCCAGTCGTAAGGCACTACTGTGAGGTCCTAAGGTCCTAAGTTGTGTTGTTAGTTAGCATCAATAGCATCTATGTAAGTGAAGTGTGAGTCTTCAGTGGAAAAATTCATTTTTTTTCTTTGGTGGACAAACTGAACTAATAAGATTTTTAGAAATGAAGGATGCAGCCCCACAAAGCTCTCGCAAGGCACACATTAGTACTTCCGCCCCTAGCAAGTATAAGTACTCTTCCATCTGTCCCAAACTCTAAGCTATGTGTGCTTCAGTGATACGCCATTAAAATTTTCTATTAAATAACTATTTTATCAAATGTTTTATTTTCTAAAGTCCTGATGAGAAATATCAGAAGAGGAATTATAATTATTCTTTGTGCCCTCAGTCATGATCTGTGTCCACATGCAACAGTTTTAAGGCTCTGAGAAAAAGTGATAAGAGAGGAGGATTGCACTACGGAGTATTTTATACTAAAAGTAAAGAATCTGCCAAAGGTAAAGGTCAAAAGTATTTAATTATGGGTCAAAATACAAGGATTTGTCTTCCTTTTCCCATATTATAGCTTTTTGACATTAGTTACACTATAACATTCCAACTTTTGGGTTCTTCCACTGTGTAACAAATTAATAATGATTTCTCTGAAATAGATGCCCAAAAGTAGCACTTTGAGTACTAAAATGATAGGAAAAGATGAGGACAATGAAGCAATTTACTTGCTATTCAATTTGTTCAATAGTTCTTACTTGGAATAAAAGGGCCTGCATTTTACTCCTCTACAAGGACACTTTCAATGAAATATATTTTAGAAGGGTAGGTGAATATTTCTTTGTCATTGGTAATTTAGTGGTAATAGAGGAAGATATAGACATTTCCAAAAGCTACTCCTTTATATTGTGGGGTATGTTAGGCTTGTGTTATACGAAATAATCATCAGTATCTTGTTCAGGAATAGAAGTGATAGCTGCAGTTTGAAAGAGCAACGGTAGGCAATTAATATGCATGGTATGTCTCAAAATACTAGTGTGTGGGAAAAACTTCTTATTTTATTATTTAAAAATCAAATTATGGGCTAGCTAAATAGCTCAGAGGATTAAAGCACCTGCAAGCAGGCGCAGGGGTCCAGCCCTGCCCCTGGGGGCATGCTGAGACAGTGATTGAGACTGGGCGTGGTGGTGTGCACCTGTAATCCCAGCTCAGGGGAGGCTGTTAACAGGTGGATCACTATGAGTCTGATCTAGTAGTGAGACCCTGAACACCCTGGAGACCCTTCCCTAAAATACAAAAACAAACAAACAAACCCAAAACAAAACAAAAAAACCAAATTGTATTTTGTGGCAAAGAATGGGTTAAAAAACAATTCCAGCTGTCAATATGATTCTAACATATGATGATCTAGGATTAATTTTTACTGAGATTAAAAAAATATCTTTCCATGCTCAGCATGAATGCTTTCCCTTGTGCTGGGGGGCACTGCATGATGCTTGTGCATGGTACACATCTTCTCATTGGATGTGCAATGATTAATGAGAACAGTAATCGATTAAGAACTCATTTATTACCCTGCATTAAACTAGAGATCTGTTGAAACTCACAAGATATGCACATAAAAATAATCTAATGATTAAAATGGTACAGTGAATTATATTTGTCAAGGAATGTTAATTCATTAAAATTTGATAAAAATAATTACTTTTGTGAAACACAAGAGGAGAGTCTTTGTGTAAACTTCAACTAATGGAGAGATATGAATTTTAAAAAGGGGAAGGTCAATCACTCACTAAAGGAAGCTGTGTCTTAGACCTGTTATTCTGCTTAGAACAAGTAAACAAAGAAAACCTGCGGAACTGTACATTGGCAATTGAATTGGCCATTCACTCACTTAGTGTTATTGCACACCTACTGTGCACAGGGTGCTAAGTGTGAAAATTCTGTGATGAACAAGACTCTGAACCAAGATTACAAACACAAAACAAACAGAAAAATGAGTCCATTTTCTTTGACTACTAAAGAGTATTCTGCCTCATTATTATTATTATTATTATTATTATTATTATTATTAAAACACATTGTCCTAGCTAAATCAGACCCAGTCCCTTTCACCTCCTTTTAAAGTATCTGTCTGATGTTCTTCCTGTGTTTGAGAGTTTTAAGAGAGGAGGGAGGTTTGTGCTGAATTTAACTGGGAGAGGCAGTGAACAGGGAGATGATGGCTTTGATTGCAGTTTCCTAAAGGATGTTGTTCAAGGAGTGTCTAGTAATTTGTTGAAGCTTTTTGGAAATTTGTGACACAATTTTGGCCTTCTCTTTTAAAACACTACAGGAAGCTATAGGGATACTAGCATCAGGATACTAGATTATCTGTATATATGAAGCATCCCATATAATAATGAATTATCATGCAACTCTTATGAATTTTGATTGTTCAGCCAGCCATTCACATATGACCAAAATTCCTGTATATGTAATCAAATCTATATCATAAAAATATTTTTATCACATGAGCATTTTTTGGGGAATAGGATAATATATAATAAAATTTTCAGGCATGCAACTGCTGAGTAAATGAAGGGAAGATTACATTTTGGTTCATTACCTTACTGATAATTGTTCATTATTTTAAAAAAAAATCACATCTAAAGAAATGCTAATGCACATTACTAGTATCACATTTTTATCTTGAGAAGTGTCTTTGTTGTAATTCTTTATAGGGAGATAAGTGACTTTCCATTCATTTTTCTGGGAAATAAGAACTAAACAGAATATATTTATAGAAACCTAAACGAGATAAATCAATCACTTGATATTAACTCTTTTTATTTCATGTTTTTTTTTTTTTTTTTTTTTTTTGGTAGAATCAGGGATTGAACTCAGGTCCTTGAGCTTGCCAGGCAAGCACTTATTCTACTGGGCTATCTCCCCTGCCCCTCATGTCATTTTTTTATTGTTAATTTTGTTTTTTCTTTTTAATTAGACACTAATAATTGTCCATATTTATTGAGATGTCTTAGAGAGATTTCAGTATGTGTACAAAATGTGAACTGATCAAGTAAGGGTAGTAGGTAACAGTTTTATACATGTCTTTATCCTTTATGTTTGGAGTCTCATAGCGTCTCTCCTCTAGTCCTTCATGAAATATAAAACAGGTTATAATCAACTATAGGCATCTTACTGTACTGCAGAGTACTAGTATTTCTTTATCTTATTTAACTATATTTTGATACTCATTGTCCAGCCTTCCTCTGGCTGCCTTTCTGTGTCCATCACTTTTCTCTACTTGCTGAAACAAAGTACCCAACCCTGAAAATTAAGGAGGGAAGGTCACAGTTTGTGGGGGTTTCAGTTAGTAATCAGTTAGTCCAAAGTGATTTGGTGAGGGCAAAAGTCAAAACTTGCAGAAGACAACAAAAGCAACAAGAGAAGTGGGAAAGCAAGCCTCTTTCCTCCCTTGTACTGTATTCAGGCTATCCTTCCACACCATCTCTGCACCTTACTCTTCCACAAGCTCAGGATGTTTACAAAGTGAGGCCTCTAGCTCCCTGATGAATCACTTAGTTAAGCATCTAGACTTCTCAGTTCTCAAGTTGACACAATGCATCAACCATTACACCTCCCCTCCCTTTCTTGTCTCTAGTACTATTTTATTATTTTCTACTTTGTGACCAGGCTTTAGCTTCCACATAAGAGAATGAATATGTGTGGTATTTATCTTTGTGCACTTTTCATAAGTGTCCCTTCAAGACCAATCTATTTACTGCTTAGTCCTTAACTAATAGTATTGGAAGTTGGAGGAGCCTTTGAAAGATGAGGATCAAGTAGAAAGAAAATAGGTTATTGAGAGCATCCCTTTAGAGGGGATATTGAGACATCTGTCGTTTTCCCTCTCTCTTTGCTTCCAGCTGCCATAAAGTGGGCAGGTGTCTTCCAACACTCACCCACCTCTGCCATGATATACTGTGTTGCTACAGGCCCAAAGCAACAAGGTCCCCTGACCAGGGACCCAAGCTTGTGAAACCCTGAGCCAAAGAAGCCTTAGTTATTTTAAAATAAACCTTGATTTTGTTACAGTAAGGGAAAAGCTAACTGTCACATGTATTCATCTATTGTGAACACTTCATTTTATTTCATATGTTTGGAGGTAAAAGGGAAAAAAAGGAAAAAGTTTCCTTGAGTTTTTTGGTAAGGGTACTAATGGGAGGACCATTACTTAATTACTTCTTTGAAAGCTTCACCTTTTAATATTGTTGTACTGTTGAATTATAGTTCAATATTATTTTTGGAAAGGATATGAACACTCAAACCACAGCAACATTGCTCTCATTGTTTTTGTATATTGGGAAAAATTAACATTTTAAGTGAAATTTTTTGTATACTTAGTGTACAATTAGTAAAGAAAGAGATCAAATACCAAGAATATAAAGTATACATATATTTGATTGACAGAACAACAAAGTTATTTTCTAATTATACTGTCCTCTGCTGTTTTGGTTTTATTTATTGTGGATAAATTTATTTATGCTCTGCTTTTTAATTATAATCATTGTTCAGGAAAATGTGAATTAAAAGACAGAGTTACAGGAAAATTGTCAAAGTTATTTGTCTGAAGAAGATGAGAAAAGAGAAT
>NW_004524606.1:358968-363445 GCF_000260255.1 Octodon degus
CAAGTTCTCATATGTCCTGAGTCTTAATTGATCTTGGAAGGCTAGGGTCAAAATGTTGGCTTTCCTTGCAGCCCTACTTTTTCTCTAATTTTGGTCTGCAAACTTAGGTTGTTAATCATCCAGAAGACAAGCTTATTGTTATTACCATACAACTTAGGCTGTTAAGCTTAACCTCACTATCTGTCTGCATATCAAACATCTCATTCTGTCATTTCTGAGTGTCATTTCTCAGTTTCAGTCAACTTAACTGCATGAGGAGCCTCCTGATGGGATGATTGGGCTGTGAGGACACCACCCGTACTGGTGAGTCACTCATGGAAACCATCACAGTGAATGGGTTCTCAAGGAGTGGGGCATGACTGCAGGAAGTGGGCCATGGGGTGTGCCTCTGGGTATGACCTCTGGCCCTTGCCCGCTCCTCTCTGGCTCTTCTTCTGTTCTCTGTTTCTTAGATGCCATCATGGAACAGCTTCTTTTACTGCCCTCTGCCATAATATTTGTATCTTGGAGTTGCCAATTATGGCTGAAAGCTCTAAATCCATGAACCCAAACGCCACAAAACTCTTTTCCTTTAAGTTATAGTATCAGCTATTTTGTTCTAGTAGTGGAAAACCAATTAATATAATCATAAAGATGAACTTAGTAATTTTATAGATGACTATAGAGTCTATGAAATCATAAGGAGTTAGAATTTTATAGTGAAAAATATGCTAGGAGTACTAGTCTTGGAACTAAAAGTGAGCACTATACATATCTCAGAAAAAGGAGTTTTGTTTTCTTTTTATTTATGTTCATCAACTCATTTATAAGTGAAACATGAAAGGCAGAAGCACTTTGTAAAACTCTGCTGGCATTTTTCTTTACTATGAAAGTAAAAAATGTAATTCTTGTTTGAACTATAAATAAGTTCCATGGGGAATTTAGTATCACTTGGGAAATTTTTGTTGAATTATTTTTTCCTTACTTTTCTATAAGTATAGCTATGCTTTGGAAAATATTTTGAGGGTTTTTTTCCCACTGGACTACTTGTTATTATTTTATTAGACTCGGAAATGGTTCAGATATGAAAAATGAAAAATAATGACTAAAAATAGGACCTGAGTACTTTTGCCTTTATTTTTTCTGTTTTTTTTCTTTTCTTTTTTAATAATTAGCATGGTTCAATTGTCTACTCAAAAAATGAAGGGGTATTGTACTCTACTACCCTCTTGATCTACTCCTTGCTTATCTTTGCATTTACACTTGGTTTGAGTTGGTGATTTAACCAGAAGAGTATTGGTAAACATAAGCATTTATCATAAAGACACATTAAAATTCTGTGATTTAAATGCGAATTTTAAAAGAAAGTAACTGAATCTGAATGTAGTTTTCATTAATTCTTTGAGGTTTGTTGTACTTTAGAATATAGTGGGAAATGACAATGTTTTGTATCTTGAAACAAGAATGGAAGTCTTGTGTAAGATGCAAATTGTGGTAGGTGGGGCCTTGAGCAGATTTACTGGGCTGGTAAATCCACCTGAGGGGAACTCTGTCGAGTATTATGTTGGTATTATTGCTCAGTCTCTCTCTCCCTGTGTCCTTGTACCCTGTCCCTGTCTCTATCACTGTCTCCATCTCTGTCTGAGTCTGTTTCTCTGTCTCTGTCTCTGTCTCTGTCTCTGTCTCTGTCTCTGTCTGTCTCTCTCCTTTCCTTCCTCTTGCTACTTAACTTTTTTGTCATTATCTTTCTGCTCCTTGATATCCTGCATCTTCTCATTCCTTCTTCATAACTTGAACTGGACAATTATATGTTCTGCTTCCCCTTGTAGCCTCTATTTGCACATTGCTTTACTTTCAATTCTCACTGTCTTCCCACTGCTAATACCCAATCATCAGAATATTAGCAAGTTACAAGATAGAAATAAAGATAAACTCTTAAGATTTCACAATAAGCCAGCCCAGGGACACCGAACAGCTAGAAAAATGGTCTCATTTGGTAAGGTGCCCACCCATTTTCCATCTAGCTATACTCCAGAGGAGTTAAGGGAGGTGCTTTACATGATGCAGAGCCTGGCTTTTTCTGCAGAAGGGGAAGCTGTGGCTCATTTTTGTAGCAGAAACTGCACAGAGCAATTTCCTTGGAAGATGTGATAGGTAAAATGATGGATATGTGTGGTGTGGTAGTAAACCATAGACTAATTGCTTTGAAGGTGCTGAACCATCGTTGTGTGTATTACAGGAGTCAGTAATCCCATGAAATTCTCACACAGAAATATAAACATACCAAGAGTTTTTCAGCTGAATGTGAAGTCTAAAGGGAACAAAAGTTCTCACGCAAACTGTTAGTGACTAGTAGAAGGATGGTTTTAATGTATCATGAGTTTGTCTATTTTGTGCAATGAGATGGGAATATTGATTAGCTCTATCATGGGAGCAAAGAAAGAGAAGTGTTGCAGCGTTTTCTGTACTCCTTGGTTGCCATATGCTGTGTGATTCTCTTTCTCATCAGTAGGCATTTGAAGACTGATCTATGATAATTAAATGTAGATTAAAATGTGACAAGATTTAATATAGACCTTTATGCTTCCAAGGAAACTGCAATTACTGAAACTTAAATTTCTTACTATAAAAAAAAAGCTATGGACTTTCACTGTTCTCATAAATTATCTGTACATTGTAAGTTTACTCTTTAAAGTAAAGAGAATTTTTTTTTTTTTTTTTTTTTTTTTTAGTTCAGTAGAAAAGTTGGCATGTGACTGGATGGGCTAAATAATAAAAGTTGTTAATAATTTCTGGTCCTATTAAAGTTACACTATTACAATGTCAAAATTGCAAATAATTCATTCTGTTTCATACTGTGGGCTTGAATTGATATAAAATATAGAAATCAAGGAGAAGTTTGCAATCTTGCTTCCACTTGAGATGTTACAAATGGAAGATTTTCAAAACTATTTAGGATACAAGTGCATGATAATACTGTCTTAGTTACTTTTTACTCGTAGCTGGGACAAATACCCGACACTCAAAATGAAGGAAGGAAAAGTTTATTTAGCTCACAGTTACTGGAGGGTTCAGTTCATATTCCACTGGCTCCAAGGCAAACACCAGCAGTTCATGCAGCAGAAAACAATGAAGAGCAGAGGGGGAGCAGCAGCTGCAGCAGCATCCAGCAAGCCTCTTTCTTCCTTTGGTGCTGACTGCAAAGACCAGCCCTCCACAGTGCAGATCGGCGCTCCAAACTGGCGCGACCTTGAAGAACAAGCTCCTCCGAAGACTGAGACTTCTCCATGGAAGCAAGGCAGGAGGCAGAAGGCAGGAAGTCGGGCGGGGCAGCAGGAAGCCTTTCTCAATTCCTGGTCCCTGCCCACCTGCTGGGCGAGGCCCCCAAGCTGCTGGAGCTGATTCAGCCAAGTTGACACAATGTATCAACTAACACAAATAACAAAGTTTTGGCTTACTTACTTTTATAATTTTAAAATATAACACACTTTTAGAATGATTCCCTTACCTAAACTTACTTGGTAGTAAGAATTTGATATGAAATCTTCTGAAGTAATTTCTTCTTAAAATAAACTTTAATTCTCTAT
Organism: Octodon degus; assembly: GCF_000260255.1. Classification (NCBI taxonomy): domain Eukaryota; kingdom Metazoa; phylum Chordata; class Mammalia; order Rodentia; family Octodontidae; genus Octodon; species Octodon degus. Next base: position 362,535 of record NW_004524606.1, read on the forward strand.
AAGACACAAATTAAAATCACTGATAAGTCAGCCACAAACCCGAAGCTCTCTTTATGCTTTAAAATGCAAAAATTACATCTATCTCAACAGATGTAAAAATATATACATATATTTGTATATAGATTATGTGATACGAAATGGTTAAAATGAACCTGGTGATATTGTAATATATTTAGTATTCTAAATATATTATTTAGTAATTTACTTTTTTCACTCAGCATTTGCTTTTTGAGATGCGTCTAGCTCATGACTGAATAAGTACCTATAATTGTTTCAGTTTTACTGTTATATAATACTATTATATAAAATCATACTCAGTTTTAGATTTTTTGATGCTGTAAATATTTTTGTATATGATTTGCTTTGTACATGTAAGAGGTTTACTCTGCATTCTGAATAGTAATTTTGTCATATATCCAAAATATCTGTTTTCCAGACTGGCTTGCTTAAGATAGACATTTTATTTGACAGAAGTATTTACTTTGAAATTAATTAAAGGATCCACTGTGGTGTTTTTTTTTTTTTTTTTTTTTTTTTTTTGGGATCCATTGTTAAAAAATAGTTTGTGCTTGTGCCTCTTCAGAAAATTGAAAAATGTTTGGTTTTATGTTTGTTTTACTACTTCATTCATATCTTCATTATTGAGTTCATTTTTGAACAAATAATGGTGGGGGCACAGATCAGGAGAACAACATGCATGAAGTTCTGGATATGATCCCCAGCACCAAAAGAAAGAAAAAAAGAAAGAAATTACCACCTTTTATTGGAAAGGAAACCCAAGATACTTGTTCTTTTTTAACAGTTTCTTTCCATTTCACAATAACCATTATCATTTTGGATTTTATTTACTCTTTTAGCTTCTCACACTAGAGAGACAAATTGGATGGGCAAAAGGAGAAAAGAAAGAGGTA
>NW_004524606.1:363545-380026 GCF_000260255.1 Octodon degus
CAATTTGTCATGCCTATATCTTGTACTCTTGCAACAACTTTGAAGATAATACACAACCTAGTAACCACTATTACTCTCCTATTATCTTGCTTTGAAATTTTGTTTTGTTGTTTTTGTTTTTTTTCCTTTAAAATAAAAAAAAATATTAAAGAAGAAAGTAATATCAAGAGTGTAAAGAAGAATTGGAGAGGAAGGAGAAGTGGCAGAAATCAGATGATGTGGCTCAATCCAAGTGAGGGAAGTGTCTTCCTCAGGGAGTTGGATGAATATCATTCATATTATTTTTTAAAAAATTGTATTCCTTATTAGTATATGTTAGCAGGGTGTCACAACTTGTTGGGCTCTCAGTGGTCCTGATGAGAAATGGTAAGAGGATTTAGAAAATATATAAGATGCGAATTCAGGTGGAGGTCCTCTCTCTCCTGATGGGAGGAGAAGAATTGAACAAGTACTGTAGGGGCATTAATTTATGCTTTTTATAAAGTTAGTATAAATGGACACAGGATTGTCTAGTGACTAAAAACTGTATTGATCCCAGACAAGATGCTTGTTTTTGTTTATGACTAGATGCCCCCAAAGCCTCATGCAGTAATGGGCAGCTTTTAGAGATATTTGATTGATTTAGAAATTTTGATTTCCCATACTGGGATTATGAGTGTCAGTGACACACCCACTCTGGGGCAGGTATCCTGCATAAAATATAAGGGAGGAAGACAGGTTTACTCTGATGTTACTCCTTCTTTGTGCTTGTTTCTTTTGCTGTTTTCTGCTGTCATGAGCTGTTGCTCTCTCCCATGTGTCACTCTGCCTTGACCCAGCCAAATATGGACTGAAACCTACACAAACTCTGAGTAAATAAACCTTTAGTTCCTTCATTTTGGGCATCAGTTATGTGTTTTGTCTCAGCAAGGAGAGAAAAGTAACTAAAATAATGCTTTTCTCAGGACCAAGCCACTTGGGCTTTGTCTTGTCCCCACACATATGACCAGTATCCAGCCTTAGCCACCCCCTACAGCAGTGTATACCGACTGCATTCCTCATGTGTGGAGCTGATACATGTATGTAAAATATATCAAATTTTATCACTACCTTCTCATCCTCAACCTATCCCATCTCTTGTTTCCCTTCCAATTTAAAAAAATCTATTTTCATATTTCCTATTGTCTACATTTTAATTTTGATCTGTATTTATATTTTGGATTTCTCATGTGGAAATATTGCCTATGCTTATTTTTAATTTTTTTTTAATTTTAAAGGGAGTACAAAATACTATTAACACAGAAAAATTACAAGTAGTACAGAATTTCATTTAACAAAATGATGTGAATTTCACAGTATTTGTTGTAATACATAGTGTTGTCTTCCAACCAGTTATTCAATTACTAGATATATGCATGTAAAATTGGAAGAAAGAAACAAAAATGAAAAAAAATACATAACAAATTAAGAGAAAAAGGAGAAATAATTGAAAAAGGAGACAAAATAAATTAAACATTATCTGCTCCTTTCAGCAGACCTAAAGAAATCCACAGTACAGTTGTCAAAACCATCCTGCTTGCATACATAGATATACCTCTTTTCTCCACACTCTCTCTCTCTCCTGTCTTTCTCCTCAACTCAGCAACTCTTTCCTTTTGAATAGGTTCATTTCCTTATCCCAGTATCTATGAACCCCTATAATTCCACATTCACTTTCATATTCTCACACTGAAGAGACAATATGATGTTTGCAGATGCAGGTCAGATTTATTTCAGTAAAGCCCGTCCAACATCTGTTATTGGCTGACTTTTTCATGCTAGCCATTTTTTCTTGGGTAAGATGGAATCTCAGTATTGTTTTTATTTGTATTTCTCTAGTGGACAACAATGTTGAACATTTTTTCATATATTTACTTGCCATTTATATTTCCTCATCTGAAAAGTGTATATTCATCTCAGTTGTCCATTTTGGATTGGGTCTTTGAATTGGGGATGTTTTTGAACAAATTCGATATATGTTCTGGATAGAAGGACTTTGTCAGAGGGACAGTTGGCTATAATTGTTTCCCAGTTTGTGGGTTTTCTTTCTACTCTGTTGGAGATTTCCTTTGAAATGCAGAAAGTTTTCAAAAGGATGAGATCCCAGTTGCTGATTCTTTGAAGTATTTCCTGTGCAGATTGGTATTTGCTCATGAACTCTCTACCTACCACTATGTCTTTAAGATTTCCACCTATATTTTCCTCCAGGAGATTTAGTGTTTCTGTTTTAATATTTAAATCTTCAATCCATTTTTTAAATTTTTTCCTATAATTTTATTGAAAAACAAATAGCAATGAGACAGTTTCAAATCAAATTGGTAGGACAGTTTCAATAATTAACACATTGCATACATTCTTCCTAGTGGTTAATTGCTGTACAAGATGCAGAAATGATATCCTATTTACAAACACCATTAGAACAAATCCCTCTATTCATTAAGAGAATGTAACTATATATCTATCCTAACCACTTTGAATACACAGATACAAAATGGACATTCATCTGTATCCCCCTTTTTTTGTTTAGTTCCATTATTTGAATATTATAGATGTGTTAACTCAGCAAAATATTCTAAAAGAGTCCAGTAGCCCATAGTAGTATTGGGTCTTCTGCTTGACTGGCAATGTCAGAAATTGTTGACCTGAGTCCCCTACAGCTCAACAAAACAGCATGGCTTTACTTCTTTTACTTCATTTTTATAGTTTTGTGCTGGATGGGTAAGACCAAGATAAAGTAAGATCTATGCAACAAGAGTTGTAGCTTTTGGGTCTGATAAGGTCAGTGAAATCCCCTCAGGATTTATCCTGAGATCCTGTACCTCAGATTATAGATCCTTTGTCAGTGTCAGCCATGTTGAGGAGTCACGGCCATTGATTGGCCAAGAATTTTGAACCTAGAAGTTAACTTCAATCCATTTTGACTGTATTTTAGGCATAGTGATAGACATGAGTCAAATTTTTGTCTTTGGCATGTAGAGAGCCAGCTTCTCCAGCAGTATTTATTAAAGAGGCTATCTTTCTTCCAGTGAGCATGTTTGACTCCTTTATCAAAGATAAGGTGGTTGAGCATGTTTGTTATTGTGTCTGCCTCTTCTAATCTGCTCCATTGATCCTCAGGTCTGTCTCTATGCCAGCACCATTCTGATTTTATCACAGTAGCTTTATAGTATAATTTCAGGTCAGGGACTGTGATACCTCCTGCTTTTACTTTGTTTACCAGGAGTGCTTTTGATCTTCTGGGTCTCTTCTGATTTCAAATGAATTAGAGATAAGTTTTCTCTAGCTCTGTGAGGTATGCTAATGGTATTTTAAGTAAGATTGCATTGAATCTGCATAAAAATTTTGGAAATATGGCCAACATTTTCACAATGTGGGTTCTTCCTATCCAGAGGCATAGAATATTTTGCCATTTTTAAAAATCCTTTTCAGTCTCTTTTCTCAGAGAACCATAATTTTCACTGTATAAATCTTTTACTTTCTTTGTGAGATTGATTCCTATATATTTCATTTTTTTGGATGTTATTGTGAGAGGTGTGGTTTCTTTAATTGCCCTCTCACTACATTCTTTTTTTTTTGTACAAGAATGCTACTGATTGTTCTGTGTTTATTTTGCATTCTGCTATATTAATGAATTTGGTGATCTAATCTATAAAAACTCTTGGTGGAGTTTTGTGTGGTACTATATGTAGAGTATCATGTTATCTGCAAATAATGATAATTTGTTTTCTAATCATTATTCCTTTTATTTCTTTCTCTTGTCTAATTTCTTTAGCTCATATTTCTAAAACTATATTGTACAGGAGTATAGACAGTGGACATCCTTGTCTTGTTTCCAATGTTAAAGTTAAGGCCTTCACTTTTTACCCATTTAGTATAATGTTGGCAGTTGGTTTCTCATAGATGGCTTTATCAAGTTGAGATAGACTGCCTAATCCAATTCTCTGTAGGTTTTTTTTAATCATGAATGAGTGTTGGACTTTGTCAAAAGCTTTTTCTGTATCTATTGAGATATCATGTTTTTTTTTTTTTTTTTGGCTCTACTGATGTGGTGTATTACATTTATTTGGCCTGTAGTTGGATCCTTTTTGGATGGCTCTTTCTCTGTTTTGAAATCAGAGTAATACTTGCCTACAGGAATGAGTTTTAGGAGAAATCCTTCCCTTTGACTTTTATAGAAGAGTTTGAGAAAAGTAGGCATTAAATTTCTAAAGTTCTTGCAAAATTCAGCTGTGAATTCATTGGGATCTGGGCTGTTCTTTGTTGATGGATTTTTTATTACATTTTCAATTTTGTTTCCCATTATGGGTTACTCAAAGTTTGTATATTTTCTTGACTCAGATTTATCATTTCATATGTATCTAGGAAACTGTCCATTTCCTCTCTGTAAATCTTTCTACCTGCGAGAATAAAGATTTTGGAAGTAGATGTTGATAATCTTATGAATTTCTCTAGGGTCTATAATTATTTCATCCTTTTCATTCTCTATTGCCTGAATTTGACTATTTCTTTCCCCTTATTAATGAGGTTCCTAGGTGTTTATCTATTTTATTTATTCTTTCAAAGAACCAACACTTTCATTCATTTATTCTTTGCATTGTTTTCTTTGTCTCAATTGCATTAATTTCTGCTCTCATCTTTATAATTTCCTGCCTTCTTTGGGCTTTGGACATGACTTACTCTTCTTTTTTTGGAACTCGAGGTGCAGAATATGATTGTTTATTTAGGCTTGTTCTGTTTTCTTAATGTGTGAATTCACTGCTATAAATTTTCCTCTTAAGAGAGCTTTCATTGTTTCCCATAGATTTCAGTAGGTTGAACATGAATTTTCATTTGATTGTAAATAATTTTTAATTTCTACTTTAATTTCATTTGTTACCCTCTGGTTGTATACAAATTTGCTATTTAATTTACATGCATTTATGGTATTTTTGTTCGGTTTTTTGTCGATAATTTCCAGTTTTATTATACTGTGGTCAGAAAGTATGCACGTGAAATTTTGAATTGCTTTGCATTTACTTAAGAGTGCTCTGTGTCCCATGTGTGGCTGAGAATGTTGTTGTTTCTGTCTCTTTCTAGAATATCTGTCAGTACTCCTTGTAAGGTTGGTTTGATGGTTATGAGTTTCTTCAACTCTTCTTCGTCATGGAACAGTTTCTTCAACTGTTCTTCAACTCATTTCCTCATTGAATTTGATAGACTTTGAGGGCACATCAATCTGTGTTGCAAGTTATTTTCTTTCAGGGTCTGAAATGCTTCACTTCAAGCTTTTCATGTTTTGATGACTCGTGCTGAGAAATCTGCCATGATTCTGATGGGTTTTCCATCATAGATGATCTGTTTCCTCTCTCCAGTAGCTTTCTTTTTAATTTATGTATTTGTTCCAAGATCTCACTATGTAGCTCAGACTTGTAGTGGTCTTCCTGTTTTCAGCCTCCCCATCACTAGGATTGCAGACGTGCACCACCTTACCTCATCTTGGTGGTCTGCATGGCTCACCATGGAGTGGCCCACATGCCATGCAGTACTGGGGAATCAAAGCTTGGTCCTTCAGCTTTCAAGGCAGGCTCTTAGATGCCCAGGCTATTTCCCCAGCCCTTCAGCAGCCTTTAATATATTCTTTTGCTCAATTTCTGATATCTTGGTTATTAGGTGTCTAGGTGTAGATTTATTTTGATTATGGCTGTTTGGAGTTCTATACGTCTTGCTTATGTGTATGTCAGTTTCTTTTCTCATGTTTGGACATTTTTTGATAATACTTCTACAAGTAGTCTTTTTATGTCATTCGTGCTGTCTTCTGCTGCTTCATTGACACCTGTTATTCTTATAGTATTTTTCTTTGTGTCATCTCATAGATGCTGAATTGTTATTTCCTGGTTTCTTGTTAGTTTTAAGAGAACTTTTTTTCACATTCACTAGCTGAACCACTTTCTTTGAAGTCGGAAAGTATATTCAGTTTCATTTAAGCAGTTTTGCCAATTATCAATGGAGTTCCTAATTTCCTATCAAGCTGTTTGAATCTGTTTCATGTGTTCTAATTCTTTCCTGTATTGTTCCTTCAGTGTTTCCTTCATTTTTTAATTCTCCTCTCTCTTTTTTTTAAATCTATGATTTCATTAGCTGTGCTGTGTAATTCTTTCATGATTGTGATCATTTCTTTTTGGGCCCGAGTGATTATTTCTGATTTTATTTCCTCTATAGCCTGATGGACTTGTTTCTTTACTTCAGTTTTAGAAATTTTATGTGTGTGATTTCCAAGTTCTTGTAAGTCTTTGTCTCCTGGATTTGTTCTGGGTGGGCTGGAGGATTACGATTGCCTTTTGCTTCTGGATTTTAGCATTTTTGAAGATTCCTGTAATCACCCAGGCTTAGCAATGTTGGGAGAATGGTAAGGTGTGTGTCAATAAGGTTTCTGCTACAGTGGGGAGCACAGTAGGACTCACCAAGGCTCTTACTACTAATGGGGGGTGATTGGTTGACACTCAATGAAGCTTCAGTGTAGGTGGTGGGAGTTGACTGGATGCACCGGTATTCCATGGACCACCCAGAATCTTCCAAAATTCTTAGATGGTTGGGTCAGTGTCAGCACAATCTCCACACCTGTGAACTGGAGGCCAAGGGGTGAAGCTTGTCATAGTCCCATAGGCCACCCAGACTCCTCCTATATTCTTAAATGGATGGACTGTTTGCTAGGAAAGCTCCACACCTGTGCAAAATGGACCCATATTTCACAGCTCTCCAGAGTCCCACAGGCAGCTCAGAGTCTTCCTAAGTTCTTAAAAGGTTGGACCAGCACCAGCACAAGTTTCATGCCTATATGCTGGTTGCTAAGGGTCAGAGCTTACAATAGTTAGGGTACCATCGAGAGTCCTACAAAGTTCTTAAATGGTGCCAGGAAAGCTCCACACCTGCCTGTGCTCTGGACCCACAGATCACAGCTCTCCAGAGTTCCAACAGGCTGCTCAAAGTCCTCCTAAGTTCTTAAAAGATTGTACCTGCACCAGCACAAGATCCACAACTGCTTGCTGGTTCACATCTTACCAATCCTGAAGGCTTCCCAGGATCCTCCAAAGTTCTTAAAATCACCTATATTTATTTCTAAGAGTTTAGTGTTTGTTTTTTAGACTTAGGTCTTTGGTTCAATTGAAATTATTAATTTTTTTTATTTTTTTGAGACAGGGTTTTACTATTTTGTCTAGGCTCATTTTGAACACCTGATTTCTTACTTCAGCCTCCTAGCAGTTGAAACTACAAGCACATGCGACAATCCAGTTTGGTCTTCTTACAATATGATTTTTTTTTTAAAAAAGGCATGTAAATTTATTTTTACTGATTTGGAATGCATACTTACCTCAGTATTATTTATTGTTACTCCATTATTTAACTATGGACTTTCTGTCTTTTGTAATCCTTGTCAAAGATCAGGTAGCTCACTATCTTGAACTGTTTCTGCATTCCCCATTCTATTCTATGGATCCACATCTGTTTTTGTGACAATGCTGTGCTGTTTTCATTACTATAGTTTCTAATATGACCTGAGATCCAGGATCGAGATTCCTTTTATTTTGTTGTTGTTACCCAGGATTGTTTTTGCTGCTCTGCCTTTCTTCTGCTTCCATATAAATTTTAGGACTTTTTTTTCTAGTTCTGTGAGAAATGCTAAGGGCAAATCTATAGAGCAATATTAGGAGTATGTCCATTTTGATAATGTTCATCTCCTCTGTGAACAAGGGATATTTCTATTTTCTCATATCTTCTTCAGTATCTTCTTCAGAATAATATAGTTTTAATTTCTTTTGAGAATAGACTATGATAGCTACATTGGGAAATAAGGAAGGCCTGGATAGAGCTACTGGAACAGGACTGGGAGATATATTTTAAAAGTACACATTACTTAAGCATTAAATGATCATTTACAAAAGTGAATTAATTGAATATTTTCACATACATAACTATTTTCTAAAAGATTTTTTTTTTTTTGGTATTTAGAACAGGGTCTGCAGGGTCTACAGGGTCTCATGGCATAGATCAGACTGGTAGTGATTCTCCTGTTTACAGCCTCCCAAGTGCTGGGATTACAAGTGTGTGCCACCATGCCCAGTCTCAATTGCTGTCTCAGTGTACCCGGGAGTGGAGCTGGCATGGCAGGCCTAGGGATTGGACTCCTGGTCCTGAGTCTGCCTAAGCAGGTACTTTAATCCACTGAGTTATTTGGCAAGCCCTTAAAGGATTTTTCTTAAAAAAATAAATGTTTTTCTATAGCAAAATATGTTGTTAAGAAGTAATACAATCATACTAAATAGTATCTGGAAATTATGTGAGTTATAGTTTGTAAATTTATATTTGTGAAGAGAACCAACCAAAATATATTTTCCTTTGGTACTATCCTTTTCTCCTGACTTACTATAATGAATCCAGGTTGAGGAAATTATTTTTAGAAAATCAAGTGAAAATAAAAAGTACTATTTATTTGATCTCTGCATTTCACCAGAGAGCAGAGCCAAAGTTAAATGTTCACATAAAATTATTTGATTGGAGAGTATTCAGAAGGGGCATGAATTGGGAATGGGGGAAAAGAAGCAGAACAAAAGAGAACGAATGAAAAGCTATGAGTTGATCCCTGCATTGTGAGATAAGGTGCTCAGTGAGAAGCCATGTGAAATGCACCCAGGGACATTTATTTATATGTGGATAGGAGGAGTGAAGTACATAGAGCAGGTAGAGGGTGAATGAGAGAAACATTAACAAATTAGATTCTCTTTCTTACTGGTCAACATTTGGCTCATGGGGAGTTACTTTAAAAGTGTGTATGTATTAAGTGTGCTTCTCAGTGCATTAATTGAGAAGTCTTAGGCTGAAGAAAACAAGCATGTAGTATGGGATTGAGGTAAGACACTATTTTGAGCCTCTGATGAGTGAAGTGAAGACTGGAATATAAGTTAGGGATGGCCAACAGGATCTGTAGGACATATCAGCACAAGTGAAACAGCTTTGTGCAGTTCAGTAAATTTTCTTTTTATCATGGTATTAATTGTTAATCATATAACTATTTTTTCAATTAGAATTCTCAGATAAAATTTTGATTAAATATCATTCACAGGGGAGTATTTAACACTGAGAAATAAAAAAATGATATAAAAATGATAGAGTAGAAGCATGCATTTGGGCAAATATATATTTAAAGAATCTCATTCTCTTATTCTGCTATTTAGAGAAGGCAAAATTGGAGGTATGTGTAGTATTCTGTGTCTTTGGGGTAGTCAAAACCCACCAAATGCCTGCCTGTCCTGATCAGACTTGGTGGGGTACATAGAATTGAAGGGACAAATGGTCTACCATAAAAGTGTAGCTCGGCAACAGGGGCCAACACTTCCTCCTATTTCTTCAGCGAAGTCTTATTTTACAAAATTTAGATCTTTTAATAAGCACAGTTTACAGAGTCTTTTCAATTTATAATGTGACTAGGGCTGGCCAAATAGCTCAGCAGATTAAAGCACCTGTTTAGGCAGACACAGGGGCTGGGAGTTCCATAACCGGGCCTGCAGTGCCGCTGCCACACACACCCTCCACTCTCTGGGGGGAAGCAATGAGACAGCAATTGAGACTGGGTGTGTTGGTGCATGCCTGTAATCTCAGCACATGGAAGGCTGTAAATAGGATGATCACTATGAGTCCGATCTACTCAGTGAGACCCTGTAGACCCTATAGACCCTGTCCTACAAAAAAAAAAAAGTGAAAAAGAAAAAAAAGAGATAATGTGGCTATGCTAAGATTAATCCATTATGAATTGAAAATAAAACATTTAATATTCCTAACTTATCAAATATCATACCTTTGCTTAATCTACATTTTATTAGAGTATATTAGTTATACATATTAGTGAGCATCATTTGGCAGGTTTGTGCATGTGTATAGTATATTTTGATGGTTTCCACTCCCATTTAGTCTTCTCTTAGCCTACCCTTTATTTCTTTCTTTTCCTTTAATAGTCTCCTTTATGTGATTTCATTTTTAAACTTCAACATGTGAGATAAAAATATACAATATTTTTTCTGAGTCTAGCTTACTTTGCTTGAAATGATGACCTGTAGGTCTACCTATTTTCTTGTAAAAGATGTGATTGTATCCTGTTTATGGCTGAACAATAGCCCATTATGAATATACACTCCATTTTCTTTTCTTGTCCATTTATCTGTTGACAGGCAACTAGGCTGTTTTTACAGTTTAGCTCTTTTTAAATTTTTTTAAATGTTTAAATTAATTACTTAATTTATTTATTTGGTACAGGGTCTTGCTTCACAGCCCAGACTCATAGTGATCCTCCTGTCTCAGCCTTCCCAGCTCTGGGATTACAGGTGTGCACTACCATGTCCGGTTTTGTTGGCCAGCTCCATGCTCAAGGCTGGCAGGGCATGTGGTACTAGGGATTGAACCTGGGTCTTTGCACTTACCAGGCAGGCACTTAGACTGCTGAAGTATCTCCCCAACCCTAAAGCTTAGCTCTTGCGAATTGGGTTGCAATAAACATTGGTATACAAGTATGTCTATTGCTTGCTGACTTTAAATCTTTCATGAATATACCGAAGTGTAATATAGATGGGTCAAATAATAGCTCTATTTTTTAGTTGTTTGAGAAACCTCCATACTGATTTGTTTCTGTGTACTTTTATTTCTTTGGTCTACATGTCTATTTTTATTTCAGTACCATGATATTTTTGTTACATGGCCGTATAGAATGTACTGAAGTAGGGCATTATTATACCTGCAACTTTGATCTTTTTATTTAGAACTGTTTTTACTAGTCTAAGACTTTTGTGTTTTGTATGAGTTTTAGGATTACTTTTTTCTACTTGTTTGAAGAATGTTGATATTTTGATAGGAACTGTATTAAGTTTGTAGATCACTTTTGGTAACATGACTATTTTAAAATATTTTCTACCAATTCATGAACATGAGAGAACTTCTTATCTTCTAGTGTCTTCTTCAATTTCCTTCCTCAACATTCTGTAATTTTCTTCTTTTAATGTATTTAGTACAGGGACTGCAGTGTCTCACGATGAAGATCAGACTCATAGTGATCGTTCTGTTTTCAGCCTCCCAATTGCTGGGATTACAGGTGCTTGCCACCATGCCTAGTCTCAATTGCCGTCTCAGTGAGCTCCTGGGGATGGGGCTGGCAAGGCACACTAGAGATCGAACCTTGGACCCTGCATCTGCTTAAGCAGGCACTTTAATCTGCTGAGCTATCTGGCTGGCCCTAATATTCTGTAATTTTCATTTCAGAAATTTTTCACCTCCTTGATTAGGTTGTTTTCCTAAGTAATTTTTCTTTTTGAAACTATATGAGTGGAATTATTTTCCTAATTTTTTCTCTTGGCAGTTTGTTATTGGTATATTAAAAACTTGTTGATTTCTCTATGTGAATTTTGTATCTGGCCACATTATTGAATTTATTTGTCAGATCTAAGTTACTTTTGGTGGAGTTTTTTTCTTTCAAGTTAGTTTAAATTCTTCTTTCTTGTTTGTGCCCCTTTTATTGTTTTTCTCTTGCCTAATTACTCTCTGCCTAATTTCAAGGAATATATTGCACAAAAGAGGTGATACTGTGGACTCCTGTCTCATTCTTGATCTTACAAGAAATGCTTTCTGCTTTTCCTCATTCAGTATGGTGTTGGCAGTAGTTTGAAATAAATTGTCTTTCTTATACTGAGGTAAGATTCCTCTAGTTCTCTGTCACTTTCATAATGAAAGAATGTTGAATTTTGTTGGAGGCCTTTTCTGCATGTATTGAGATGATCACATGAGTTTTATCCTTGATTTCATTTATGTGCTATGTTAAATTTAATTATCTGTACATGTTGAACCACTCTGCATTCCTGGGATAAAACTAATCTGATCATGATATCTTGATCTTGATAGCTTGACCATGATATTTTGATTTTTTAAACGTGCTGTTTAATTTTGTTTGCAGTGATTTTGTTCAGGTTTTTTTTAAATCTATGTTCTAGGTATCAGAATTATATTGACTTCATGAAATTCATTTGGAATTGTTATTTCCCTATTTCATGAGATAGCTTGAAAAGCACTGATACCAGTTCTTTTTTGAACTTCTGACAAAATTATCCTACCTTAAACATACTCAGAACAATTACATTAGTTGGTTAAAATCATCTAACACAAAGCCTGTTCTATTTATTTATTTTTTATGTATTTGGTACAGGGTCTCACGACACAGCTTGGACTCATAGTGATCCTCCTGTTTTCAGCCTCCCCAGTGTTGGGATTACAGGTGAGCACCATCAGGCCCAGAGTCAGCGGCAGGCTGAATGCCATGGGCAGGGCCAGTGGTGCATGTAGTCCTGGCACTTGCTTAAGCAGAGGCTCAGTTCACTGAGCTATCTCGCTGGCCCCACAAAGCCAATTTTACAATAAAATATTTCATGTTTCATGTAGTTTGTTGAACACTGTACTGAAAATGAAAATCAGAACTGTTGTATGGGTTTCTCATTACACTATCATCTTAGAGTAAAAAATTATAAATCTACAATGCTCTGTACTTATTTTATGAGCAGTCCCTTGCTTGAGATTTTCTTCTCATCTGAATAAAATGTGGCTGAGAGCTCTAAGTTGTTTGAATTCTTTTCTGGGATTTAAAATTAACTACGCCATTTTTAAAAAAATTTGGAAGCAGATAATTTATTAACTGACCAAATCATAAAACCACCATGGTAGATAACTTAGTTCATCCTTCTAATAAGCCTGTTGATCTGGTCTTCCCTACTTCCAGCATCTCCACTTTCACAAAATGGGTGGTCGTTTTCTTCATTCCACCTCATGGAGATGATAACTTGAATGGCCATGGGAAATTATTTGCCTCTTTGAAGTATTTTCCAACAGTGTAGATCTCATGAATCAGATCCTCCATGCAGATGATACCGTCTTTACCAAGAGATCGAGCAATCAACGAATTATCTGTCAAGGCAATTCTCTTCTTACTGCTTTTGCCATAGCCACACTTGTATATTAGTTCGTTCACTGACTTCAGGTTTGGGTGCCCCCATGCAATGTATGGCTCCACAATTCTCAGCATGTTAACTGAAGCCTCGTTGAGCTTAATGAAGGTACCACTGAAGATTTGGGGAAGGCAAAGAAGCTGCAACACCTTGTGGACCTTTGAGCTCACACCATTGATACCCTTGATCTGGATGACAAATGCCAGTTTGGGCTGGGCAGGGACATAGAAGTTGCCAGCTTTTCTTGCCTTTCTAGCCATTCAGATCTCAGTTCTGTACATCTGTCTGTACTCTTTGTGATAGTGCCTGGCTTTTTCATAGATGAGCTTCCTCCTTGCCTTGCAAAGCATCTTCTGGGCAAACTTATTCTTCAGTTACTTTATCTTCAACTCTGTGAAATGTCTTCTATTTTTCTGAGGGTTTTCTGGCACATCAGAAACCTTCTTTTTCTTCTCTTTTATACCCTCCATGATTCTAGCCAGAAAAGAGGACAATATGTCATTTCTGACTGAATAAAAATATATGCCAATAGCATCAAGAGGTTGCAAAGAATACACTCACCTATCATATATTCAGAATCTATTTTGATTAGTCTGTGAATGAAGTATTCAGGGACCCTTATGGTGAACACTTTAAGTTCCTCTAGATATTCTCTATTCTACAATTTGTAAGTGTGAAGTTCATGAATGGGCAAATTAGAAGGAAAGGTAATAGTTCAATTTTCTACTATGTCTTCTTTATTGGAATAAATTTGATGCTTGATTTATTCCATCTTAGATAATTGAAGATGCTTCAGTGATCAGCTAAATTTTCCAGTTTTTCATTGGAGATTTTGTCAATGATGTACTTTACACCTTAGTCGATATTTTTTGGGTTAAATATAAGAATGAGTAAAATATATTCATTCTATATATTTGTTATTGAACAAGAATTTAAAGAAGTTATGAAATTTCTTCCTCTGTAGAAAGTTAAGTTGGGGTTATTTTACTAGTATCTTAGAGATGGGACTCAACTGAAAGTGTATGCATACCTGTGGTTCTGTCTGCTCACATGATTCTTAACAGGATCTATGAAATTATAATATTCAGTTATAGTACAAAATTTAGTTTTACTTGGTTATTTTCCCTAAGAAAATTGAATCCTTTTTATGTTACTGTCATACCTAAATATAATAAATGCATAATGTGATTGCTTTTCTTTATAATTCTTTTTATACTAGTGGGTGGTTCAACCTGCTCCCACAGTGACATTTCTGGGATATTTTCCAATCTTTTCTTTCTCTTAAAATAGACTGAGACCTCATGTTCTAGCTTGGAAAATATTAGATTTATCTATTATTTGGTATCAGACTATGCATTTCCAGTGCTGCTGGAAAGCAATTTTCTGAGAGACATAACTTTCCAAGTTTTGTTTCACTTGAATTCTGTATAAGTTTGAAGATTTGTGTTTGTAATGTTATCTGATACTATGTATAAAGAAATATGATTTCTTATATAAAAAATAAAAAGGTTAAACACAATATATTTAGTAAGTATCTTTTGCAGCAAATTTCCAAAACATTTGAGGAAATTCTTCAGTTTCAGTGTAAAGATTCTAATAATAGAAATATTTGCTAGACAATTCTTGGGGCTTCAAAATAAATATTTTCATAGAAAAAGAAAATTAAAGTATTTCTATTTACTATTGAATGATAATTTAAACAATTGTGAAAGTTTACAGTAGAACAAGTATATGAATTTTATAGATCTTTATCACAAAACTTTGACTAGAACATGCATGTCAATTTTTTGGTAAATATAAGTACCTATTCATGAAGTGCAGTACTCAAAATGAACAAAAATTCATTTTTAAAAAATAATTTTATTGAGAAACAAATAGCAATGAAAATTTCAAAACCAATTAGCAAGACAATTTCAATAATTAATACATTGCATATTGTTGTCTTCTTAGTGGTTATTCATAGTACAAGATGCAGGCATGATATCCTATCCAAATACTATTAGTACAAATCTTTCTTCTCACTGAATTAAGAGAAAATAGCTGTATATCTATCTTAATTATTTTGTATATACAGATACAAAATGATCCTTCATTTGTATTCACTTTTTTGTTTAGTTTTGTCAGAGAAGGGTATTCCATTGTCATTTAAATACTGTAGGTGTGTGAATTCAGCAAAATATTCCAATAGGAGGATTTCTTTTATTGAGTGAAAGAACTAACTCAAAAATAGTCTATATATAAAAATAAAAATGAGCTTATTTAGACTCTCTATTTGATAAAAAATAAATACTTTTCTGAAATGGAATATAAATTTTATGTAGGATCTAAGTATTTCTCAAAATGAAGTGCTCCTCACTGACTTTAGTATTATTTAGATGTTGGTGAAAAATGAGTATTTTTGGTTTCAAGTCAGACTCAAAGAATCAGGTGCACTAAGGTTAAGAGATCAGAATTTGAATTATTAAAATGCAGCCAAAGTGATTCTGATAAACATTAAAGTATGAGAACTTGGGGTAATGTGGTGAAATTTTAAATCACCCAGAAAACCAAGAAACACAAACTCAATTGAATACAAAAACCTCTGAAAATGCAAAACCTGTTTTATCAAGTAAAAATAGTTTCATCAGATTAGATTCTCAAAATTAGTTTACCAGTCACATAATATAAGTGTGAAGATAGTATGTAGAAAGGGATATCTAGAAAGATTACTCTTTCTTTCATTCCAGAGATATTGTAGTCCAAGTAGGAGTAATCTGAATTGGGACAATACTTTGTTTTTAGGGGTCCAAAGATTTACTTGAATCAAAACATAGTCTATATCGATTAACCCACTGACTCTGGAATTTATATGCCTTGAACAATTTTCTTGATAAGATTGCCCCTATTATCATGTTCTTTTGATCTTTCCTTTATAGCATTTATAATAATCTGTAATTATATATCTGCTTATTTTCTTTCTTATACCTTTATTAGATTATAAGCTGCATGTAATAGTAAAGTACTAGACATATAAGTATATTTTAAATAAAAGTTTTTCTGTTAATGCAAGACACTAGATGTGCTGTTCCTTCAATAGAAGAGTGGTGACATGGGGAAACTGTGGTGTACATCATGTGTTGGCTTTTGGTCGTTACTGTTTCATTGCTTTACTTTGAAAAATGCAATTTATTTTTAGAGAACTTTTATGTTCAAAATAAAAGACTCCTCAAATATGCTACTGACTCACACAACCTCCCAGCATCAACATCTCACTCCAGAGCACCAGACTAATGCATTTTTCACAATAGAATAATTAAGTATTGGGGCTGGAGAGATGGCTCAGTGGTCTAAAGCACCTACTTAGAACAAGCTTGGCAGAGCATCAGGGACCGCGGTTCAATCCCCCAGCACCACATGCCAGCCAGCCCCGCCCCCTGGTGGGCTGAGCTGGCCACACACACACACCACTCTCTC
>NW_004524606.1:380741-384513 GCF_000260255.1 Octodon degus
ATATATATATCCATCCCTTGGTGAAATATCTTTTCAAATCTTTACCCATGTTTTAATCAGGTTGTCTGCTTTCTTTTTAAGTTTTAAAAGTTCCGTGTGTATTTTGAGTAGTGCTCTTTTAAAGATATGTCCTCTGCAAGTATTTTATCTCTGTCTGTGTCTTGTTTTCTAATTCACTTGATCCATTTACACTTTATCTTCTCTCTGAAACCTTTTGGCACCTAGTTATCTCCTATTATTTCACTTGTCATAGAGAAAAATTGTCTAATTCCCTCTAAAACTTAGATGACTCATATCTTTTGTTTCCCAAAGAAGTACTACCAGGAAATGACAAGACTTACTATATTAGAAAATGGATGACCACTGATAGAATTTTATTTAGGGACTGATGTTCAAGTGAGAATTTTTGTTGAAAAGTTTTTTGCTAACATTTCCCCCCAAATATTGGTGGGTGTAATGTATAGACATCACCATGAGTATTTTTGTTTATAGAATTTTAATTTTTTGACCATTTGCTTAATAATTGAAATACTTTAAAAGATAAACAAAACAGAAGGGGCCAGGGAGATGACTCAGTGGAATAAGCGCTTTCCTGGCAAGCGCAAAGGCCTGAGTTCAATCCCCGGTTCTGCCAAAATAAATAAATAAATAAAGTTTGACTTTATTATCCTGTTGTTATTGTAGACTGCATTTTGATAAAGTTTAACATATCAATACTAGATAGAAAATACCTGTTCCATGCTATGTCTAAGATGTTTGATATTTAGACAGATAGTGAGGTTAAGTTCAACTGCCTGTGTTATAGGGTAATAATATCATTAAGCTTCTCTTCTGGAGGGTTAAAAACTTAAGTTTGCAGTTTTAGAGAAAAACAAGGGCTGCAAGGACAGCCAACATTTTGGCCATAGCCCTTCAAGGTCAGTGAAGACTCAGTATATAGGAGAACCTGTACTATATCATCATGTAACTCAGTTGTGTCCCAAATTTTCTGATCAAGGAGTTTATAGGGTCACAGAGGAATGTGACTGATGATGTATAGTGTGTCTATCGAGAGTCACATAGACAGAAAACATTCTCTCAGGCTTTCACAGAGAGCAAATTGGTAAAGCAATGGCCATCACTCATCTACATGGCTGACACTGACAAAAGATCTCCAAACTGGGGAATAGTGTTTCAGGGTAAATTCTGAGGGGATTTGACTGACCTTGTCACATACAAAAGTTACATTTCTTATTATATAGGTCTTGCTTTATCTTGGTCTTAACCACCCAGCAGAAAAGTATAAAAATGAGGTATAAAAAGTAAGGCCATATTAATATGCTGAGCTGTAAAAGGCTCAAGTCAACAACTTCTGACATTGCCAGTCCTATGGATAACCCACTACTATTATGGACTACTGAATCATATTGGATTATTGTGCTGAATTTATGCACCTACTATATTTAAATGGTAATGGAATAACCATCTATGACAAAACTAAACAAAAAAAGGGGATACAAATGAAGAACCATTTTGTAAGAGCCTTTTACAGCTCAGCATATTAATATGGCCTTACTTTTTATACCTCATTTTTATACTTTTCTGCTGGATGGTTAAGACCAAGATAAAGCAAGACCTATATAATAAGAAGTGTAACTTTTGTATGTGACAAGGTCAGTCAAATCCCCTCAGAATTTACCCTGAAACACTATTCCCCAGTTTGGAGATCTTTTGTCAGTGTCAGCCATGTAGATGAGTGACGGCCATTGCTTGACCAATTTGCTTGACCATTTTGTATCTGCATATTCAAAATCGGATAGATATGCAGCTACTTTCTCTTAATTCAATAAGAAGAAAGATTTGTACTAATAGTGTTTGGACAGAATATCACATCTGCATCTTGTATTATGAGTAACCATTATGGAGACAACAAAGTGCAATGTATTAATTATTGAAACTGTCCTACTAATTGGTTTTGAAACTGTCTTATTGCTATTTGTTTCTCAATGAAGTTAATAAAAATAAAAATGCATGAAAAAGAAAAAAAGAATGCATTTTGAAATCCTAGGATACAATGTATAAGTATATTCAGGAAGGAATTAAGTGACTCTATGCTTAAGATATGAAAATGCAATTCAAATTAGATTTGGCAAAAGTATGTTGGCCATGTTCTGTGAAGGACAAGGGTTGGGCTCTTCCTAAATTATTTCGTGTCCACTCAGCTTTCCTCTCTTGCTCATTGACTTTATTTTCAGACAGGACTTCTGAACATTATGGGAAGTGTAGGTGCTCATTTCCACAGGCCTTCACCCTTCCATATCATGATTCAAAAGAGACCCTGAAGCTTTCCCTTAGGGTTTATCTGGTAAACTTCACTGAAAAGTGATTCAGTGTCTTGCACGATGTGCCTTACTGCTGGAAAGGTAGAATTTAGTTCAGGTAGGGCTTATGTGTCCCACTCTACAGTCTGGACATTTAGGTTTAATTTTGGTTGAACTATAAAGATTTCACTCCAAGATAGGAGGGCTTTTGTTGTTAGGAAAAAGGTGTGAAGAGATTGAGACAGCAAAAACAACAGATGTTCAGTTTATATTCCTTAGCCTGATTTCACTTTATTGGTTCCTTATCTTCAGACTGTGCTTATCAAAAACACATCCTTCCTTTGTGCAACAGAATGCTTTGAATGAGTCACTGGTCAGACACTGTAGGTATTTTTCTTGCTAAAACTAAAAATACATTAATCACATACATATGTACAAAGTTAGAAAGCCCAAAAGAGTGAAGAAAACATTTATTTTTATATTAAACAGTTATTGTTATGCTTATGAAATGATTTTATTTGCTCTACTTTGTAAATAATTATTTAACTATACCACAGGGAGAGTTTTTAGCATAATGCTGATAATTTTTGTATAGTTTGGTTTTCACTGCCTGGTGGTTACCAGGCAACAGAAGTTGTCACTAAAATGAACAGTGAAAACTAAATTTTTACTAAATCTTTAGAAATCATTTTCTTGTAATTAAAAATTGTATGTCATCCACATGACTGACACTGACAAAATATCTACAATCTGAGTTACAGGGTCTCAGGATAAATTCTGAGGGGATTTGACTGACATTATCAGATCCAAAAGCTACAACTCTTGTTGCATAGTTCTTGCTTTATCTTGGTCTTAACCATCCAGCAGAAAACAATAAAAATGAAGTATAAGAAGTATAGCCATGTTGTCATGTTGAGCTGTTGGGGACTCAGGTCAACAATTTCTGACACTGCCAGTCAAGCGGGAGACCCAATACTATTACGGATTACTGAACTCTTTTAGAGTATTTTGCTGAGTTAACACACCTATAATATTCAAATGACAGAACTAAACAAAAAAGGGGATATATAAATGAATGTCTATTTTGTATCTGTGTATTCAAAATGGTTAGGATAGATATATAGTTACATTCTCTTAATGAATAGAAGGATTTGTTGTGATAGTGTTTGCAAATAGGATATCATGTCTGCATCTTGTACAGCAAATAACCACTAAGAAGACAATATGCAATGTGTGAATTATTGAAACTGTCCTACCAATTTGAAACTGTGTCACTGCTATTTGTTTCTCAATAAAATTATGGAAAAAAATTGTATGTTACCAAAATTCATTTTCAATCTAAATTCTTGAATATAAGCAAAATTTCAAGGTTAAATGATATATTTTAATTTTCTTTCTTTCTTTCTTTCTTTCTTTCTTTCTTTCTTTCTTTCTTCTTTCTTTCTTTCTTTCTTTCTTTCTTTCTTTCTTTC
>NW_004524606.1:393854-396993 GCF_000260255.1 Octodon degus
GTATTATTTGTTGAAACTGTACTTTCGATTTGATTTGAAACTGTCTCATTGCTATATGTTTATCAATAAAACTTTGAAAAGAAAAAAAAAGATAACTATGATTGAAAACAATGAATTGAGTATTTCAAAATAATTATTAGAGAGGATTTTGCATGTTCTTAGTACAGAAATAAATGTGGAGGTGATAGACATCTCAATTACCCTGATCTGATCATTATATGTTTGTTTATATAGGTTAAAATGTATGTATACTTATGTATCCCATAAGTATATTTGTTATGTGTCAGATATCTCAGTCCGTGCTTACTAGAGAAATAGATTTAAAGCAAGACAAAGAAGTATATTTTAAAACATTTACGAGCTTGGTTTACAATGGCTACATGCAGAGTCAAGTGTGGAAGAGTGCAAAAGGGCTCGCTGTGTGCTGGAGATCTTCAGGGCACAGCTGAAGTCCTGGAGCTCCCTGGAGTGTCCCACATGAGTCTACATTAGGAGGTTGAAGGGTCTGCAGTGGAAGCCAGAGGCCCCTACAAGAACTGGAAGTGAGCTTTCCTCTTACTTTCCTTTTCTCTCATCCAGGTGGCAAGTCTATTAGTTCTGTCACACCCAGGGTAGGTGGTCTGTCCCAAGTAAATCCTTTCTGCTACACCCAGCACTGATCCAATGTAACAGAGCATTCTATATGGCAAACTGACAGGTATGGAAGGACAGAGAGAAACTGGGAGCCTTGAACACTGCTGGGTTGTAAAATGGCTTAGTCACTACAGAAAATACTACTCAAAAATTAAAAATATATTCACCATAGCACCCAGCAACTCTACTACTGAGGTCATACCCAACAAAATTATTGAAAACAAGGTTTCAAAGAGATAGCTATATACCCTTGTTTATAGCAGCATTATTTATATTAAATAAAGTGGGGAAACAACTCAAAAGTCTGTCAGTGAATAAATGGATGAGCAAAACATGTTGGAATATTACTAAAGCTCTTAAAAGGGAGAAAATTTTATCTCAAGCAGTAACATAGATGAATCTTGACAATATTATGAGAAGTAAAACAAGCTACTCACAAAAAGACAAATGCTGCAGGATTACAATTCTATGCATCATAAATCACAGATTTAGAAATTCGGTACAGGAAATAGAATGGTGATTGCTAGGAGCTGGGGGTAGGGAGTGGTAGGAATGTATTATTTCTCTTTATTTGTATGGTACAGGGTGTTGAACACAGGTTATTTGCACTTAACTACATTTCCAGGCCTTTTTATTTTGTGGTAGGGTCTTCTAAGTTGACCAAATTTAAGTAAGACTTAAATTTACTATCTTCCTTGCTCAAATACTTGGATCACAGGCATGCACCAGCACACCTAACTAAATCTATTATTTCATGTATATAGAGTTTCATTTTTGCAAGATGGGAAAAGTTTTGGAAATAGATATTTGCAGCGGTTACATGATAAAAATGTATACTTAAAATGGTTGAGATAAAAAAAAATGGTTAAGATGTTAAATTTAGGGGTCAAGGAGATATCTTGGCAGTATAAGTGCCTGCTTGGCAAGCACAAGGACCCAGGTTCAATCCTTGATTCCACATGCTGTGCGGGCCTTGCCTCAACGCAGCCACCAAAACTGGGTGTGGTGGCACACGCCTGAAATCCCAGTGCTTTGGAGGCTGAGACAGGAGGATCACTATGAGTTGGAGCTGCTTAGTGAGACCCTGTACCAAATAAGTAAATAAAAAGATTTTAAAAAAGAAAAAAGGTTCAATTTATTTTTTTTATTTCAAAGAGAATGTAAAACAAAAACAAAGCAGCAACAAAAAAATAAAAGTGCTACAGATTTTAAAAATTAAATGATAAGAAATTGACAATGGTTGTTATACTGCGTATTGTTATAATCAAAGTAATTGCACAGATTACCAGATATAGGTATACAAGACTGATCAAACAATTAAGCATCAACTGTTCTTTTCAATAAATCAATAGAAATTAGTAGTAAAATAATTTTAGCTATAAGATATTAAATTTTCTTATACATATTTGACAATTAAAAGGTTAACAAGGTAAAAGGAAAATGGCCATCCAGTGTCCCAAATTGATTCTAAATTAATTTTAAGCAATCTCCTTACCTTTTGTTTCTTTTGTTTGAGAATTATTTTCCAATTGAGCTTTGATGGAAAGGAAAATCTGAGTTTATAACATGACAGATTCAAGAATATATTGAGTTATTTTGCTGAATTCAAGTACCTACAATCTTGGGACTGGCATCAAGTATGAAAAGATCCTTTAAAGACTTCTCCAAATGCACCTTCTCTAACTGCAATGGAACACCCATCTCTGACAAAACAAAACAAAAAGGGGGATATGTTGGGAGCCACGGAAGCTAGGAAATGGAGCAAATGTGTATAAGTGGGACTAGGCCTCAGTGTCTAAAGCAAACAAGCTACCTCAGTCCTGAGATAAACATCCTGTCTGGCTAAGGTCAGCTATTTGTCACTATTTGTGTCATGTATTAGTAACTTTGCAAAAGTATAAAGGAACTGTTTTGTTGTGAAAACAAGAAAGAAAAAGCAAAAGAAAATACACATGTATACAGATAGGATAGATATACAGCTACTTTCTCTTAAATTTATTGAGAAAAAAGGTTTGTATTAATATTGTTTAGATAAAATATCATGTCTGCATCTTGTCCTCTGAAAAACTACTATGTAGACAATATGCAATGTATTAATTATTGTAACTGCTGTACTAATTTATTTTGAAACAGTTTCATTGCTATTTTATCTTTTTTTCTCATCAAAATGAATTAAAAACAAAATTAAAAAAGAATATTGACATTTTAAATTTTGAATTAACTTCAAGTTGGTATATTAAATTTAGTCTTCTGATATGTAGCTGCTTTGTACTAGTCTTACGCACAATTAGTCTCAATTGTGAGGGCTATGCATGGCTGCAATTTTTCCAGGTAGCTTTGTGGAAGATAATTATCTTCTGTTTGAAAATGTAAGCTGTGATATCAAGACGTATGAAATCTGACATTTACCAGTAACTGCTTCTGACAAGGTTTTCATCATTGATTTTATTTCCTCTCTCTCTCTCTCTCTCTCTCTCTCTCTCTCTCTCTCTCTCTCTCTCTCTCT
>NW_004524606.1:397093-399938 GCF_000260255.1 Octodon degus
TTCTTTCTTTCTTTCTTTCTTTCTTTCTTTCTTTCTTCTTTCTTTCTTTCTTTCTTTCTTTCTTTCTTTCTTTCTTTCTTTCTTCTTTCTTCTTTCTTTTGTGCAGCGTCTGGCTATGCAGCTTGGATTCATAGTGTCTCAGACTGCCCAGCACTGGAATTGCAGGCGTGCACCACCACATCTGGTTTTGATGGTCACCTCAGTGTGCCTAGGGCAGGCTGGCATGGCATGTGTACCACGTATTGAACCCTGGTCTTTGTGCTTGTCAGGCAGGCACTTAGACCGCTGAGCTATCTCCCTGGCTCCAAGTTCTTATTTTATAATTAACTATTATTTAGAAATTTTTTAATCCAACCTTGTCCTATTTTACTTATCCTGTTTTTACACTGCTTCTCTGAAGACCTGGGAAAATAATTTCCATAATACAGATGCAATGTAACTATAAGCTAAAAATTCTGGATTGGATATGGCTCTGCCAACTGCTACTTCTATTACTTTGGGTAAATCACTGAAGTTCTATTACCATCAATTTCACTGCAAATGCATCTAATAAAATGGAAAGCTCATAAGCTATTGAGAAGTTTTATAGAGTTAATGCACACAAACTACTTGGCGTATGCTGTGGTATTCAATGAGTGTTTAACCAATTCTAGTTTATATTGCCTATGTTAATACCCTCCTGTGAAGAGATGCAGAAAACTTTCACTTGAAGCAATTATTACTCCTTCCTTAATGGAATCACTGCCTGGTGTCTGTTTTTTGGGGCTTCTGGTTCTGGTGTCAGGTGAATATTTTATGCTCAAATCTTGCAGAATTTAGAGGTCTCACTCAGGTAAAGCAATAATATTAATTAGATGCTCCAAAAGTCATTGGTGGCTATATCAAAATCATTGTGTATTTTGAAGTATATGTTTAACTTGGGTAAGGTGCAAATTTCAAAGTGTAATTATGTGGAACTTTCTCTCTCTCTCTCTCTCTCTCTCTCTCTCTCTCTCTCTCTCTCGTATTTTAGGGAAGGGTCTACAGGGTGTTCAGGGTCTCGCTACTATATCAGACTGGTAGTATCCGCCTGTTTACAGCCTCCCAAGAGCTGGGATTACAGGAGTGCACCATCAAGCTCAGTTTCAATCTCCATCTCAGCACACCCCGGGGGTTGGACCGGCACGGCAGGCTGGGGGATCAAATCCCCGGCCCCTGCACCTGTTTGCAGGTGCTTTAATCTGCTGAGCTATTTGGCTGGCTTTGAAACTTTCAAATGTTGCTATAGAATTTATGATTTTGTCTTTTCTCAATTGCTTTCCTTCATATATGCAGGTTAAATTGTATTTTATGTCACCTAATTATGATAGGAATTAACTAGCTTTCATTTTAAACTATAACTTTGATATTTCAAAAAAAGAGAATCTGTCCATTTATTTGGTGATGGAAATTCAGTATATATGGTATGAGCTTCAAACACACAAATTTGAGAGTTTTTGTAATTCACTTGGAATTTTATTAAACTTTGTTTTGATCTCTACCGAGCAATTTAGTGTTGTATACAAGATTGTTACATGTGTACTTATTTGTCACAGAATGCATATTTTTCCAAGTACTTTAGAGCATATATGTATAACTGTGTGTAAATGTATATATTTATGAAAATATGTAATTTCATATCAAAATGTGTAATTTCATAAAAAAGTATAACTTCATGTTGTTTTTTTTCAACTACAAAACATGTTTTCTGTGTGCAAGAAGTTGGGCGGTATTACGAAATACTAAGAACTAAAACAAAACAAAACAAAAAACAACTAGTTAACGTTAATATGATGGATTCTTTTAATAATATCTTTGTGTTGAATTCAATGATGGGTTAATTGTCCATATGTTGATGATCTTTGGTAAAGGCAGAGAATCACATTCAGGTGTAATTCAATGATGATGAAGTTTTAGGGACCAAACTTATTTTAAGAAAGTGGTCTTTTTTTTGAAAGGAACACCAAAGGTACAGATCACAAAATAAAAAGCAGAAAAATTAAACTTGTTGTCCATTAAAACCATTTTGTGCATGAAGAGATGCTACCAATAGAGTGAAAAAGCAACCCATAGAGTAGAAAATAATAGGGCTTAATGCATTGAATATGTAGAGAATTCCTAAAACTTAACAATGAAGATATACAAGTGACCAGTACAGACATGAAAGATGGTCAGCACCCCTAATCATCAGGGACAAGCAAATAAAGATTTTGAGATTTCATTTATATCTGTTACAATGCCTATTATAAAAAATCCGAGATACCTAAGTGTCCTTTACCTATCAATGGATAAAGTTATGTAAATAAATAAATAAATAAATATTCATTCCACCGAGCTATTTGGCCAGTCCTGAAACTTTCAAATGTTGATATAGAACTTATGATGATATATATTATGTGATATATATATATATATATATATATATATATATATATATATAATATGATGATGCAGTAATCACCATAAAAGAATGAAATTTTGTCATTTGCAGCAACATGGGTTGAATTCGGGTACCTTACATTATGTAAAATAAATCTGGGACAGAAAGACAGATGCTGCAAGTTCTCACTTTTATGTAGTAGCTAAAAAGTTGATATCATAGAAATAGAGAGTAGAGTTAGTCATTACCAGCTACTAGGGAAGGGTGTGGGGAAGGGAGATAGAAGAAAGATGATTAATAACTATAGGGATCCATGTGTTTAGGAGAAATAATTTATAATGTTCTATAACATATAAAGATAACTATGGGCCGAGTTCCAGGAGCCCCCAGACCCAGTCCTAGCCCAGGTCCGGTGAGTGTGCGGAGAGTTTCCTGCTACCCTGCGCC
>NW_004524606.1:410018-419181 GCF_000260255.1 Octodon degus
TCAGAGGCACAGAAGAGAGATATTTTGTTTATGTTTTATGACACATTGTGAGCAACAATGCCAAGACTAAACACAAAATGTAGGTAATAGTAAGTTGCAGATGACGGCCTGTTCTTGATTTGAAACTAGAAACTCTACCTCAAATAAAGCAAATGTTGAGGTCTTGATTTGCTATTCTGGAGGCCAATGTTCTTCTTTCCATTCTACTCCACAGAACACTTCTTGGTGTTACTGAACAGTCACAGAGAAGGGCACAGGCCAGCCCCGCCTGACACTGCTCTGCACTACAGGTCTTCAGAGGACAGGAGTCACTCGAACCCAGACAACCAGCATCACTTAGTCCTCATGGGTTTTTTCAAATTACTTACGATAAAATTTCTTCATTTATTTTCTTTGACTAAACACTCTCAAATTTAGTGATGGTGTCCTATTATTTCAAGGGCTTTGAAAGATTGCTAATGCTTTGTTGTTCCTTCATAGGCATTTTTGCTTTTTAAAGTAACTTATAAAATAATACATATTATTATTATTCTTTCTTTGTAAAATATTTGTTTCTCAATAAAATTAATGTTAAAATCCACTCAAAGACAAACTGTGACTCTAGTCCTTACAAGATGGTCTACATAGACATGCAGCAGATATTCCAACACAAAATATAACCTATATGGATCACTGTTAGTTTTAGAGAAATTTGGGGATTTTCATAAAACTTTAAACCTCTGCCTTCAAAATATAACTACTTTTCTTTAGCAGAAGTATTGTTGACTGTAATGGAAATAAATTTATGGAGAATCATTTCAAAGGGTAGAATGAGGAGAATTAGATATTTAAACCAGCATACATACATCTTCCCTACATGGAACAAATAAAAATATGTTATACTCAGAATTATCTCAAGTATGTCTCAGCTGTTTGCAGATTGAAGCCAGATGATTGAATATAGGCATCAAAGGCTGGTCTGCTTCTCACTTTCTTTTCCAGATTCATTCATTCACACACTCCACATTTTATAGACTCTTTGGAGTGATTAGATTGATCTACTGTTGTCTTCCTGGTTATTTCTGCCATTTTGGCTCAAGTATTTTAAAATATGGCTTCCTTAGAGCTTAAAGTTCAAGTCACATATAATTGGATTTTTCAGCAAGTCTTCACCTGGAGAAGAGAACTCTTCTACACATTCCTGAATAGGAACCTTGTAGAAGTAGGAAACTACAGAACAGGGCCTTGCATGACTTGCTGTGAAGTCATGTGGATTTCTGTAGCAAGGCTAAGCAGGTCAGATATAGAAAAGCGTTGATATATGGAAATCATCCTGGATGGCTGTTATGAAATATAAAGTCCATATCTTCCTTTTATGTATTAATGTAGAAAACATTTGAACTTTATTAAATGTCTTTCTAAGCATTATTTAAAATTGCATTGTGCTATGACATTGTATGGATTTACTATAATATCTTTGATTAATA
Source organism: Octodon degus (assembly GCF_000260255.1). Lineage (NCBI taxonomy): Eukaryota > Metazoa > Chordata > Mammalia > Rodentia > Octodontidae > Octodon > Octodon degus. The sequence goes on from NW_004524606.1 coordinate 411,485, forward strand.
ACTTGTTAGTGAATATTTGTATTATATCTTAGTTTTTATTATTATGAACTATTTTGTGACATATTGTTATGGCATTGGATGCATGCTGGTAAAGCTTTTCAGATCAAATGTTCTAGGTGTGGGGGATGAGAATTACTGGGACTATGTGCATTTAAATTTCCTTTCTTAATAATCATGTCCACCATTTTTCTCTTGTTAATTTGATTGCTCATGTGCCAGAAAAGAGGCCCTACCAATTGCAAATCATCATATTCTTTTCATTTTTTTCCAATGTGACAGATAAATTTGTATGTCTTTTAATTAGTATGTCTTGTAGTTTAAAAAAATCTAGAGGAAATCCTAGAAATCATGTAATCTAACCAACTCATTTTACAAAACTCACAGAAGCTATATCTTGGGTTGTACCCAAGATCTCACAGCTAGTAAGCTGCAGAACAGGGATCGTAACACAGTTCTCCTGGATCTCATCCCAGGGCTGTTCCTACTCAAATGTGCTCAGCAGGGGCTCTGCTGCAATTGTTTATCTGGAAGCATCAGAGGACAAGACTGTGGAAAGAGAGTTGAGTTTTGTCCAACAAAGTATAACAAAGGTCCTGTTTGCACCCTACAGAAGCAATTAGGGAACCCAGGTTCCTGGAGTCTTTTGCTCAGTGAAGAGATCATAAAGATGCTATGGTCAGAAGAATCTAGTTATCCCACTTCCATTCTGAAGCTGTTCAGAAGACACTGAGCTAATCTTCTACTAAGTACAGAAAACAACAATGACTTATCAGGATGCTGACAGGCTATAAAATGTGGGCAGATCTTTGAGTCTTAGACAAATAACCTGGATTACAATCTTCTTCTTTCTCTTCCTCTAGGTTTGTGAGGAATGATGCTGAGAAAGAAAGCTAGGTCTTAAGTTTCCCTTTTCCATGCCTTGTGCACTTTGTTATCATCTTGTGCAGGTTTGTTATCTTAAAGTGATGTTTATGTCCCATGCCACATTTGTCTTAAACCAAATAAAAAAACCAACTTCTTTTTCAGACAGTACTTTATTAAAAACAACAAATGATGTTAATTCAAGCATAGAGAATCATTTCAGAGAGTAGAATATAGAGAATTAAGGTTTTAAACCAGCATCAGTCCTCCAGCAAAACCAACAGGAGTGAGTCAGAAAAGTACGTCTCATCTGCTTGAGATTAAAGCCAGATGATTGAATATGGGTGCTGAAGACCAGTCTGGCTCCTAATTTTCTTTCCAGGTGCATTCACACACTCTGTATTTTATAAGATCTTTATTTTGGTTAGACTGTTCTGCTTTGTCTTAGAATGCCTGGTTATTTTTTGCCTCTGGGTCCTTGCCATTTTTCCTGGCTGGAGTACTCATTTTCCAAAACCATTTACCTACTTGAAATCTAGCCATTATGCTGATCCAAATCACCACAGTCTTAGCATCTCTCTACATCTCCTGAAGACATTCATTTAATATTTATAAAGTATTGAATTTCTGATACTTATCTTTCAATGAACATCTATTTTTCCTGTAACTATAATTATGAGGTACTTGAGTACAGGAATTAAGAAATGTATTTATAGTGGTTTTGTAGTACATTCACCTGTCTTGGCCATAATAAATATCCTAGAACTGCCTTCTGTGTATGTTTCCAGCTAGAGTTCCATGAGAGAACTTGTGTGAAATTTGGAAGGATGAAGTGGAATTGGGAGCTATTTGATAGCTTGCACATACTGCTGTGTTGAAGCTGTGGCTGGGCCTGAAGCTGCTTCATCATTTCCCGGATCCTCTTTCAAATATATAAGTGATGATCATAAAATAAAGAAAATGGTTAAAAATTTGAAATTTGTTACAGTAAAAGACATCAATCCCTCTCAAAATACCCTCATTTTGAATACACTCATTGTTTTTGTACTTTCTGGAACACTTCTGGAAGTCTTCTTTCATGTCTTCAATTGTGCTGTTGTACTTGCTTCAGTGTCCCGAAATGATTCCAAATATTTACCTTTTCGAGGTCATTTTGACTTTAAAGAAGAGCCAGAAGTTGTGCGGTGGTGCATTTGGTGAATAATGTGGTGAGGACATGTTCTCATGGTTTTGTTTGACAGAAATTGTCAAAATGTTTTGACTTGATTGAGGCCGTCAGAACTGCCAGAAAAAGACAGAAAAGAGAACTTCAAAACTTGCTTCAGAAAGTGGCAAGCATAATGAGATATGTGTTTGAAGGAAGGAGCATTTTGATGAGGGTTAAGGGCAATTTGTCTTTGGCTGTAATTTTTTTAGAATGTTTTATTTAAATATCCATTGTATTCGCCATCATACCTCAAATGTGTGCTTAACTTCAAGATGCAGAGATCCAGAGCCTGAAAGACACCCATACCACTAAGACAAGAAACAAGAAAACTGACACATGGGCCTCAGCTCACCTTGTGCCTGTGAGTTGAAGCTTTGTATTGCTTTCCCTCACCATGCGTGTATTACTGAACAGGCCTGCTTTTGTAGGACACACAACATGCCACTGAAAGGATCTCAAAAGAGAGCATTCATGGGGTGGTTAAAGGTGGACGTGGGAGAATGGATTTTAAATAGGCCTCTGTGTACTAACTTTCCTGATGCTGACACAAAATATCCTACCCCTGTAATTTAAAGGAGGTGTGGATCTTTTTATTTTTGGTTGAAAGTTTTAGTGGGCTCAGCCCATGTTTGGCTGGCTCCAAGGTAGAAATAGGACCTTGGGCTAGCATGGCAGAGGAAAACTGCTCATGATCTGAGAATGGAGTTTTACCTTCTTGATGTCAAATGAGTCAAACATCAAACAACTGTCTGAGCTCAAGTGAGGAGTAAGGAGTTTCAACAGAAAGGCCGAAAGTCCCTGAAACATTACCTAGGCAACTGTTCTCATAACCAGCACACCAGGTATGTTACCTACAGTACAGTTAGTGAGAGACTAATGACGTATTGTTCAACTGGGTGACTTCCAAAGTTGATGTTTAAGGAAAACCAAAAACAAATAAGTAAAAAACAAGTGAAGCAAAGGGGTTTAGTCAGGTTGTTTTTCCTTGCTTTCACATGTCTTCCTGACTGCTTGGTTTCAAACTGTAAGCTCCAGAATAGGAATCAAAGATAACAGCCTTGCAGAGGATGTTCAGGCAGCCTTACCATGGCATATGGTAAAATCACTGTAATTCTTCTCTACGAAGGCCTAGGAATGCAATTAGCTTTTCAAATACTCATTTATACCAAATATATGCGACAGATCTTTATGTGTGTGAATATAGAGCTTTATAAAACTTGCTTTCCTTTTATATTCCAGTATTTCACTGCATTAAAGAAATGACAATAAGAATATTTAGAAATCATTGTAGTGAAGACAGAAATTATGATAGAGATCAGGCAAACACATTAAACCTAATGAAGGATACACATAGCACATATGTATTCACAAAAAAGGAAAAAACGATGATAAACAACAACTAGAATGGGAATATAAACAAAAGCAAAACAGAAGTGTGAGAGAACCCCTGTAAAGCAAGGTGTCTATTGGCAAGGATAGAGCTTCTCAAAATTTCTCAGCTCCTTTAACATTTCAGTATTTTTTTCTATAGTGCCTGTATACCCAAGGAAATATTCCACAATTTATCTTATTAAGCAATTAGGTCCTAACAAGAAAATGAGTATTTATATACTAACAACCTAATGCCTATTGTGCAGGGGACATTTTTTGAAACTTCTGTTCTTTTCCTTCTGAAACTTCTAATCAATTTCTCCACCATACTTATTTGTACATGACTCTTTCTTGCTTAACATAGCCACTGCAGACAATCCATATATGTGTGATACACATATATGTGTGATCTCAAAATAATGCAATTACTTATTAGTGAAAATTTAAACTCCTTTCAGCTTGTAGTTTTCATGATGCTGAACATATGTGGATATGTTCTCCAAAAGACCAAAATTTCTCCTGGTGGCCACGTGAGTTTGCAAAAGCACTCTGAAGGTGCCCTAGTACACAGACTAAGGGTAGTCGGCACATTGAATTTCAAAGGAGTAATGGAAGAAATCTTTGGAAGAAAAGAAGAACAATGAAAAAAGATATTTTATTAAAAAATGAAATAAAGATTAAAATCATAACATACACCTTGAAATTCACTGATTTATTAATGTGTTCAACAGATTTTTATTGAGCACCTACCTTGTGACAGATACTGGGTATAGAAGACATAGTGACAAAGGTGGTGTACAGAGTTCCTGCCCTCAAATATCTTTCAGTCGAGCATTGCAGAGGACCAGAGGCCAGCAAGGGAATAGCTTTAAAGGGAGAGAAAAATTTACGATGCCTGGAATATTAAAATCCCAAGGGACAGATTGTGCAGGGTGAATTTGGGCATCAGATGTCATACTTTGTGTTTTTCCTTTTCCTTCCCCACCACTTGTTCCCCTCCCTTTTGAGCAGTTTTTTTCCTATTTCACAATATCTGTTATATATTTTAGTCCTTATTTACACTTTCAGTTTCTCACATTGGGGAAACAACACAGTATTTACATGTATCAGATATCATGCTTTGAAATGTCTTATAAAACAGTTGAAAGATTGGATGGTATGCTAACAGTGATGATGAGACTTGGACAGGTTATAAGAAATACAGGTCCACTTCTATCCTTTCTAGAATATCTGTCAGTACTCTTTGGAGGGTACAATAGATACTGGGAAAAGGGAACAAACTTATTTGAAAGGAAAGAGTTACTGAGTTGAGGAAAATAGGAGAGGGAGTGGGGGAAAGAGATTTATTTTTAATCTTTCATCCTGTATAGAAGCAGGATGGGACAACTTTACTGTTCATTTCTGCTGGTATGGAAAGAAGCAATTAATGCTTTAATTTGTTTTGTCTCTTTTCAATTGTTTGCATTTTTTCTCTTCTTAATTTCATATACGTTTCTTTCTTTTTTCTTTCTTCCAATGTTAAATGCACAAATCTGCTAATATGAATAACTGGCTGGAAGAGAACACTATGTACTACAATAAATACTGTGAAATTCATATTACTTTGTTAAATGAATTTCTGTATGGCTTATAATTTTTCTGTTTCAATTCTAATTTGTACTCTTTAAAAAATAAAGATGATAAGAAAGAAATAGAGTAACCAAAAGGATCAGATTATCTATGAAGGGGAGAACTGACTGCAGGGAAACAAGAAAGATAAGTTAGGGAGCTGTTGAGTAGGTGTTAGGTAAGGCAGTGGCTGGGGATGTAAATGTTGGTGCCATTTTTCTAAACCTCTAGGAATGTGGGTTTGGGTGGCTTCTGAGACACAGATGAAAGGATTAGCACACACTAGAGTCACCTGAATGGCTTGTTAAATAATAGGCCATTAAGTCCCCAGCCCAAGTTTTCAACTTGGTGGGCCTCATGTAGGACCAGAAGATGCAAATTTCTAAAAGTTCCTTGATATTGAGAACCAAACTTTGGGAAACATTGATCTAAAATATGCATTAATATGAGGGAGAAGAGTGAAAGAAGAAAAGATAATGAGGGAGCCAAGGACTGAGTAGAAAGGTAGGTTCATGTAAAATAAATTGGCTTTTCTTTTCTTCTTGAAATTTGTGGAGAGGTTCTCCCTCCAGAGCAGATGAAAATGCAGCACAGCAGCAAGTCTGGGAGTTTGGATATTCAAAACAGTGGTGAAGTTAAATAGGGTAGAGAAATGAATAAAGAAGCACAGTATGTTTTAAATATTTCACCACTGAATTTGATAAATAGTTTTGCAGGGACAGCAATCTGTGTTGGAAGTTATTTTCTTTCAGAACCTGAAATACTCCACAATTTGTACTCTCTTTAAAAAATAAAAACAAATGTTTTAAAAACATCATATGAGGCCAGGGTGCTTAAGTTTATGTGACATAAATCTATCCATTTTGGTGACCTTACCACAAAACTGAAGGATCTAAGTGAATGTTCAAAGAAGGAAGGCATTTGGATTCACTCAGGGCTGGTGTTTTTCTGAACATAAAGGAGAGGAAGAAGTCACTGAAATATTGGGCCTTGATTATAAGCTGAAGCATAAGAGGATAAAAAAGAGAACAAAATCCTGACAAAGAAAAATCAAGAGCTAGAGACCTTAATTAATTTGAAAACTGAAGTATTGTATTGGTGGAATTCTAAGATGTTTTACCAAGAAAATATAGCATCCTAAATACATGATGGTAATTTTAGTTGACAATGAATCCAGGGTGATTATAAATATCGGTGACTGAGGGAGGGTAAGGTGAGGTTCATTGGAGAGTTAAGGTACTGGGATTCAGGAAGTTTTCTTCAGGGTGTTGAAAATAGCTGGCAGGGTGAAAGGAGTTGAGATGTTGGCAGCACGGTATGTGTCAAAGTCTTCAGAATGAGGGATGCTAAATGAGAGCTTGGTTGTCTCTATAGACAAAGAGATACGCAGGGCAATTAGTTAATGACATGAGTAGGCCCCAATGGAAGAGAGGCTTAAAGTAGAGAGTGCAAGAGTTAGATGGTCCTGGACCAACAGAAAAGAGCAGGGACCTCATTCCCTGGTTGAGAATGTGCAGTGGGCCAGTGCTGAAGACTGATGGATTTCCCAGGACAGAGCATAGTGAAAATGGGGTCCTGAGGTGAGAGCTTTTTTTTTTTTTTTCAGAACTGGGGATTGAACTCAGGCCTTTGCGCTTGCCAGGGAAGCACTTATTCTACTGAGCTATCTCCCTGGCTCCTTGTTTACTTTTTAGGAAACATGGCAACATGTGGCAAAGAAGTGACACTTGTTAACAAATTAAAGATGACTTTCAGAGGACACAGAGGAACCAATTTAATTTATGGAATAGAAGAAACACAGTAGAGAAAATTGTTGGCAAGGAATCAATAAGTTTATTATAACCTTATTTCTTAATTTATAGCTTGCTGAAGATTAGTGAAATTGATTTGTACATTTGCTGAGACTGTCAATTAGCTAAGGAAAGTCATTAACATACTCCTGGAATTCCAGCAGAAAAGATCATATTAGTGGCTCAGAGAAAATATATACTTAATTGGAATATAGGTGACGTAAGAATAGGACTTGAGTTTGTATTCTCTTAAATATTTTAAGAAGGACATTTATAAATCATATAGAAACCAAGCAAGTCTCTTACATATGCCCACCTGGTAAGGTTAATGTGATTAAGATCTATTATGCTTTTTGTCCCTAGTGTCATTTAAAACCCAGTGGTGACTTTCATACAAAAGAAAACCATTACTGATTCATTATCTTGCTAGACTAGATATCTTAAACCTGTACTATGGAACATTGTAAGTCTGAGCCTTTTAGGATAGCATAACTATGCATCTGTAAAAAAATGGATTTTGAATCCTGCTCATGTTACTTTTCTGTAATTATAGTCTGGTGTAGGTGAGGTTTACAGCTTTTAGCCTCTTACAAAATTTCTCTACTGAGATTATATGTAATGATTATCATGAAAGGGATTACATGAAGATTTTTGTTTCTCATGCAGATAATTAAACTATGAGGACTCTGAGTAAAAATAAATGGCACATTAAAGATAGATAATAGGAAGTAGGGAGATCTTTCTTTCTTTCTTTCCTCCTTCCTTTCTTTCTTTCTTTCTTTCTTTCTTTCTTTCTTTCTTTCTTTCTCTCTCTCTCTCTCTCTCTCTCTCTCTCTCTCTCTCTCTCTCTCTCTCTTTCT
>NW_004524606.1:419281-432680 GCF_000260255.1 Octodon degus
TCTTTCTTTCTTTCTTTCTTTCTTTCTTTCTTTCTTTCTTTCTTGCGGAACTGGGGATTGAACTCAGGCCCTTGCGCTTGCCAGGGAAGCGCTTATTCCACTGAGTCATCTCCCTGGCTCCAGATAGATCTTTCTTAAAACAGAAAGGAATCAAGTGATGCAGAGAGGAATGAGAGAAGGGATAAGGAGTGAAGAAAAGGAATTGGGATGTGTTAGATATATACGCTAACTCCAGACAAGGAATATAAACATGCACTGCAAACATGAATAATAGTGGAAGGAGGTCAAGAAATGGAGGGAGGAGAAGGGAAAGTGTTGTAAAAGGGATTAGGACATGTTGTATACATGTACCAACTTCCCATGAGGAATGTAAACATTAGGTTTTATATGTATGTATTAATAAAATTAAAAAAAAGAAGTTGAGAGGTTTTCACCTCTGAGGAAAAGGGGGAGATAATACTATTGTGGGTTTTACCATAGGATGCCTTCCTGACCACTACACCCTGTTTTATTGGTAGGGTGCTGCTTTTTCAGGGTGCCTTTCTGAGCTTTGTCTTTGGTTATGCCAACTGAAAGCATGGGCAGGAGGACACTAGATGAAGGGAGGGTGCCAGAACATTTCTCCTGTCGTTCTCTTTTACTGGAACGTTTGGCACCCCTTGCTTTTTCTCTGTAGCTGCATAACACCTGACAGCTCTGCTCTGGGTCTAATATCTGCCAACTCAGGAAGAAGAGACTACAATCCACCCTTCCATGTTCCTTGAGGCTCTTGAGTGGTCAGTTTCTGCATTTCTAACATCTGAGTCACCTTGCTTCTCCTAAATACTCATTCTTGGGTTTTATTGCCTTTATTTTAAATGTTTGAAAAGATTTATGTTGTTATTGTTGGCCCCGATTGGTAGAAATACCTAATTTATGAAGTTCTAACAAAGACTTTCTAAGTGTGCATAAAGAAAATAGGGTAGTGACTGGTAGGTGCTTAACACATTTTCAAGTGGAAGAAGCAATTTTATGAAGTCATTAGCTATCATCCTTCTAAATGACACAAAAAGTCATGAGCATCTGGAAAACAATGTATATAGACACATTAAATAGCTGCAATCACATTTCCAACTCCTGATAAATCATGTTGGCTGCAAAAGTTTTTGAAAAGCACAGAGCAGAAGATTTTGTGATTTAAATCATTTCAATGATAGTTTGAAGAAAATAACTGTCATCAGAATAATTTCAGACTCTCAAAAACTTATTGCCACAGTTATATAAGGTTTGCATATGAGGCGGTTGCATTTTTTTCAAAAGATATGCATCTGCAGGACACCTACAATTCAAGACTCATAATTTTAGGCTAAATTTCCATAACCTGAATAAATCTACAGCTTGTTTTACCATCAGAAGTTTTTAGGGAAATTGATTTTCTTCATGGTTTTTATTGCATTTAACTCTTCTTCATAGTTATTGATTTTGGCAGGCTCCTGCACAACTGTTACTTGGTGGGTGATATGTGGCATTGTATATATCTAAGGAAAATTACAGTTTTAAAACCATGAGTGAAGGTAAGCATGCAAAATTTCTTGCATAGTTCTGGTACAAGTAAACAAAATATGATCTGTGTGGTATAGTTGATCTACCAGTCCTGAAATCTTAAAATTTTTGGTGAGCTTTTGCAATATGAAAAAATTTAAACAACTTTGTTTAGATTTTATACCTGAAGTGAGAATTTAGCAACATGTTATATTATATTGCATAAAATTTTCATAGTTGATTTGGCATTAAAAACCAAAAGTCAGTAGAAAAATCATGATGCTACGCACTCTCCTGAAGTCAAAGGATATATATGTGCTCAGGCTTTCAAAGACTTTATCATGTGCATTACCAAGGCATGTTTAAGAGACTTGTTTCAAACTTTCAATAAAAGCAGAATTTGATTAAATAGCACAAGTAGCTATAAATACCAGTGTGAAAGAATTACACAGGTACACACTCACACATACAAGCACGTGCACATACACACAGACACACAGACACACACACACACTCCTTTGAGTTTTACATTAACTTTTCATCCTTTTAAGTTCAATAATTAATGATAGCTATTTGGACTATTAGTGGAAATGTTCATGGACAGTAATTCCTATTTACTCTAAAATTTTCCTATTATTAAAATGAAAACAATAAGCTCAGATATATACTTCCCCAGGGAAAGGTTGTTACAGCAATAAAATAAAAAAATTAGTCAATTTTGGTTTTGAGTTTTAAAAGTAAATTTATAAATGCAGAAGGGAAATAATATCTCAGAGAGGAATTTTTTTTTGTTTGAAGAACAGAGCATTAGTGGTGGTATAAAAAGTACTTGAGGCATGATATACTCAATATGAAATACAAGGAAAAGATAGTTTCTCATCACCCAGATTGGACAAACATCTCAATAATTGGAAGGAGAGCCCTCAGGGAAGACAGAAAATAAGTTCTAAGTATGATTCATATGTAGGCCTTTCTGGAGTAGATTGAAATTAGACCCCCTCCCCAGATAGGCTTGAATATTCAAGACTAACAGTAATTGAAGGCTTACTTCTGGCAGAACATGGAGAACAGCAACCCACTGAGCCTTCTTCAATTCTGACCTCAGGGAGAAGTTATCAGAAAGCCCTGGAAAGCTCGCTGCCATTTCCACATGATGTGAAAGAGGGGACCACATCTTTCTCTGCATTCCACAGTGAACCCCCACCCCCCAAAAAAGTGAGGATACTCTGGCACTGAAGAGACCTTGTGAACTATATTAAGAGATTCAGGCAAATTTAGGCAAACTTCAAAATGCTATTAGCAGAGCCTAACAGGTAATTCTGATTTGAGCTCAGAAGACCAGAACACTGGTTTAAATGTGGATGGTAAAAGCCGGGCTTGTAAAGTTTTAATTGGGAACACGGATGCTGTTGGGAGTTAGACTAGAGGCCATGTGTGTTGAACTCTGGCAGAATGTTGTCATATAGCTATGGTTAAGAACTTTGTTAAATGTGTTTTTATTACTGCTTAATAGTTGTGCAAGTTCACATGATTTGATATAATATTTGATGCTTATACACATCATAATGACCAAAGTAACTGACATATCCACCATCTTTAACATGCACCATTACTTTGGCAGATGTTTGACTTTTTTAAAAAAATATATATTTAGTACAGAGTCTACACGGTCTCACTACACATCAGACTCTTAGTTATCCTCCTGTTTTCAGCTGCCCAAGTGCTGGGATTACAGGTATCTACCACCAAGACCAGTCTCTGTAGCCATCTCAGCGCACCCCAAGAGCAGGGCCAGCACAGCAACACACCAGAGTTTGAACCCCGGTCCCTGTGCCTGCCTAAGCAGGCACTTCAGTCTGCTGAGCTATCTGGCTGGCCCTTCAACTGCTTTTCTACCCATTTTGAAATATGCATTGTTATTAAGAGTCACCCTACTGCACTAGGGAACACCAAGACTTAGTCCTCTTATCTAACTGCATGGAAAATTTGGTTTTAAGTATAAAATGTGCAAATTTAAAATATCTCTTCTTCTAACCAAATTGTCACAAATTAAATTCCTTTGGGGCCAACAAGAAATTGAATGGATGAAATCTGATATAAGAAAGAGTAGAACCAATTATAGAGAACTAGAAAAATCTATGCTCTATCTAAAAGACAATCTATACACATTAAAAAGATAGTTGTCTTGGTTGGATTCAGCTTTGGTCTACCGGTTTGCCTTAAATCAAGAAAGAAGAATTCAGTTAATCTCAGAGGAACACAGTGAATATAAATATAACTCTAAACTCTCTAACCAAACTAGCTTGATTATAGCTTTCTCAAAACAGATCTTTACTAATTATATCTAAAGGATAGAAATACAGGTGTATATATAATAAAGAAGACAACATGATTTTCTCCTGAACTCCATGGACTAGGAAGGGCAAATTGGCTTGACTCAGCTGCTTCTGAAGACATAAATACTTCAGCTAGCATGAGGAGCACTAGACTGCAGAATGTGGAAAGGAAGCAGGACAGAGGATTGCAGCTCAGGTTAGGACAAGAGTTCTTCCTGTAACTTTTGGCTCCTCAGTGAGAGCACTAAGTTCCTGTACCATCACATGACTGAAAAATGAAAAACAGTAGTAACTCTGCAGTAATTATTGAAGCCTGTTTTCACATTGCCATTTCTTATTCAGGCATCTTTTCTTCCTAAAACATCCTCATTTAGTTTCCAAATGGATGTTTTAAAACATTTTAGAATTTTTTTTAAATAAGAGATGGTGAGTTTTGGTTGCATTGCAATAGAATGTCACGCTCCTTTTTCATTTTAATTAATTTATTTATTTGGTACAGGGTCTCTTACACAGCTCAGACTCATAGTGATCCTCCTGTCTCAGCCTCACCAGTTCTGGGATTGCAGGTGTGTGCCACTATGCCTGGTTTTGGGGCTGGCATGACATGCAGTAATGAGGCTCGAACCTGTGTCCTTGCGTTTGCCAGGCAGGCACTTATACCACAGAGCTATCTCCCAAACACAGTCTGTCATGCTTATTATCACAACATACACACAATTCTTTCTTATGTCCCAGTGAGGCTTTCTATATTTTTCTCTCATCATACTCTCTTAGGAAGTTTTCCACAGAACTTTGTCCTAGCAATGAAAGGCTTAGTGTTATTTCCTGCAAGTGGGCTGTGCTGAATTTATACTTTTTCTTTTGTCCACACTGACAAATCTAGAGCTTAATGATGCCAGGATTACAAATAATCTTTAGGGAAATATGAGATTATGTGAAGGAGAAGAAAAGAACATACTAATGGGAAACTAAGACAGGTAACATTGATAGTACTAATGTTTCTAAGTTTGCCTATAAATGTTTATGAACATATATGAATGTGAGTTTTTGATCTTTTAAAAATATCATAAGTGTACTTGTCACCAGTTTTTTTGATAAGAACTGGATGCTGCTTTGGTATCATGAATCTAGGTTGGAAATCAGTCTTTTCAACATTTCTATTAACTATAGCAACTGGCTCTTAGCAAGTTATTTGGATATAGTTCAGATAGGGTCTCTTGGGGGAAAGCTGAAAGTATTCATTTTCCTTAAGAAATTAACTGAGAGAAATGAGATTATATGATATGAGGCTATCAAACTGTATTATATAAATGCAAATAAAATAAAATATTTTAGTCTAGAGTTTTATTGGGTGGTAAGAAGAACCTAATGGGATTTGCATGAATTCTCATAAATAAACCTTCTCAGGTTACCTGAGCAATGAGGCAACAGACAATGAACATTTATGAGATCATGCTATCTTGGCAACTTTTTAATACAGATACCACTTGGTATCATTTTTAGGAAATGATAAAAAATTTTAAAAGGTTATTACCTCAGGCTATTGACATTTAGTTCCACAAACACATTTTATTTGACCCAGTTAGATTTCACCATTGGAGGATAAAGCGGGTCATTCAGAGGGCAACATTACATAGTCAAATTCATGCCAGGTACTTGTCACTGAAAAATGATAGTAATATTCTCTTACTTAATGGTGAACTTGGATAAAATGTAATTTCACTCGAATTAGAGGTTTCATATGATAAAAATTGCAATAGGCAGCACTTTGCATTTTTAATCAATGAAGTTAAAAAGGTTACTCAGGCATTTTGAGTAGTGAAATTTAAACACTTAAGTATGAGGTAACCTTTGTTTCCCCTGAATAACTTGAATAATATAAATCTCATTTTTATTTCTTTTAAGAGCAAAGTTTAGATTTTTTTATTATCATGTGCTTTTTTCCTGTTCATGTATTGTCCATTACATGTAGCTACATATACATAAGTCAAAGGATAATATATAGTTATTATATCAAATTTAGAATCAAACATTTTATGCTGTCTTGTTTTTGTGTACAGAGGTATTTTGGAAAATCTTTGATAACATGTTTTCTGGAGTGAGTGGGAACTCTGATATTTAATACTTGTAAATATTTCTATTAAGGTTGATTTGAAGCTAGCAAAGTGATATCACTTATGTAGAGACCAGGAAATGTGAAAATACAATAGTTGTGTTATGGTTTATATCTAGATGTCCACCAAACTCTTATGCACTCATAGGTGGGATTCTTGGGAAGTGATCAAATTGTGGATGTCTTAGTTACTTTTCTTGTTGCTTGGACAGAATATCCACATCTGAAACCCAGAGTTAAAGGAATAAAGCTTTATTTTAGCTCACAGTTCATGAAGAGTTCAGTCCATAGTAACTTGGCTCTGAGGCAGGTCAGCGTAAGAGAGGAAAAACAGTTCATGATGTGGCAAGCAGAAGGCATTGAGCAGCAGGCTGTGAGCTGGCCTTCTCCCTGTTCCATAATAGTTACCCAGGATATAAGCCAATTGATTGGTGCCAACTAAACCCAGGGTGAGGTTTTTGTTATCCACACCCAGAATGAGGTTAAATCAATTTAGTTATCACACACACTTAATCCCAGTATTATGCACCCACAATCTAACCACCTGCCACAAGTCCCCCCTCCCTATGAGCACATGAGGCTTTGGGGTCTAGATACATCCAGATACAAGTCCTAACACTGGATGTGTGATATTCATTTCTGTATTAGTCTATTATCGGTTTATAGCTCGGTATAATGTTGGGAGGTAAAGACTGGTGGGAACATGGGAGTCTCTGTCAAAGTGGCCTGGAAGGGTGTCTCAGCTACCTTTCTCTTGCTGCTGGGACAAAATACTCGACACCCAAAATTAAGGAAAAAAAGGTTTGTTTAGCTCACATTAATGGAGGTTTCAGAAAATACTTGGATGGCTCCAAGGCAGGGTGACACATGGCACAGGGAAGCTGTTCATGGCTGCAGAAAACAGCAAAGAGCAAAGGGAGGAGCAGTGGCTGCAGCAGCTAGCAAGCCTCTCTCCCTTCCTTATAGTGTATGCAGATATTTCACACCAGGGCGGGTGCAGCACTCACACCCAAAATCCCAGCGTTGGATCATGAATTAATCACAAACTCTAGAAGCTTGCCTCAGCAACTGCATGGGGCTTTGGGGGGACAGCTAGACACTAACCATGACAAAGGGCACACATCTCTTCTTCTCCTTTGATCCCTCCCCTTGCTTCCTGCCCACTTTATTATGAGCTATATTTCCTCTACCTGCTGTGCCTTGGAACCAGCTAACTATGAGATGAAACCTCTATAAACTATGAGCTAAAATAAATGTTTCCTCCTTTAACTCATGGGTATTGGCTATTTTGTCCTAACAGTGAAAAAGCAGGTAAACCAAAGCAGAATCTCAGTAGCATAGAAAATAGTGAAATATAATAACATAAGAAGCAGGCAATGTTTTCTGAGTACTTACAACCTTTGTTTTTGGTAGCCTCTATATAATTTTAAGTTAATATAATCTAGTTTTTAATAATTATGTGGAACAGAAAAACCACTTTATAAAATTCTTGAGAACTTAACTTGATTTCAACTCCTGTTTTAAATTAGCTCCAGTGTGTCACCAATTATGGGTGAGAAAACTTGGTATGGAGTTGGAATCAGTCTTTAAGAGATTAAGCTTTCAATATTTATAAACTTGTCAATTTCTGTCAAAAATTAGAAAGCAGAAGATTAACTGACAGAAAACTATCCCCAGTCTGTGGATGAAATACCGAGATCTTTCGTTATGATACTTTGATTTGACGCATTTCCTTCCCCACACTTAAATACCTCTGAAATTGGGTTACATCATATAATTGAACTAGAAATTTTCTCAGGTTCTACAAGGAAGCTCAGCAGTCTAAGCACCTGCATGGCAAGTGCAAGGACATGGGTTCGATCCTGGCCGCATGCCATGCGGGCCATTGAAACCGGGCATGGTGGTAAACACCTGTAATCCAAGCACTGGGGAGGCTGAGGCAAGAGGATCACTACAAGTTTGAGCCCTGCAATGAGACCCTGTATCTAATAAATATATAAATAACAGATTAAAAGAAATCAAAAAAGGAGAAATTTTCTCAGCTTTTAATGCTTTTCTATGACATAAAATAATGGTACATCCCAACAAATTATGGCACTTTAGATTTTAAAAGATATAACTTAACTTTAAAGTATAATAAATTGCTCATTTGGTTGAGAGATTATTTTTTCTTATTGGCAAATATAAGAAAGTATCTTCATGTTCTGGGAGTTGCATATTTTAACATTTATTCAAGATTTATAAATAATGTGTGAGCAAGAACAAGCTAGGCCCAATCTATCAAATTAAGAGGGTTGAGGCTGTAACAGGCACACACTCCAAGGCCTCCAAGATGAGCTCCACGTTGGAGCCGCTGGGCAACCCGTCAGCCTACTGGCGGATAACCAAGACCCGCTCCAGCTTCTGCCCGGATAGCGTCCCCAGGCCAGTGGCTTCTGGGTCCGGGTCCTACGGCTCGCCCAGCACTAAGTCCTCCTCTTAACAAGCACAGCAGCGCGCTCCCTCCCGCGCTGCACCTACAGCTCAGCCATGCTCAGCTCAGTGGAGAGCAGCCTCGGCTTCAGCCAGTCCTCACCCCTGCTCAACTGTGGCTCTGGGGGTGACTGCAAGCTGTCCTGCTCCAAGGAGAAGGAACAGCTGCAGGGGCTGAATGATCGCTTTGCCGGCTACATCCAGAAAGCGCACTTCTTGGAGCAGCAGAACAAGGAGATAGAAGGGGAGACCCAGGAGCCCCTCGAGAAGCAGGCCTTGCACGCCCAGGTGGGCAACGCATAGAACAAAGAGATCTGCGAGCTGTGCGCTGCCCTAGAGCTGGTGAGCCATTAGAAGGCTCAGGTGCAGCTGGACTCCGACCACCTGGAAGAAGACATGCACCGGCGCAAGGAGTGCTTCGAGGAGGCCCGTCTGTACTACGACACTGCGCAGATGTGGCCATCTGCATGCTGCGCAGACATCGAGGAGTCATAAATGGTCAAGGTGGAGCTGGACAGGAAGGTGCAATCGCAGCAGGATGAGGTGGTCTTCCTGGAGAGCAACCACAAAAAGGAGGTGGCAGACCTGCTGGCCCAGATCCAGGCGTTGCACATCACGGTGGAGACCAAAGACTGCCTGAAAACCAATATCTCCACAGCTCTGAAGGAGATCCTCTCACAGCTCGAGTGTCACTTGAGCAGGATCAGAACATGCACCAGGCCGAAGAGTGGTTCAAATGCCACTACGCCAAGCTCACCGAAGTGACCAAGCAGAACAAAGAGGCCATTCGCTCCGCCAAGAAAGAGATTGCCAAGTACCGGCGCCAGAGCCGCAGTCCAAGAGCATCGAGCTTGAGTGGGTGCAGGGCACCAAGGAGTCCCTGGAGCAGCAGCTGAGCGACATTGAGGAGCGCCAGAACCACGACCTCAGCAGCTAACCAGGACACCATTCAGCAGTTGGAAAGTGAACTCCAGGGAACCGAGTAGGAGATGGCGTGTCATTTGTGAGAGTACAAGGACCTCCTCCTCAACGTCAAGGTGGCCCTGGGTATCGAGATCGCTGTGTACAGGAAACACCTGAAGGGTGAAGAGAACAGGTTTAGCACATTTTCAGGAAGCATTACTGGGCTACTACATACACACCGAAAGTCCTCAGTCACAATATCCAGTAAGATTCAGAAAACCAGGGTGGAGGCCACCAAGCTAAAGGTGCAACATGAATTTGTTGAAGAGATCATAAAAGAAACCAAAGTGGAGGATTAAAAGTCAAAAATTGAAGATGCCCTGACAGCCATTGCAGAGGACTTGGAGGTTTCTACAAAAGAACAGAGGAAGAGGAGGCAGAAGAAAAGGAAGAGGAACAAGAAGCTGAAGAAGTAGTGGCTGTCAAAAAGTCCCCAGTGAGGGGCAGGGAGATGACTCAGTAGAATAAGCGCTTCCCTGGCAAGCACAAGGGCCTGAGTTCAATCCACTGTTCCGGGGATGGGTTGGGGGGTGGAGGGACTTTCCCAGTGAAAGCTGCCACACCTGAAATTAAAGGAGAGGAAGAAGAGGAAAAGGAAGGAGAAGAGAGGGAAGATGAGGGTGCTGAGTCCGACCAAGCTGCAGAGGGAGGATTTGAGAAGGAAGGCTCAAGTGAAAAGGATTAAAGTGAGCAAGAGGAGGAAGGAGAAACAGAGGCAGAAGGGGAGGGAGAAGAAGTGGAAACTAAAGAGGAGAGGAAAGCCAAGGAGAAGAGTGAAGAGGTGGCTTCCAAGGAGGAGCTGGTAGCAGAGGCCAGTGCAGCAAAGCCAGAGAAAGCCAAGTCCCCTGCGCCAAAGTTACCCGTGGAGGAGGTGAAGCCAAAAGCAGAAGCTGCAGCAGGGAAAGGAGAGCAGAAAGATAAAGTGGAGGAAGAAAAGAAAGAAGTCGCCAAGGAAGCTCCTGAGGAAGGAAAGGTGGAAAAAAAGGAGAAGCCGAAAGATGTGCCAGAGAAGAAAAAGGTGAACCCCCAGTGAAGGAGAAAGCTGTGGAAGATGTCCCCAAGACAGTAAAGGTGACCATGGAAAAGGAAGTCAAAGAAGAGGAGAATCCTCAGCAGCAGGAGAAGGAGAAGGAAAAAGAGAAGCCAGGAGAAGAGGGAGGGAGGGAGAAGGAAGGGAGTGGCCAAGACTCCAAAGAATCCAGGAAGGAAGACATAGCTGCGAATGGGGAGGTAGAAGAAAAAGAGGAAAAGGAGCAGGGAATGAAGGACATTGGCAGTGGGAGAGAAGAGATAAAGGTGTGGTCACTAGTGGGTTAGACTTGAGCCCAGCAGATGAGAGGAAGGGGGATGACCAAAGCTATAGGAAGGTGGTGGTGACCAAAATGGTAGGAAAGATCACCAGTGAGGGAGTTAATGGTGCAACCAAATACATCACAAGATCCATAACCATCATTTAAAAGATTGAAGAGCATGAAGAGACCTTTGAGAAGAAACTAGTGTCTACTACAAAGGTAGAAAAAGTCACTTCACACACCACAGTAAAGGAAGTCACTCAGAGTGACTAAGAATGGAGTTCATTGCGAAAAGGTTAAGTCGTATGACAGTTTAAAAATGCATGTGATTGACAGCTTCAACACAGAATGCATTCTCCCATGGGGGCTCCGGACATTGTATTTACTTTGTGCAATACGAGGGAACTGCATGTGAGTTCAGGGTGCCCCCTCCTCAGTCTTTGGGGGACTCAAGTGCATGATATTGTATCTGGGGAATTTGCCAATTTCCTAAGCTGCTGGAATGGGAGCACTAAGGGGGGTATCTTGAGATGTATTAAGCAAAGTACCAACTGAGCTAAAAATAATAAATGAAACACAGAACTCTTAGCCTTAAGAAAGCTATATACAAATAATTATGTTTACCTCACTGGTGCATTTAAAATGGACTTTTGCTCATGGGAGAACTTCGCTGACATGCACAGTTTGCAAACTTATGTTGATAGATGTTAAATGTCACAACAGTATTTTCTCAATAAAGGTCATATATTGAAAACATGAAAAAAATTAAAAGGGTTGATATTAAAATGTTTTAACTCTTAAAGTCAAAATAATCATGTTCCAAAAAGAAAATCTCATTATTTTTCTCCTCAACATAGCTTCAGCATTTATATCCACTGTGCAAAGAATGAAACATGCTAATCTGTCTCTTATAGCAATTGAGGATTTCTATTATGTGCTTCAGAGATGGTAAATAAGGGTCTGCTAATGCAGAAAAAGCTTATACATGACATTTATTACTGGATATTAAGGTCCAGAGATACAGAAAATTGCCTCCAGTTTGTCTCTGCTGTAAAATCATTCCATATTCTGATTTTAGTGAAATAAACAACAACAAAAACAACAACAACAAAACACTTTGTATCTATGCCTAGGCTGAAAAAAGAATGGACTTTTGTTTTCTCCCTGTACATGACTTGCTGTGTGGCAAACTAGCTGAGCTGCAATATCTTCAGAGACATTAATATAATCAAGATAGGAAAAGCAAAGTGGAAGTTCTTCTCTTGGGAAGTTTGCTTTTCGGTTCTTATTTTATCTTTTAAAGTAGAAAATAGTATTTATGTCTTTCTGTTTACAGTGATTTTCTATATTTAATAAAAAATTTGAAAAATACAGAAAAGTATACAAATGAAAATTTAAAATATCACACATAACTATTGTCTCCAAAATAATTTCATCCAGAGGAAAAATGTTTAAATGATAATATAGTAGAAATAATTCTACTTTTTTTTTGCACAGATTGTTTTGTGAATATACTTGAGTTTTACAGAGACAAATACTTTTCAATAATGTTGAAAGAATGCACATTTGTAAGATTTTGTCCAAGATTTTTAGGAAATGAGGTGAGTTTACACCCTCTAAAGAGGGCATATAGGCGTGTTTCTTCTATTGCACCCATCATAACTACAAATGTTATTATTTAATTTGTCAGTTAACTAGCAAACAATGGTATCTATTCTAATTTAATTTGCATCTATTTGATTGACTACACTTTGTTGCTTAACCTTTGACTAAAGTTGGATTTCCCAGGCTCATTTGCTCACTATATTTCTTTTTGGAATACCTTTTATCCACTTTTATTTTCAAATGTTCACATTTTACATGATGATGTGTAAAACCACTTTATATAAAAGATAACAATTCTTGCCACATATATTTCAAATATTTTCCATTTAAGAGCAACAATGCTTCCAATTAAAAGTTGAGAGAAACCATGGAAAGCATAAACAAAGGGAAAGAATCTTTTCAATGGGAAGGAAAAACTGGGATGAGGAAAAGAACAAAGGAAAGAAGAGGGAGAGATATATTTATGTGTATATTCAGGATAGCTTGTATAATTGTACTGCTGATTTCTGCTGGCCTATCGAAAGAAGCAGTAAATGTTTCCTTATGCGTTTATATCTGGTAATCTAAACAATTAATTTGAATATAACATTACGTAATACATCATCCATTGTCAAATTCCTATTTTTTTCTTTTTTAATTTTAGTACAGGGTCTACAGGCTCTCAACTACACAGATCAGACTCATAGGGATCCTCCTGTTTTCAGCCTCCCAAGTGTTGGGATGACAGGTGTGCACCACCAGGTCCAGCCTCAATTGCTGTCTCAGTGTACCCTGGGGGTGCTAATCAGGCGCTTTAATACACTGAGCTATTTGGCCAGCCCTGCTTATTCTTTGTTCAGTGAAATTCTGTATCCTTTCTAATGTTTTTATTTTTCCTTTTACCATTTTGTATTCTCTTTAAAAAAATAAAATAAGTAAAAACACAAAAATAAAAGTGAAGATAATTCCCAGTTTGCTATTAAGAGAATATTAGGAGATGGCATGGTGGCGCACGCCTGTCATCCCAGCTCTTGGGAGGCTATAAACAGGTGGATCACTGTGAGTCCGGTCTATTAATGAGACCCTGAACACCCTGTAGACCCTTCCAGAAAATAATA
>NW_004524606.1:432780-448354 GCF_000260255.1 Octodon degus
ATATATAATACATATATGTGTGTGTGTGTGTGTGTGTGTGTGTGTGTGTGTGTGTGTGTGTATTTTTCCTAAATTCATAGGCTGTAATGCTTTTGGGAAGTCATTGGGTCATGGAGTACTGTCCTCATGATTAACTTCTTTATAAAGGAGAGACTTAGGAATCCTCTTGTCCCTTGTCTCTTCCACCACGTAAACATAAAGAGTAAGGGAGTGGGTTCTCAACAGACACTGAACCTCATAGTGTCTTCACGGACTCCAAAACTATGAGAAATAAATATTTGTGGTTTATAAGCCACCTATTTTGTAATAGCAGCCCTAACTGACTAAAATGGCCTTCCTAGATGCATCTACCATTTACATTTGGGTATTTTTATTTTGATCTTTCTTTGTGTTTAAACCTTCATATTCAATCTCTATTTACAAATTCAGATTTATGCAGCCTGTTATGTTTATGTCTCAGTTTTTATTTGAGTCAACACTGTAACATTCAAAAGGTGATATCTTCGTTCATGTTCCTCATACCGGAGACAAGGTGTTTGGTGTGGGTGTCAACCTCATGCATGTAAAATAAGATAAAGTCAAGGCCTGATGGATGTACTAGTGAAGATTCACTGGGCCACTTCTGTATTTAAAGCAATTATTACCTGCATAGATAGTGAAAGGAAGAAGAAGCCACAAGGGGCTTGCTTGTCCCATATACCAAATTAGAAGATATATATATAATTTTTTTTCATCTCTGTGCTGAACAAGTTGAGAGAGAAAGGCAGCTGATGAGAATCATACTAGGACAGTGAGGAAGGAGATAAAGGGGGAATGGCCTCATGTGAGCTCCTTTTGGAGTAGTCTTCTGCTCCAGGCAGATCCCAAGAAGCTCCATAAAACATTCTGGTAAACTGCAGTTCAAGATGTTGTCTCTATGGACTTGGAAGATGGCCAGGTGCTACAAATGAGCCATTTGCTTACAGGAAATGGTATTATGAAAAGTGAAGCAAAAGTATCGAAACAGGAAATGTTGAGCAGTACTATGTAGCTCAAATAGCTACCATACAATAACAAGTCAATAAAGTGTGGGCCCCTGTAACTGTTCACATAGGAGCTCTCTGAGGACCTAACTGACTATGCTTCACACATTCTATGAGGTAGCATAGCTACATCATTCATCCCTTATCTCTGGCTTTTGACTGATTATTGGTCACCTATTACTGATATCCTGGCCTTTCCAAGAGATTTTGTGTGGGGTAAGCAAGGTTCAAAGAAGCTGGAGGAAACCCTGGAGAAGAGAAATTGATAGACACCTTATGACTGAAATTTGTCAGCAGCTTTGGGTGAAATCAGAGGTAAGCAGAAAGACTGTGGGCCATATCTTTCACCTTGTAGAACCCTGAGATAAAAACTGAGTAAAAAAGAGAAACATTTTAAGCCAATTACTATGGTGTACTTTTATTAATATTTTAATTATATTTCTCTGCCTCTTCTCCAGTAGTTAGATGATACTTTTCATTAAATTTTACATTGCTTTTATACATTTAATATTTTATAATAATTTTCTCATAATATCAGTGCTTTGTGAATATATATTTTTCTATAGAAGGTAATAGTCATTTAGGGATAAAATATACATGGACCAGAATTACATGTGATGCAGTAAAGTATTGTTCAAAGTTTATGTGTACATTTGATCTCAATAGTTATTTAAGAATAAGATAGGAGGCATGTGGGTGGCAGGAAAGGTTCATAGTGAAAAAGGATAAGTAGAAAACGGCTCAAATGTTTATGATTTTTAGCTAAATTAGAGTTCAGGTGCAATATGTGCTTATTTTTAAAAAAATTTTTTTAGTATTTTATTTTATTTTTTTCCATAAATTTATTGAGAAACAAATAGCAATGAGACAGTTTCAAACCAAACTGGTAGGACAGTTTCAATAATTAACACATTGTATACATTCTTCTTAGTGGCTAATTGCTGTACAAGATGCAGACATGATATCCTACTTACAAACACCATTAGAACAAATCACTCTATTCATTAAGAGAATGTAACTGTATATCGATCCTAGCCATTTGAGCACACAGATACAAAATGGACATTCATCTGCACCCCCTTTTTGTTGTTAAGTTTTGTTATTTGAATATTATAGATGTGTAAACTCAGTAAAATATTCTAAAAGAGTCCAGTAGCCCATAATAGTATTGGGTCTTCTGCTTGACTGGCAATGTCAGAAACTGTTGACCTGAGTACCCTACAGCTCAACATAACAGCATAGCTTTATTTTTTATATGTTGTTTTTATACTTCTCTTCTGGATGGTTAAGACCAAGGTAAAGCAGGACCTATGCAACAAGAGTTGTGGCTTTTGGATTTGATAAGGTCAGTGAAATGCCCTCAGGATTTATCTTGAGATCCTGTACCTCAGATTGTAGAACCTTTGTCAGTGTCAGCCATGTGGATGAGTCATGGTCATTGGTTGGCCAATGTGCTCTCTGTGAAAGCTTGAGAGAATGTTTTCTCTTCATGTGACTCTCCTTAGGCACATTCTACATGTTTAAAATTTAAACATAATTTAGCAAATTCACAGAAGCTGAAGTAGCCAAATTAATAAATCCTGGAAATGGGCTATGTTGTCCCATGTGACAAAGGGAAATTCAGATTGCAGATGGATATAAGGTTGATAATAAGCTGACCTTAAAGTAAGGTCAACCTGATGGACAAGTGGGCCTGCTTGCATCACCCACTTCTGTAGAAGGGGAAAAAGGAGGCTAAGAGAAGAATGCACAGTGTGGTGTGTGACAGTCCCCTTCTCTCCCACTGCTGGCCTTGATGTTGGAGGAACCACAAACCAGGAATGTAGTTGTCTTCTACATCTGAAGAATGCAAGAAAACAGATTTACCCTGGGAACCTCCAGAAAGGAATGAAATCACAGTAATGCTTTTATTTTTAACTGAGTTAGAACCCAGATTTATTTTTTCTGGAAAGCAATAAGTCCTTTTCATTTGTGCTTTTCTTTTTAATTTTCTTTTTCTGTTATCAAGAAAATTTTATTTGTGTACCTGTCTTCTTCCTTGGTTTTCTTAAATCATTCGTGTGCCATCTCTGTTGTATGGTGTGTTTTATCTTTCAGTGTTTACCCTTTATATCTTTTTATAACATTACAGGAGAGGTTCACAATTTTCACTTGTGTACCTCAATTTTTTTGCAGTGCCGATTGCATTTAATTATAACATTTCTGTGTTTCTCTGTAACTCCTATCCCTTCTCCTTGCCTTCTCTTTCTCTCTCTTTTTTTGTTATTAACAAACATTTTAATGAAGAGAATGGAGTTGACAATGATCTCATTGTGAGGAAAAATAACTATTACATGAACATAATTTTAAAAACTCACTAGAAGGTGGGGGTTTGCAGTGAGGATCATTTTGAATGTCAAGTTAAGTTAGAACACCAAAGATTAAAGAAGCCCTGCTGAACCAAGCGTGGTGGTGCACGCCTGTGATCTCAGCACGCGAGAGGCTGAGGTCAGAAGATTTCCATGAGTTTAAGGCCACTCTGGATGACCCTGTCTCAAAACAAACAAGAGAAGCCCTGATGTGGACATGTTATTAAAGTATTTTGTGTGGGACTTTCCACAGTTATTTGATATCAGAGAAGTGAGGAGGGAATTCAGACCTCTTGATAAACTGACTTAACTCTCATCATCTCTTTAGTTCCTTTGCTGTTGCCAATGTAAAACACATCGCCAGTCAATCAGCAACTTTCCCGTACCCATGACACTGAGACTCTGAAACATAAAACTGCAGGGCATTGTGTTCAGGTATTGCCTTGTCTTTTAAATGTTCGTATTCTATGGTTAGTTTTCCCCAACTTATTTCTTTTTTAATCTTGACCCTAGAAATTTCTTCACATAAACATCCTGTTAAGGATTCTAAAGAGTTAAGCTTCCTTTATGCTGGCTCTTTAAGCAACTCCATTTGGAGGCCTCAGTTTCCTTTTCTGTATGAAGATGATGAGCCCTGTCCATTGCTCTGAGCCATTTTTCACTGACTGCCTACCTCCTATTTCCCCTTAGTTTTTCCTCTCTAACTGCTGGACCATGTGTAATGCAAGATCCATTTGGCTGTAATGTTTTCCATAAAGTGAATTTATGACAGATGCTTGAACCAACTTTCTAAGATGTAACACTGAAAGCAGAAAAAGTGCATCAAATAATATGATGAGTGGATCAGGACAAATTAGGTCAAAAGACACACATGTGGGTGTGAAGGAAGGTACCATAATGGAAAAGAAGTTTAAGTTTTTTTTTTTCAAAATTTTATTGATAAACAGCAATGAGACAGTTTCAAATCAAATTGGAAGTACAATGTCAACAAATAACACACTGCATATATTCTTGTTAGTGGTTAATTGCTGTACAAGATGCAGACTTGAGATCCTATTTACAAACACCATTAGACTAAATCATTCTATTCATTAAGAGAATGCAACTATATATCTATCCTAACCACTTTGAATACACAGATACAAAATAGACATTCATCTGTATACCCTATTTTTTTGAAGTTCTGTTACTGAATATTATAGGTGTGTAAACTCAGCAAAATATTCAAAAAGAGTCCAGTAGACCATAATAGCATTGGGTCTTCTGTTCAACTGGCAATGTCAGAAATTATTGACCTGAGTCCCCCACAGATCAACATAACAGCATGGCTTTACTTCCTATATTTCGTCTTCATACTTTTCTACTGGATGGTTAAGACCAAAGTAAAGCAGGACCTATGCAATAAGGGTTGTAGCTTTTTGGTCTGAGAAGGTCAGTGAAATCCCCTCAGGATTTATCCTGAGATCCTGTACCTCAGATTGTAGAACCTTTGTCAGTGCAGCCATGTGGATGAGTCACGGCCATTGTTTGGCCAATGTGCTCTCTGTGAAAGCCTGAGAGACTTCTCCCCATGTGACTCTCCTTAGGCACACTCTATGTCATCAATCACTTTCCTCTTTGGCCCCATAATCTTCTTGATCAGAAAAGAAGTTTAAGTTTTTGAAGTGGATAATGGCTCAGTTTCACTAGTGTGTCAGATAATATTGGGTCCTTCCTGAACAAAGGCACTGATATGCTTCTAAATTGCAATTAGAACTTCTCATTTCATCTTATTTCTTAACTTCAATTCCATTTTTTATTTTATTTTATTTTATTTTATTTTTTTTTTTTTCTTTTCAAAGTTTTATTGATAAACATATAGCAATGAGACAGTTTCAAATCAAATCGAAAGTACAGTTTCAACAAATAATACACTGCATATATTCTTCTTAGTGGTTAATTGCTGTACAAGATGCAGACTTGTGATCAATTCCATTTTTTAAATCTACTTATAACTCTGAGACTTGTTATGAGTAATTTATTTAAATATACCATCAATGTAATTGATTTCTTTCAATGAACCATCAGTTTAATTAATCCACTTTGTTTTTGATTAAGTAAAATTGTTTTCTGAAACTCGTAGTGGGATCATTTTCAAACCTGTCTGGTCTCATTGAATGCTGCTCACTTTCATGATTAAATCTTTTATTTTTGGAAGTGTTTCATAAGTTTTCATAATTTTTATTCTGATAATGATAATATTTCTGGGTATTATTTTGCTGACATAACCAATGGATGCTTATTGGTTTGATGAACACTAATTGTGAACACACATATTTGAAATTAATCTTTGAGTACTGTAGGAGGCCGGGGAGAAGTTTCCTGATGGGAACATTTGCAATTATATCTTATAGGAAAGAGGAGTGAGGCATAACCAGTGAAAGATCACGTTTGTGTCATTTCCATATTTTTGGATTATGAGATGATTATGAACTTTGAATTATTTATTAGTGCTCCTTAGTTATTCAATCTAGTAGATTTTCACTTTGGCACATTCATGATAAGACATATTCCCTCCCAGGTTCCTTCCCTTAGCTCCTATTCACTTGTCTCTCTCCCTCACTACCATCCTCTCTCCCTCCCTCCTTCGCTCCTTTCCTCCCTCCCTTATTCCCTGACTCTCCTGGATAAATCATGATAGGGAAATTCATTTTTTATTTTCTGAGTCTGGCTTATCAATTAACATGATGGTCTTCACTTCCATTTGTCTGCAAAGGAAAATGAGCTTCCCCTCATTGATTCTGGCCTATAGGAATTCAGAGTTTGAAAGGTAGTCTCATAAGTTTCAAATAGTTTACTAGTACATATACCTTGTAGCTAAACTGTTTTTGCCCTGTTACTTTTAAACTTTTATTTTTTTCTTGACATTGTACAATTCCAGTATGATGTGTCTAGGTGTGGCTTTTTCTTTTGCTGTGACAAATTACTTGAAATACAAATTTAATCTTTTTTAATTTTAAAAAGGATAAAAATAATTTAAAATAGGAACAATAAAGAATTTCATAAAACAAGATGGTAAGAATTCAACAATGGTTGTTATGTTGCATATTATTGTTTTCAAAATAGTTGTTGAGATTACCAGATATAAACCTGTAAAACTGGTAAAAAAATTAAGGATTATCTGTCCCTTTCAATAAACCAAAATTAGTCTCTCTCTCTCTCTTTCTTTCTCTCTCTCTCTCTCTCTCTCTCTCTCTCTCTCTCTCTCTCTCTTTCTTTCTTTCTTTCTTTCTTTCTTTCCCCTTTACCCCCCTTCCTAGCTGGTCTTGAAATACAATTTGAACTGAATAATTTCTCTTAATTTCTGGCAGATTTTCCATTACCATGCCTTTGAATGCTGTTTTTCAGCTATGCTTTTTTCCCCCTGAAAGCTTTATTTGAAAGCTTCTTTTGGTATTTTAAAGTGTTTTTCATGGTACTTTTTGGTAAAGTTCGCATTCTTCTAATTAACTAAATCTTGCAAGCTTCACTATAGCCTTCTTTATCATGTGTTTGTATTTTTAATCAATGGTCTTATTTTCAACAACATATTGTATAATTTTTATTTTCTTTTATACTTTCCTTGTTTTCCCCCCATTTTGTTGAAACTTATATCTTTATCTTTTTCAGGATCCTGGGGCTGGTTAATCTTAAAGCGTGTATTAGACTATTCCATAAAACTAATCTTGTAGTGAGATCATGCTGCTATGTCTTGATGCTAGGTATAATTTTATGTTGTGTGAAAAGTTTTTCTTCTGTCCTCGCCCACTTTCTCTTATATCCTTGGTTCTTCACCTGGAATCAGAGTTTTTATTGTCATTTCAGGGTTCCCATTCTGTGGTGATAGAATACTTCATGCTGAGTCACAGAGTCAGTGGGTGGTTTGGTTCATTTCCTGATCTCTGGATTCTGTCTGTGACCTCTTATTTTCCAAGTCCTACAGCTTGCCCAGAACTATAACAGAGGTGGTATTTAGTAACAGTTTTCATGTAGCTGTCTTTCCTAAGACTGTTTTATGACACTTTCAACTCCTGCCTTCCATGAGCCAGGCTATATTTCCTTTAAATGGGAGTATTTTTAGCCCTCTTAAAGGATTAAGCTGCTGTCAGTTCTCAGACGCACAACTCAGTAGATACAAGGAATCACTTGTTTTTATTGCTCTGTGTTTCTATTTTATCATTACTAAAGAAATATATTTATCTAGGTTTTATGTCTTTTTGTTGCTCTATAATTTTACTGTTTAAAATACAGAGAGTGTATATAAATCTGAACGGATTTTGATCAGATCTCTTACCTCAACTTTAGAGCCTAGTACTAAGCTATGGACTTACTTTCCTTTTGTTGCTGAAACAAAATATACCTGACACCCAAAATTAAGCATAGAAAAGTTTACTTATCTGAGTTTGTGGAGGTTTAGGTCCATCATCGGCTAGCACGGTACAGGAACAACAGTTTAAGGTGGCAGAAGACAGCACAAGAAACAAGAACAAAAAGAAGGGGAAACACGTCTTTCAAGTCCATTGTATTGTATACAGGCTCTCTGACCTAGGATGGGTTCTGCACAGATGCACCGTCTCCTTGCTCTCCTCTTGCACAAGCTCAGGTTGTTTACAAAGTGAGGACCGTGGCCCCCTGCTGAGTCACTTAAAAGTCCTAAACTGCTCACACTGACACCAATATATCCACACGTGGTCAACTTGGCAACCAGACACATTTCTTTTCTTTTCTTGTATGTATTTAGTACAGGGGCAACAGGGTCTCACTACACAGTAGACACATAGTGATTCTCCTGTTTTCAGCCTCCCAAGTGCTATGATTACAGGTGAGCGCCTCCAAGCCCAATCTCAATCACCCCCTCAGTGCACACCAGGGGTGGGTCCAGCATGGCACGCCGGGGTTCGCTAGTCCCTGTGTCTGCCTAAGCAGGTGCCTTAGTCCTCTGAGCTATCTGGTCGACCCAAGATATATTTCTTCAAATTGATTTCTAGATACACACACATTATTCTTTTCATTTTACAACTTGAACATTATAAGACAGGTATAACAATCTTTAAGAACCAGTATTAAGTCTATTAAAATTATATTACAACTAAACCATAACATTTTGTCCCTTTTGCTCTTGTTGCTTTTGCTGTCTTCTGCTGCCATGAACTGTTGCCCTGAGCCATGACACCTGGCTTCAGAGCCCTTGAAAAACAGATTGAAATCTCCACAAACTGTGAGATAGATAAACATTTCCTCCCTAATTTAGGGCATTAGGTATTTTGTCTGAGAGCAAGAGGAAAGTAACTAAAACAGCTACCACTGTTTAATTTTTGGGTTTGCATTTGAGAGTAAATTTATAAATATTGTTTGTCAAGTATATACCAAGATTAGTGAATGATGTTACCCAGGTGTTATTGGTATCTATTGGGTATTCATTTGGGTTTACTAAGGTCTTGATTTGTTTGTAAATTCATATATATATATATATATATATATATATATATTCAAAATTCCTTCTGTTTTATGAGTGGTGTTTTGTTTAACAGCTTGCTGCTCTTCTTTGTCTTATTATAGGGAATTGAATCCAGGGGCTTGGCACTTATCTACATCCTCAGAGCCCTTTCTAATTTTAATTTTGAGGTAGAATCTCATTAATTTGCCCAACTGGGGCTCAAATTTATAATGGGTGCTTCAGGCACCCATGGTGCTAGGATCACAGGGCTGTGCCTCCACCCTCAGCTCTATTTTCTTTTTGTTCCTGATATTCTTCCTTTTCTACCAAACAAGGCAAAAGAAAGGAATTGATTTGATTTACTTAGCCAGCTTGAATTATCTGAGTCAATTTCACTTAGGAAGAGTTGTGCTTTCAACACTTGTTTCTGTGTTTAGCCAGTTTGAAGAGTACAGATCTATAGGTAGAGTGATGGAAAGTTATTAGGTTTTGCCACACTCTGGCCTTCAGCTGAAAATACTCCAAGGGCTACATTTCTTGTTGCTAGGGAATAGTTTCTCAAGGAAGACATTGAGGTTATGTTTCCAGCTTGACCTTCCTCTCTAGGAGGCAAGTGGTGCCTTCCAGACTGATCTGCTCTATTGAAGTTTAGGAGTTCTCCTTTAATTGATACACTGATTCCTTTGCAGTTATCTTTCAGAAAAGTTTGGTTGGTTTCTCTAATGAGGCATGATTATTCTTTCTGGGATTCCATTTATGTTGGGGGTTTCTTATTGTTCTACTTTAACCAAGTCTTTTTATGAAGTCCTCACTGACAACATATCTGAGAAGAATAAAGAACTTGGAAGGGGTTGAAATGGGCAGTGAAATAATTGTGAGGTTACTGAAATGACAATAAAGTAAAGCTATTTACATTTTTTAATTAATTTTATTGAGAAACCAATAGCAATGAGACAGTTTCAAAACCAATTAGTAGGACAGTTTCAATAATTAATACATTGCATATTGTTGTCTTCGTAGTGGTTATTCATAGTACAAGATGCAGACATGATATCCTGCCCAAACACTATTAGAACAAGTCTTTCTTCTCATTGAATTAAGAGAAAGTAGCTGTATATCTATCCTATTTTGTATATACAGATAGAAAATGGTCCTTCATTTGTATCCCCTGTTTTTGTTTAGTTTTGTCAGAGATGGGTATTCCATTGTCATTTAAATATTGTAGGTGCATGAATTCAGCAAAATAATTTAATATAGTCCAGTAGTCCATAATAGTAGTGGGTTATCCATAGGACTGGCAATGTCAGAAGTTGTTCACTTGAATTAAAGTAAAGCTTTAGTAAGCTTTAGAAGTGTACCGGGTGAGGTATAATTGAAAAATGGGACACTTGCTTATTTCTGCAACCTAATTGTGCTTGTTTGTAAGTGGATATAACCCTGAAAATAAGCTGACATATATACCACATTATGTGTATACTCTGGTGGTACCTGGTAGCCTTGATTAGAACCTGGGTGGGTGATCATGTGCATTAGCTATGTTTATGTCACTTCCCTTACTTTGAAGATGCTATTGTATTTGAAAATTACAGTTATCAAATTTATATAGGAACTATGGGCCCAAAGAACTCATAGCCCAAAGAATTTTTGGCAGGTAAGTATTTCCCTGACTTATAAACCTATTTATTCACCCAGAATTACTAAACATCATCCCTCAGTAAACACCTTTTGGTAAGAACTTTACTTCTTTGGGAAGTACTTTTCCTACTTTTAAAAAGAGATGATGGTTTCAATCCCTGGTTCTATAAAAAAAAGAGCTAATGGCAAAAATAAATAATTTATCAAGTTATGAATAGATATGGGAGATTGAGCATGGTGGTCCCACTGCTTGGATGGCTGAAAGCAGGAGGATCACTATGAGTTTGATCTGTGTAGTGAGACCCTGTACTAAATACATAAAAACAGAAGAGATATGGGAAAATCTGTAAGTTAATATTGTTAGGTAAAAGGCACCAGTACAAAAAGACTGGAGTCATAAAGCGAAACCAGTCATACAACATCCTGGACAAGGAGGCGACAATGCTAGTAAAATGACTAATCCATAATTGCCGGGTGTTCATGGGCAAAGTGGCCAAGATGTATATAAGCAGAACACAGCGTCTGCACAGAGCAGGGCAGCCATTCTGGGTGGGACCATAACGGTGACTACATGACACACGAGTGTCAGAACCACGGAGCTGTACATCATGAAGGAAGAACCTAGTGTCAACCTCACATTTACTTTTATAATAATATGTTGATATCAATTGCAGCAAATGAACCACACAAATGCAGGATATTATTAGTAGGAGAAAATGCTTTGAGGGGAGAGGAGGTATATGAGAGCTCTCTGTGCTTTTCCTTAATTGAGTTATAAGCTAGAATTGCTTTAGAAGTAAATCTCTTAGTTAAATTTCAGATTTATTTCACCTATAGTATATATGGAGACACTGGAAGCATTAAGGAGCTTCTTTTCACAAAGGCTTTGTATTGCTTAGAGAGATAAACTACACATTCATGACTATATCTTTGTTAGTATTGCAAAGGCCTTGCGTTAGAAATCTCCCTTATTTATCTCTTTCAACATTCTAAACAGTTTCCTTTGATCTGAAATACTTCTAATCTTGGTCTTAGCTCAAGGGTGAATTTTAAAAGAAATGCAAAATTCAATTTTTCCAAATTATGACTTATGAGACTGACAGAAGAATAAAAACATTGAAATAATTTTTTGGTTTTTACCCTATAGGCATTTTAACACTCATAAATCATAAATAATCTCAGTTAAGCATCCAATTTTGCAGGATGTAAGTTCCTTAGAAAGACTACAGTAAATATTCCTCTTTCCAGGAATATTTTATTGGCTCCTTTGTTATCCAAAATTCATACAAATGCAGTGATTTTACTTATGCAAAAAGACAGACTACTTTAAAATTTATGGGAATGAAAATATAAGGGATAAATGGTTTATATCAAGGCTGCTATAAAATAGTTTTATCTACACTAAATACATTGTTGGCTTAAGAAAGTAATGATATAAAGTTTATTCTTTTCTGCATGGCATTCAGTCTTCTCTTTAACTTTTAATTTGAGCAAGGAGATACATTAATAATGTCCAGAGGGATATTGTAATGGTCAGCAGTAGTCAGCAATATGAGTGAGGGTTTCTTGGCACAGTATAACAATGTGATTGATGAATTATAATTCATCAAAGGCCAGCACCCCAGAGGGGTTTTAACTAAGTGATTTGATTGACAGATATTGGTTATTTTTGTTTATCTGGATTATTTTGTAATTTTTGCAGAGACAATACCCAGTTCAAGAATACTGTGTTCAGCCCAGTAATGAGCAAGGAATCATGTTTTGATATTTTTAATAGGTCAAAAATGTTATAAAGACCACATGTAGCCCAGACAGCATAATATATTTTTATGTGATTTTTAAAGTTTGCCAATCCCTAAGAAGATAGATAGAAAATAGTAGATCTAATCTACCGTATAGCCTTTCCTATAGCTGCATTGTTTAATTAGCCTGTATTTTTACCCCTTTCACACAAAACACTGTGGTAATTTATTTAAAGCGTTTCTATCTCCTCCATTGTTGAATCTTTAGTGTGTTTCTATTGCTTATATTAATGAATTATTTGAATTGATCCAATAATATGCATCATATTGTCAGTCTTGTCTTTAAAGCTTTAAAATGATAATACAGCAACAAAGTGGCAGAGGAATTTCACCTTTGTCATGTGTATGAATACACATATCCCTTCTTTCTGAGATTCAGGACTCTTATCTACCCTTAAATAGTGGGGCCAGAGCAGTACTCACCATATGAAGAACACATATAATGTGGGATTCTGTTGGCAATTAGAGGGGAAAGAGGGAGAGGGAGAAAGAGAGAGACAACAGTGATCGCATCCTAGTTAATTTCTAAATTTACCACTACATAGATTGCTTTTCTGTCCGGAGGAAGAAATAATTAAGTGAGCAAACACAAGCCAGGGATCAATGTTTGAGTCACATCAGAGAATATATAAGAAATAGGAAAGTACTTCTCCTTAAATTATTTAATCTTCGAGTCCTCAACTTGACCTGGAGGGTATGTCATCCCTTCCTTTTGTGGTCTCTCAGTCTACTTCTTTAATTTCATCTCTCATCTGTCTGTTTTGCTTCAGTGTAAGACTGTACTACACATCCTGTGTTTCTTTCTGTCCCCTTTCCTCCCTTCCCCTTTCCTTCTCTTCCTTTCTCTTTTCTCTCTTCTCCCTTTTCTCCCTTCCTCTCCCTCCATTTTTTCTCTAAGACCTGGCATCAGCCATCCTTCCGAAGAGTCCTGGTTTCTTTGGGTGGAAAACAGTAATTAATAGACCATGATCTCAGTGATAGGGGTGATAATTACAGGTCCAGTCACTGTGTGTAGGCCTGTTTAGACTGTTGAGTTAAGAAGCTTATTATTCTTAAAAGATAAATATACCTTGAGTGTGGTGTTCACTGATACTTCCAATTCAAACACAGGACTATAGGTTTCATGTGTCTCACTGAACTTACATCTGTGTGTGTCTTTTCTCACATTGAAAACTGCTCTCTATAAAGCAGTAGCATACAATTCAGACAAATGTCTTAAGTAATCAGCACTACTGTCAAAAACAAAATTACTTGAAGCAGTAAAAGTTGTTTTATTTTTATTTATTTATTTATTTGCTCCTAGAATGCCTTCAGGACACTTATGGCTGGCTGGAGTGTTGTGGGGATCGAACTACAGCAACCTGAGGCTGCCAGCATTGTGGAAGCAGCCACTTAAAGAACTGAGCTAGGACCAGGCCCCCTGTTTTATTTTTTACAGTTATTTGTGTTCTTAAAGCAAATCTTTTAAAATATATAATTAATAATTCCCTTCTAGGTAGTTATATTATAATTCAAGAGATATAATTCAATTCATTTGTTTCAATTTTCAAGGAATGATCTTTTATAATGTTGATTTAGTTTTATAATTTTACATGATATTTGCCTAATTCCAATGTCAATTTTATGACAACCAGATATATTCAGAAAATGCAACCACTCTCATTGTGTTATGCACTTTATTTTGTCTTTCCCTCATAGGTAGCCACAAAAATATTTTGTGGTTTGGTTTTCATTTTAAAACAAATATAGGCCTCCCCCACCCCGCCTGCCAAGTAGGATTTTCTGCCCAGTTCCGGGAGCCCCCAGACCCAGTCCTAGCCCAGGTCCAGTGAGTGTGCGGAGAGCTTCCTGCTACCCTGCATCGGCGGGAACAGTCCCAGCCTAGGCGCAGCGTGGGTCGGACCCTCTCCCAGCCCCTAGGGGCACCGCCCACCACTCCGCACTGCCTCCTCCACCCCGCCCGCCGAGTAGGAATTTTTGCCCCGTCCCGGAGCCACCAGACCCAGTCCTAGCCGAGGTCCCGTGAGAGTGTGGAGAGCTTCCTGCTACTATGGGACAGCGGGAACTGTCCCAGCCCAGGTGCAGCATGGGCTGGACCCTCTCCCAGCCCATTGGGCTGCCCCCCACCACTCCCCAGGAACCCCCAGACCCAGTCCTAGCCCAGGTCCCGTGAGTGTGCGGAGAGCTTCCTGCTACCCTGTGCCTGAGGGACCAGTCCCAGCCTAGGTGCAGCATAGGCCAGACCCTCTCCCATCCCCTTGGGCCGCCCCACACCACTCCGCAGTGCCTCCCCCGCCCCGAACATCCAGTAGGAATTTTTGCCCCATGCTGGAGCACCCAGACACAGTCCTAGCACAGGTCCCATGAGTGTGTGCGGAGAGCTTCCTCTTCCCCCTAAATCACCTTGCCCCCTCCAGGCACAGTCAGGCCTGGCATACAGCCTGGGGTGTAATCCTGCAGCTGCAATCCCTGCAGAGAGTGTAGAGGATAGATCCAACCAGCTAGTCCAAGAGTAGAACATCTTGCCACAGGGGCACAACAGGTTCACCCTCAAGGGCAGCAGTGGAAAGGAGCTGAGCACACCAGCCAGACCCAAGCCAGATGCAGCTAGATAAGTCCAAACTTTGTAGAGCTGCACCTGAACTTCAGTACGTGTGAAGGTTATAACTACAGCAAAGATCTACAACAAAGGGCAGAAGACAGTGCTACACAAAATGACAAGAAGTAATAAAATGCAACCTCAGAACCCAGGCCCACCCGTAATGAGTGCAGAGGTCACTAACACAGAACAAATTGGAAATCACACAGCTGAAAGGAATGAATCAACGGCTTCTGAAATAAAGAAACAGCTGCAGAAAGATGTAGAAGACCTCAGATTGGAAACGAAAAAAGAAATCCCTGAATTAATAACATCTGCACTAAAGAATCAAATGCAGAAACATATGGAAGAAACTAAGTGCCCACCCAGAACAAGTGCGGAGGATACTAGCTCAGCTCAAACGCACGAAATAATAGCGTCGATAGTAAATAAACAACAGCAGAAAGATATAGAGGAAATCAACGCAATTCTTTTCTGAAATAAAAACAGAACTCTCAGAATTAATAGCAGATGAAGTAAAGAAGCAACTATATAAACATAGGCAGGAAACCCAATCTGAAAAATAATTTCAGTAAAAGAATTTCTAACTGCCTCTAAAGAAGAAATTGATAAAAAAAAATAGAGAAGATTAGAAAAATGACAGATTCCCTGAATGAGCAATACAGGAAACAAATAGATCGCATGAAGCAGAGTCAAAGAGATATAGAGGAAAT
>NW_004524606.1:453748-458552 GCF_000260255.1 Octodon degus
ATACATATTTATATAACAATCAGATATTAACATATATAAACATACATAACACATATAAATATTATATTTTGCCATTTAAAAATAAAAGAATAACTTGCATATTTTTCTTTTTTTGCTTTTCCTTTTTAACTGAACTGCACAAACTAAGAATCACTGGGGATGGGAAAGAGAGATTCTTATTCCTTTTTATAGCTCTTTAGTGACCAAATGCATGAATATTTTATAGTGTCTTCAATTTATCCACTACTAATGGACCTTTCACTTCTTTGCTATTGCAAATACTATTGCCATCCACAACGTGTTAGCTTTGTGAAGTTGTGAGGAAATTCTTGGACATGAAGAACTTAAAATGAGAAAGGACTTATGTTGGCTCATCATTTCATAGGTGCATGGATGCCTGACCCAGTTTCCTTTAGGGCTGAGTAAAGCAGAAGGTCATGTGGAAGGGATGGTGGAAGAAAGCTGCTTGCTCATGGTGGCCAAGAGTGAGTGTGGGGTGGGGGTGGAGACAAAGTATTTCCTTCTAGGTCCCTCCAGTAGTGCTTCCCCTCCTAAAATTTCCATCACCTTCCAGTAGCTCATTCAGTCATGATCTTATCAGCGGAGTCACCCAGCAATGAGGTGTGAGTTGTCAAGAACTAATCACCTCCAACCCCCTCTGAACACTGCTATGCTGGGGATTGAGCCTTTAGCCTTCGTGCTTTGAGGGGACATTTCAGTCATAAAATGTAACAGACAGTCCAGGGAGACGTCCTCTTGTGCTTTGGCCAAGCCATCTTTGGAGCAGATCTCTGTAAATGAGATGTTATTACTAGAGCAGAATTTCTCATTATGCGAGATATTGAAGATGCCCTGAAATGAGTAATGATTATGTGTATTTCGTTTTGATAGATGGCCATTGCTTTTTTTTCATTAGGGTTGATTATTTTCTATGTTTAGAAGTATTCTCTACATCTGTGAATCTGAACCTTTGTGATAGAAATTGCAAATGTGTTCTATGAACATCATCAGATTTTTTACTTTATATGAATTTAAAGTTTGTATGTGGAATGTTTTCAGGCAAAAATGTATTTTTATGAAATTTATCAAGTTTAAATATTTTTTAAATTTAAGGAAATTTTTTCTCACCCTGATAAGAATGTGTGTTTCAGTAATTTTATTCTATTTACATTTTATAACTTGAGTCTCTGATGGTTTTATATTTGTTATATAGTTGAGGAATGAATCAAATTTTGTAGTTTATCTTATAACTAGTAATCACAACACACTTTATTTTAAAATCCATTATTTTGTTATTGATTCTTGGTTACTTTCTGTTATAATTTAAATTTACAAAAGCAATTAAATAAATGTCTATCTTTACTGTTCTATTTCTCTGATTGTGCGCTTGTTCTATCACACCCATTTTACTCTTATGGCTTTAAATGTTTCAATATTTATTATTCTAGGTTTTGGTTTCTATTGTTATTTTTCAAGGTTATTCTTATCAATCTTACTTGCATTTTATTCCACTCTCACAAGATATTTTTCCTTTTATTTGCATCTGCTACATTTGTTTTTCCAATACATTTTAGTATTGTTTTCATCTCCTCAGTTAAATTTACCTCTAATATTTTTGGTGTTTTTGAAATGTGGCAGTTTCTTCAGCTTCTTTCTGTCAGAGTTTCTTGCTATTGATGTTTACATATTTATCTTACTATATCCTTCAACTTTATGAGTTTTGGTGGTCAGTTTTCCTGGTAGAGTCTTTATGTATTCTATATTCTATTTTAAAGTACACTTAGTTCACAAACTAGGACAGCTTGTGTTTTATTTTCTTCAAAATCAGAACTAAATCAAATTCAGAGAAGAATGGTATTCTACTGGAGTTGTGTTGTATAAGCCTATAAAATAAATCTGAGAGACAGTAATATTTTAAAGAGTTTATTTAAGGAAGTAGAGATTTGTGCACAGAA
Organism: Octodon degus; assembly: GCF_000260255.1. Classification (NCBI taxonomy): domain Eukaryota; kingdom Metazoa; phylum Chordata; class Mammalia; order Rodentia; family Octodontidae; genus Octodon; species Octodon degus. The sequence continues at coordinate 455,704 of NW_004524606.1, forward strand.
AACAGCACCTGAAAGGTTTGTCAGCACCTGAAGGTCTCCTGTTCTGAATCTGGACACAAGCAGCCAGTGCAGATATTTAGAGTGATGGTGGAAGCAAAGTAGAGACTGATTAATTGGCTGTAGTTGTAAATTAGTCCTTATAGATTGATGGTGCTTTAAAGTCCCTAGTTAAGGAGTCACATTACCACATTAGCTGTCTGCTTATGATGGGCTGAATTTTGTTTCTGTCTAACATTAGTATTTGCAAGAAATGGGGTAAATTTTTCCTATATTTGCAACGTAAGCAAGGAGGACTCAGTTTTTCAGTCCCATTCTCCATTTCAATTTTACTTCAACAAATGAAATTAGGAAAACCTTATGATGTTGGGTCTTTTTGCCTGTATCAATAAGGGTTCACTAACGAAATAGATTTTATACATGAACTTATCTATGATATATGATGTATAAGGGATTTACATGGTTGGCTTACAATGGCTGCCTGCAGAGCCAGAAGTGGAAAATTGCAAAAAGATCATTTTTACACTGGAGATTGAAGCTGGCAGTCAAAAGCTTAATGCCTGGAGCTCACTCTCTGCAAAGTGTCGTGGGAAACTCTCATAAAGCCAAAGGATTGGTACTGGAAGGCTGAAGAGTCTTCACTGGAATTCTGGAGATGGATGTCCAGAAGAGACAGGAAAGGAAGACTGGTGCTTCTCTGAAGAAGTAGAAGTGAAACTTACTTCTTTCTCTTCTTATTCCATTCAGGAATTCTATCAGTAAGTGGTCCATGCACACTCAGAAATGTGCTAGACCAATCTGTTGTGGTATTTCTCAATTGAGTTGACACCACAATTAACTGTCATACTGCCCAAGAATGTTGTTTATATGTTCAAATCTAGGTTTGTGGTCTTCAGCACTGTTTTATAGTTTTCTCCATGAATTTTCAGGTTATTACTCTTTTCTTCCCTACCTGCTTTGTAAATCGAGACCTGTTTTGCTGTTGTTATATTTGGCAATATGTGATTGTAAAAATGGATATTATCAAAGTTTGTACATTAATTTTATAACTTAATATTCTCTAAATTTCATCATGTTTAGGCTGGGGAGGTAGCTTGGTGGTCTAAATGTCTGCCTGGCAAGTGGAAGGGCTTGGGTTCAATCCAGTACTGCATGCCATGCTGGCCCTGCACTGAGCCAGCCACTAAAACTGGGTGTGGTGGGGCATGCCTGTAATCCAGCACTGGGGAGGCAGAGAGAGGAGGATTACTAAGAGGCAGATCTGCATAGTGAGATCCTATACCAAATAAATACATAAATAAACAAAGAAAGAAAGAATATTTTCATGTTTTCAGTAATTTTCCATCATTTTTGACAAATGTATTACTGTACCATCTTGATATAAAAATATTTCTTCTTACTTTTAAGTTATTAGGCCTCTGATTATTTCCTTTTGTCTTGTGTTAATTTAGACCTCCAACAAAGTATTCAAGAATTATGAGGAAAGGGAGAATTTTTGGACTTATTTCTAATTTCTACGAAAAAGTCTCTTGAATGTTTTCACTTTAAATAGGATATTGCTTTATCTTTAAGGAAGTATCCATAAGTTTATATATTATTGAGTATTATAATGAGTCGGTAATGAAATTTGAATCACTTTTTCTGAATTTATCATTTTTTCTTATTATAATTAATATAAAGGACTGTATTACTAGACTCCCCTGAGTCTTAAACTCATTTAGACATGATGTACTTGAACATGCTATTGTAATCTTGGCTAGTATCCACTTAATGATTTTGAATGGATTCTCACAGTGAGAATGGTCTATAATTTATTTAATTTTTGGTGCAATCCTCAAATGTAGAATGAGAAGGCAAACAGATCATGAAAAAAATTATCACTGTTATATTCACAAATCCCAAAAAGCAGAGGCAAGTCATGCCACAGGTATCCATGAGGGCAGTATGGTAACGTGTCAGGAGTGAGAGGAAGTGGAGCACGAAAGGTGAGAGACTTCACTGAGTTTCGTATTAAATCAAAGAATGCCATGCCACAAGATTAATTAGATTAAGAACTTTTTTCTTTTTTTGACATAATTTTATTGATAAATAGCAATGAGACAGTTTCAAACCAAATCGGTAGGGCAGTTTCAATAATTAACACACTGCATACATTCTTCTTAGTGGTTAATTGCTGTACAAGATGCGGACTTGATATCCTATTTACAAACACCATTAGAACACATCATTCTATTCATTAAGAGAATGTAACTATATATCTATCTTAACCACTTTGAATACATAGATACAAAATGGACATTAATCTGTATCCCCTTTTTTTGTTAAGTTCCATTATTTGAATATTATAGGTGTGTAAACTCAGCAAAATATTCTAAAAGAGTCCAGTAGCCCCTAATAGTATTGGGTCTTCTGCTTTACTGGCAATGTCAGAAATTGTTGACCTGACTCCCGACAGCTCAACATAACAGCATGGCTTTACATCTTATAGTTCGTTTTTATACTTTTCTAATGGATGGTTAGGACCAAGGGAAAGCAGGACTTATGCAGCAAGAGTTGTAGCATTTGGGTCTGATAAGGTCAGTGAAATCCCCTCAGGATTTATCCTGAGATCTTGAACCTCAGATTGTAGAAGCTTTGTCAGTGTCAGCCATGTGGATGAGTCACAGCCATTGCATGGCCAATGTGCTCTCTGTGAAAGCCTGAGAGAATGTTTCCTCTCCATGTTACTCTCCTTAGGCACACTCTACATCATCAATTGCTTTCCTCTTTGGCCCCATAATCTCCTTGATCAGAAAATTTGGGACACTACCGAGTTACATGACGTTACAGTACAAGTTCTCATATGTCCTGAG
>NW_004524606.1:485923-508428 GCF_000260255.1 Octodon degus
GAGTTTGGACTTATCCAGCTGCGTCTGGCTTGGGTCTGGCTGCTGTGCTCAGCTCCTTCCTGCCTCGGACCAGGGCTAGGACTGGGTCTGGGGGCTCCTGGTAGTAGGCAGAAATTCCTACTGAGCGGGAGGGATGCGGGAGGTACAGCGGAGGGGTGGGGGGCCGCCGGAGGGGGTGGGAGAGGGTCCAGCCCACGCCGCGCCTGGGCTGGGACTGGTCCAGCCGGCGCAGGGTAGCAGGAAACTCTCCGCACACTCACCGGACCTGGGCTAGGACTGGGTCTCAAGATGATATATTCTATAGATAGTGGTTAGCCTCTTTCTTCTGCCATCCCTGTCATCTCCCTGTGGGTTTTTGAACAAAGTGGCTATGGTGGAAGGGATGGAGGTTATACATGATCTTAACAACATAGATTACTACTCACCAAGGCTTATCTGGCTACAGCTACTGTGAAATGCCTAATATACTAGCGGTAGAGACCAATGCTAAGTCCTCAGTATGGTACCATTCCCTGTGGTGATCAGCCTGCTACCTAGTGGTATTGGACTGCTTCCATTATGGTAAGGACTGCAGTATGTCTTTATTGGCATAGACAATTATTCTGTGTATGGATTTATCTTTCCTGTATATACTGCCTCTTATAAAAGTTTCATCTGAGTATCCACAGAATGTCTTATCCACCATCATTGGAATTCTACCTGGCATTGTCTTTGACTAAGGAACACAATTTACAACTAATAAAGTGAAACAATGAGCTCATGCTCATGAAATACACTGGTCTCAGCATGTTCTTAATCATTCAAAAGTGGCTGGATTGATAGAAAAGTTGAATGGTCTTTTGAAGACATGGTTACTATTTCAGCTAGGAGTTAATAGCTTGTAGGGCTGGGACAATGCTTTGTAGAAAGCTGTATGTGCTTTGAATCAACATCCATTACATAGTTCTGTGTCTTCTATAGCTGGGATTTATAGATCCAGGAATCAAGGGGTGAAAGTGGGACTGGTATCACCTACTATTACCCCAATGATCCACTAGAAAAAATTCTGTTTCCTGTTCCTAGGACCTTATACTTTGGTTCCTTAGAAGTCTTAGCTCTAGAGGGGTGAAGGCTTGTATCAGGAAGCACAACGATACCAATGAACTGGAAGTTAAGACTTCCTCCTGATCCTTTCAGTCTTTTGCACCAGAAGAAACAAGCTAAAAAATGGAGTGTTGGCAAGGGTGATTGATGCAGTCTGTTAAAGGGAAAATTGGACTATTATTCCACAATGGAGAACAGAAAGAATGAATGTGGAGTGTAGGAGATCCTTTAGGATGCCTCATAATATGATCATACCCCTTTGTTAAAATGAACATAATGCTACAAAAAACCCATCACAGCAGAATGACAAGTGGTCCAGAACTTTTAGGAATTGGGGTATGGGTCAGTATATTAGGACAGAACCAAGACTTGCTGAAGGTCAAGGAAATACAGAATGGATATTAAAAGAAGGTAGTTCTAAATACCAGGTATGATCTTGTGATCAGGTATAGAAACAAAGATTGTAGTAGTAACAGTTCTCTCCTAATATGATTCAAATATAATATAATGTTGATAAACCTAACATTGGTTCTTAAGTATTGATAAACCTGTTATAATGTTCAAGTTATTACATGTTAAGAGCAAGCACCACTCAAAGTATGCATGCCTTCTCTTCTGGGGAGGGAGTTAGTGCATTTCTGTTTGAGGAGAGGATAGTTACAACATGGTAGGCTTAATTATGAATTTATCTTTGTATCTGGAGACTGTGGTTAAAAAATGTGCCTGGTTGTTAAATTAACAAGGAGTGGATTGTCATGGCTGATGGATTGTGTCAACTTGAGTAAGAAATGTCCTAATAAATTGGCCCAGTATAGTTCTGGGTGTAGAAGACCCACCCTAGGGAGGTTATTGACCTAATAATATGAAAGGGAAATGAGGGAGAAAGGGTCCCTTCTGCTTCTTTGAGAAGATCCAGTGTCCTTCACTTTGGATGTTATCTTACAGCTTCCACTGCAAACTCTTCAACCTCCTAATACACTCACCCAAGATACTGCGGTGAGTTTCACAGCTGTGACAAGATCCTTTGGATTCTTATTGTCTAGATAGACTTGGAGTCTTCTGCATTTGACTCTCTAGGCAGCCTTTTCAAAGAAATCTTGTAAATTCTTTTATATTTGCATATTTTATATTCAATCTTTTTCTGTATAAGTAATAAAATGAAGGAGGAAATAGTTTAGCAGCTGCCATTTTATATCATGTATGCAGCATGATATAAATTTATGGATAAATTAGGTTTGTGATGGATTAACTAATGATCAACTTGTAATGCCCAGCTAAACTAAGTCATCATGGTGCTGGGTGTGGAAGGCCCACTGACTTCCTTTACTGACTTTTGGGTCTTCCTAGTGCAGATACTTGATAAACATTTGTATGAGAATGTTATGGACTCTAGGCCTCCAGTCAGACTCGCGAAAGGCATTGCTATGAGCCCTAGGTCTTCACCTGGACTCTTTAGCATTAGACTCTTTGGGTAACTATTATAAAATGATCCTATTATGTGTACTGTATTAAATTTTTTCCCTTGTAAACCCTGACTGCAACGAGTTATAACTCCATTGTTCACAATTTTTTTTATTGTTCTCTGCTTACTTCATGTTATTTCTTTGACTAGTTATAGATTTTTGTAGGCAAGTTATTTCTTTTATTTTTCTCTTAATACTTTACATAATATATGTTATAAAATAGGTATTATTTATAAAGAGATTCTTGCAAAATCTTCCCAATAGTATATATTAAAAAATCTGAATCAAAATGGTGGAATTAACTAGGGCTAGATTTAAGCTTCATAAATGTTTTAGAGGATAGTTGAAAGTGGTAGAGAGATATTTAAAGTTAAGACTACAAACTGAAGAATATTTTTGTAGCCTAATAGCTATTTTATATGAAATGAGCAATTAAGAAAAAGTGAATTGCCATTCTGAAATCCTCTTTTTATCCTTATTTTTGGAGGAATAATTAATAATGGGAACAATTAGAAACTCAAAGAGATTATTTTGAAAGGATAAGATGGTTTCACAAATCAAAGTTCCATTAACATGAAGAACAGGTTAGTTTAATTAACAAAATAAAACAAAACAAAAAACAAAAAGCAAACTGTCTGGGCTCTTCACTACTATCACCACAAAAGACAGCAGAAGTTGGCATGCAGATTTCCTAACTAATGAGAATATGTTCTGAATTGATGTGGCTGTTATCCACAGAAACTTCAGTGAATGATGAGGAGGAATGTATCCCTCTCCTTTTTTTTAACCAGACCAGAGACAATAGCAGATGTAATTACAGCATTCTGTCAGCTGTACATGAAAATAAATGTCTAGTTAGAACTCTACAGAAAAGCTTATTGTTTCGATTTGAGGAGCTTTGTAATAAGGCATAGTTGGGGAAAATTGTTCTGGAAATAAGGAATTCTTCTCCTCAAATGGACCCATGGGACTTTTGACTTTTATAGATTTATCAGTGACATTATTTTATGTTTGATTTTTTTGTTTGCCTTCATTCTCTTTAACCTTCAACATTTATATGATTATATAAATGTTCTTCTTCATTGTTAAACCTGAAAAACGGGCCCATATAGACTAACTTCTTCAACTAGGTTGTAATAATATGCAATATTTATGCATATGTACATATAATTATACATATGCCAATATGTATTCATTACAGAAAGATGTATAGTCTGTTAAGTATATTATGTAAACACTCATATGTATTTCTATCTTTTAACAACCCAGAAAACATTTTGATTACTTGCCAGTGGTGTACTAGTGTTTAACAATTACTCCTCTAAAGAAAAGTAAATCAGTTTTGCAGCACTTTGCTATTTCCATGGTATATATGACTATGGTTTAATTCAAGCTACCAATTCTCTTTGCTACTGAACATGGAATTGAAAAAAGATACTCGTTCCATTTTACTACATATCCCTATCTTTCAGATGACAGCACCAAAACAGGAATTGATAAGATTTACTAAAAAGAGTGGAACTCTTATGTTTAGGAAGCTTACTTTAATCTAGGTTGTTTCATTTCATTAAAAATATTTTTATTAGTACACGTTTTCAGTATAAAATGTTCTATCCATTTAAGGTCTAAGTACATGCACTTAGCATGTCTTGCTTCTTTGAATTTTTTCTTCACGTACTCCCTTCTCCCTTACTTTGTCTCTAGATCCATTTCTCCATTTTTATTATATTATTATTTTTAGCTCATATTTGTGGCATACAATGATTGCATTCATTGTCTATAGTTGGCACGTGCATATGACATGTTGTAATCTTTTTACAACTGCTTTCCTTCATTTGCTGGAGGAAAGATAGACTAGCAAATGGTACTAGGAAGACTATATATCCACATGCAGAAGAATGAAGATAACTTCTTATCTCTCTCACATAACAAATGAAAACTAAAATGTGTCAAAGATATAAATATTAAAACAGAAACACAACCTACTGGAAGAAAAATGAATAAAACTCTTAAAAAATGTTTAACTTTGCTGGCTATGAGAAAAATGCAAATTAAAACAACACTGAGATTTCATCTTACTCCAAAGGGATGACAATCATCAAGAAATTAATAATGACAAATGCATGGATGACTGTGTTGAAAAAGGATCCCTGTTATATTGCTGGTAAGTATGTACAAGCATTATAAAAATAATTATGGAACATCCTCAATAAACTAAAACTAGAAATTCCATTTGACCCTGCTATTCTCTTTGCAGGTATCTTCATCAAAGAGTTAAGGACATCATATTGCAATGACACATGCATACTAATACTCATCACTGCATACTTCATAATAGCTAAATCATGGAAGGTTAGGAGTTTTATCTACATAATGTGGTGCTTTCTCCATTCATATACACATATATTTTTAATATAAGTATGTCCCACACAGAATTAGCAACAAAATCCAATATTTTGGATAGAAAATATTATTTATTTATTTATCTGAAACTCAACTTTAACTGAGAACCCCATCTGCAACTTATATAAACAGTGTTTAAATAAGATGAAAGGGACATTGCAAATCAAAGAATAGATATAGGCTAAGAAAGAGAATTGAACATGGTGTGCTCATAAGATCAGGGAAATGCACCACATAGAAAAGAACATTTTATAAATGCTCCTTGGAAACAGGATCTGAGACTGAAGAATCAGTCTTCAGATTCACTTAAACGGTTTTGCAAGCTTGTGATTGAGAGTTTCATTTCCTCTATATCTCTTTGACTCTGCTTCATGCGATCTATTTCTTTCCTGTATTGCTCATTCAAGGAATCTGTCATTTTTCTAATCTCTATTTTTTTATATCAATATCTTCTTTAGAAGCAGTTATAAATTCTTTTACTGTAGTGTTTTTTTCAGATTGGGTTTCCTCCCTGTGTTTCTCTAGTTGCCTCTTTACTTCAGATGCTATGCTACTGGACTCTTTTAGAATATTTTGCTGAGTTTACACACCTATAATATTCAAATAACGGAACTTAGCAAAAAAAGGGTGTACAGATGAATGTCCATTTTGTATCTGTGTATTCAAAGTGGTTAGGATAGATATATAGTTACATTCTCTTAATGAATAGAATGATTCATTCTAATGGTGTTTGTAAATAAGATCTCAAGTCTGATCAAGGAGATTAGGGAGCCACAGAGGAAAATGATTGATGATGTAGAGTGTGCCTAAGGAGAGTCACATGGAGAGAAAACAATCTCTCAGGCTTTCACAGAGAGCAAATTGGTCAAGCAATGACTGTGACTCATCCACGTGGCTGACATTGACATACGATCTACAAACTGCTGTGCAGGGTTTCAGGGTAGATCCTGAGGGGATTTGACTGAACTTGTCAGATACAAAAGTTATATTTCTTGTTATATAGGTCTTGCTTTATCTTTGTCTTAACCATGCAGCAGAGAATTATAAAAATGAGGTATAAAAAGTAAGGTCATATTAATATGCTGAACTGTGAAAGGCTCAAGTCAACAACTTCTGACATTGCCAGTTGTGTGGATAACCCACTACTATTATAAACTACTGGACTATATTGGATTACTCTGCTAATTCATGCACCTACAATATATGAATGGCAATGGAATACCCATCTCTGACAAAAGTAGACAAGAAAAGGGGATATAAATGAAGGACCATTTTGCAGTGAAAAAAAAGTATATACCATTCTGTATATACAAAAGAGCATGCATATACAGCTACTTTCTCTTAGTTCAATGAGAAGAAAGTTTTGAACTGATAGTGTTTAGACAAGATATCATATCTGCATATTGTACTATGAATAACTACTACAAAGGCAACAACATGCACTCTGTTAATTATTGTAACTGTCCTACTAACCTGTTTTGAAACTGTCCCATTGCTACTTCTTTCTCAATAAAATTAATATAAAAAAGAAAAGAAAACAGGAGCTATGACTTGTTCATTTATGTCTCCAGGACCCAGTCCAGTACCTGGTTGCTATAGAATGGGTGAAAGATAAATACCATGAATAATTGCCCTATAGCAGAAAGAAATAAGACTGAAACTGAAGTGAGGCTAGATTGTAGAGCACTTCTTGATTGCGAAGTGGATATTGGGAGGAAGTGTAGTGAGGAACAAAATATGAATGGATTTGATTGAATTTTAAGTAACTCATTTTCCTAATTTAACCAGTACCCTAAAATCATTGACACTTGTGTAACCAGACAACACTAAATTCTATTACTTCTATAGGTTTTTCTCCTGTTGCTAGAGAATGATGCAGAAAAATTTTTTTAGAGTAGTAAGACTGTATAGGATCAGTTCACAGTGTTTTTTTCTGAAATGGGCCAAAAAGCAAAATGATGTGGTTCATTTTGTCTTAACTTTGGATATATCTGAAAGATCACTGAGGCATTACATGGAAATGTAAAGTCTACTGGGCCAGTCTGCACTTGTCACTCAGAATGTCCTGTGGCCTTGTAGCAGATAATGCACTCTGAAGCTTTGGAAGGAGGCAGATATGAGAGGAGGTGAGACTCCAGGGTTTTATAAGCACAGAATGTATAGATGCCAGGCAAAGGTGCTACTGAAGTTTGGGCAGTGACTGGCTATTATGCCCTCAATGTAGACACTTCTCAAAAGTCTTGATGTGTTACCTTGGGTGTCATCAGCAGAGGCAGCTACTTAGATGGTGACAGCTGGAGCAATAACTCAAGTGTTGTGGTTTGGGTTTTAACTGCCTGCCTAAAGTTCATGTGTCAAAAGCTTGGTCTCCAAAAGTGCAGTATTCAGAGATGGGGTGTTTGGGAGGTTATTGAATCATGAATGCTCTGGTATAATGAATGGATTAATCCAATTTTCGATCCATAGCTTAAGGAGTTTAGAGGAAGAAGATTTGGGCAAAGACAGGAAGATCTCTTTGCATTTTGACCACCATAAGGTAAGGCTCTTTGGTTCACTGTGTGATCATGCCTTTTTTTCTGTCTCATAACAGGCCCCAAAACAACAGAGCAAAGAGATCATAGGTTGAAATCTTTAAAACTGTGGACCAACATCAGTCTTCCCTCCTTTTCAAATGGGTTTCAGTCAGGTATTGTGTGACAGTGATTGAAAGATGACTAATATGTTAGGCACTATAGCTGCTGGTCTGTCTATCAAGCAAATATAAGGAACATCACAGCAATGAGCAAGAGCTGAAGATGAGAAAGATGGATTGAGGGACATCAGGGCATTATCCAAAGAGACTGATGTGTGGAGTACAGAGGAGCTGAACACTGAGAGCCTTAGGGAGATGAATCTGTGCTATTGTAAAAAGGACTCTGAGATGGAGTGAAAAATTTATTTGTGTCACTCTGAACCTGAGCTTTGCAGTTCTTCTTTACTCTTACAGGTCTGCAGTGTTTATACTAACTTATTAGCATCTAAACAAATTCAATAGCGTTATCTAAGATAAGATCAATCATATACTTGTTTTAATATACCATTCATGAACTTTTACCTGTTACTCCCAAAAGAAATAAATGTTTAATAAGTGTTATGTTCCTTCCAAAGCCTCATGCAGTCATGGGGGTGGGCCTTAGAGGTGAGTGAATCTAGAGTTTGTAACTGGTACTTGATCCAATGTTGGGATTAAGGGTGAGTGATTGGTGGATTAGTCCACTGAATGGATTGGTACTGCTCTAATCCCAGCAGTAAGTATAAAAGAAAATGGGCAGAAAGAGGTTTGTTTTCCTCTATTCCTTGTTGCTCTGACTGTCTTCTACTGCCAAGAATTGTTACCCCTCCACATGTGCCACTTGCCTTGGAGCCAGCCAATTAGGGATTGAAATCTCTACAAAGTGTGAGATAAGTAAACCTTCTGCCCTTTAACTTTGAGTGTCCCATGTTTTGCCTCAACAATGAGAAAAAATAACTAAGACAATGAATGTAGAAATTCATGAGCTATATAGTTTTCTCATCTTTAAGCCTTCTCAGAACCTTGACAGGCTGAAAGTTTTGTTAAGTACCCAAGAGGCTTATTTAAAATTAGCAGTTCCCAGATTTAATGGACCCTTTCTAATGTAGTCCATGGTACATGTTTTAAGGTCAATGTCTTAGAGACACAATTTAGGAAAATCTTCTTTCTACTCATGGTGATGTACAGGTTATAGGTTCATTGTAATAGCACTTTAGGACACAATCAGTCTGTTTAAATCTTACATTTATGAATTACTAGAATGGGCTGGGGGGAAGCAATATGTAGTGGTATGTGTACAAATTTTAAAGTGAATCCAAATTCTCCTACACCAATGTTTCATAAGTGAAAAGTATCAGTCTATTTGTAGTTGGGAAACATACTGCATTTTAAATCTGTCTTGATTGCTTTCTCATTTTTGGGACAAAATACCTAGCATCTAAAACTTAAAGAAAGAAAGTTCTATTTTGCCTCATAGTTTGTAGTGGTTTTAGGCTACAAACTGCTGTTTCCAAGGCAGGGGGCACAGCAGGGGAGAAACGGTTCATGGCACTGCAGGCAGCTTTCATTCTGCTTACCCTTTTATTCTACCTAGGCTATAAGCCTATTAAATGGGGCCATCCACACCCAGGGTGTCTCTTCCCTCTTCAGTAAATTGTCTCCACACAAGAATTATGCTAAACCAATCAGTAGACTAACCCAGGGTGGCATAGCCACAAGCCAGTATCACATAGCCATAATTCATTCTCTCCCAAAAGCCCCACCTCTGAGTGCACAAGGCTTTGGAGGACCTCTAGATACAAGGCCTGACAGTGCACAGTGCAAGATTACTCATTTTTATGAGCTCAGAAGAAATATAAAGAACATTTTTAAAGCTGATCATCTCCAGGGAATGCCAGAAGAATAGATCTGTTTTTTGCTTTACTTTTGAGATGTGATTCTTTGCTTTCCATTAGCTAAAGTGTAATGTAAAAAATGTGCTTTTTTCCCCCCTCATGTTTGGATCTGAACAATGAAGAGGATATTTATTAAATTTAAGAACTTCCTTTTTGTGGTTTGGAAGTTTGTTCTCTCTAAAACTCATGATGGAATTCAAATGTCATTGTAAGCAAGAAAACCTTAAGAAGTGATGAGGCAATCACCCCTTCGACAGGGTTGGTGCCACTGTAAAGGGTGAGTTCAGAAGGACACACTGCTCTAGCTCTCTGTGCCCGTCAGCTGTGTAGCATTGCAACAAGAAGTTTGCACCAAATGCCAGCCCCTTGACCTTAGACTCTACAGTTTCCAGAAGAATGAGAAATAATTTTTTTTTTTTACCAACCAGGATTCCATAATAAAAACATGAAATGGACACAGACATGGTTACTTATCATAAAAAACTTTCTTGAGAATTGGTATTGCTGGTTCTGTCCTTCATCTTTTGAAATAGTAATAGATAAACACAAAGGGGGTTATCAGAAATGTATCCTCATTTAGAAGTATAACTTGTAATTTCTTAGTTTCTTCATATGTACAAATGTATGGAAATATATGTTCATGTACACTCTATTTGTCTCCAGATAGAAAGTTTACTTTAACCCATAAATCTCATTCTCCCTTTCCATTTTCAGTATAAGGAATTTATACTTCATGTTTATACATTTATATGCATATATTTATATCACTTATACATGCACAGAATGCATATTTATACATAAATGCCGTGTATATGTGTAACAGTGTCTATTATTTTCTTCACTTCTGGAACAAAATATCTGACACCCACAAATAAAAAGAAGAGAGGTTCATTTTGACTCATATTTGATACAGTTTCAGTCCCTAGTCCATTGGCTCCAAGACAAAACAGGTTGTCTAGGGGCATGGTAGAGGAGTCGATGCCTGTGTCATTGTACCCAGGAAGCAGATAGCAAAGGGAAGAGCCAAGAAGGGAGACAGATGCTTCCAGGTTGTGCCCACAGTGACTCACCTCTGCTGACCAGACCTACCTTCTAGTATTATGTCAGCTCCCTTGCCTCCATAAATCACCTGCGCAAAAGCTCTGCCTCTGAGTGTATGAGGCTTTGGGGGACATTTTTGATATAAACCACAACAAACAGTATCATACTTTATGTATTTCATAGTTTATACTACTTATTCATGTGAATATATATTAGATTTAATTCATTTATTTTAATGACTATCATCTCATCGTATTTATTTATACATTGATTTTGGAGATGAGAATTCTTATCATTCTATTTTTCAATTATAAGTATTTCTTTTTTCCCATAACTGTTACAAAAATACTTAAGAAAATCAACTTAAGAAGAAAGATTTAGTTTGGCTTATAGTTTCAGAGGTTTATTGCTTCTCGGCCTTTTGGCTAAGATCAAGTGTAGTTTCAGAGGTTTCAGCTCATGGTTGGCTGGCTCCATTGCTTTAGTTCTGTGACAAGGGGGACAGTATGGCAGAAGGGCTGAGTAGAAGAAAGCTGGTCACCTCATGGTGGCCAAGGAGAGGGAGGGAGAGAGACAGAGAGACAGACAGAGACAGACATAGTGAGACAGAGACAGACAGAGACAGAGGCAGAGACAGACAGAGACAGAGACAGAGAGACAGAAAGAGACAGAGAGAAACACAGAGATAGAGACAAAGAAAGAGACAGAGACAGACAGAACAGGATTGTACTTATTGGAGAATAGGATAGACATATTTATTCTATTTACTACTGATTGTGTCCCAAGGTAACTGCACTAAATTTTATTTCCTTGCGCTATGTATGAGATTATTCACCTGAAATTCTTGGCAATGCTTTATTAGGATACCTTTTTCTTTTTTCTTTTTGTTTGTGGTACCAGGGATTGAACTCAGGACCCTGTGCTTGCCCAACAAGCACTTGTTCTACTGAGCTATCTCCCTATCCCAAGCAAAAATTTTTCCAATGTGACTAAACACATAATTTTACTTTGTGTATCTCTAATACCAAGGAAGCATATTTTCATGTTTGCATTTGAACAATTATTTTGTGAATAACTTTTTCATATGTTTTCTTTATTTTATAGTGATTTTTAAACTTTTCTTATTTAACTGAGGTTGTTTATAAGGTTTACCATTGCTTTGTTGAACAAGACATTGAGAAAAATTTTTCTTGTCTATGGTCATACCACCCTGAACATGCCCAATCTTATCTGCAAAAATTTTTCATTCTCTGGTGAATATTTAACTTTAGAATTAATATCAATTATGTAAAATTGTTTGGGGCCTCAGGTTGTAGCTCAGCATGAGAGTGCTTGCCTAGCAAACTTGTGGCCCAGTCTTAGTCTTTAGTACTGAAATAAATAAATAAATAAATAAATAAATAAATAAATAATAGCTTTTTTTTTTGAACTGGGAGTAGAATCAGGACTTCATGTATACCAGTCAGGTGCTGTACCACTGAGCTATGTCCCTGGCCTGATAAATAATTTTCAATGTGACTTGTGACACGTTAGTTCTACTATGCTGTGTTCTTCTCAGTCTTTATGATTTTTAAAACTTTTATGATTTTTTCTAACAATCATATATTTGAATAGGATTTTTCCTATTAAGGTTAAATAATGATGCTACTTAGAAATATATATTTTCCAAAGGAGTTATTGATGACATAAACATAATACTATTAATTTCTTTAAATGTTTTGAGTCTTTTAATGTATTTAGTAAAAGTTCTACAGGGTCTCACTACACTGCTCAGACTCATTGTGATTCTTCTGTTTTCAGCCTCCCAATCCCTGGGATTACAGGCACACACCATCACGTCCAGTTTAATTCACTTTCTCAACACACTCTGGGGGTTGGGCTAGCATGGCATACCAAGGGTCAAACCCCAGATTTTACATCTGCCTAAGCAGGCACTTGAATCCGCTGAGCTAACTGACTTGAAAAAAAGTCTTGATTATTGATCTTGAGTTTAGAAAGTTTGCAAAATGTTCTCATTGGTTGTAGTATTGGAGGTTTTTTTGGAGACAAATCCAAATAATAAGACTATTTCAAATCTTTCTCTGACAGAGATTAATAGTTTTTCTCTTTTTATTTTATTTTATTGAGAAACAAATAGCAATGAGACAGTTTCAAAACTGATTAATAGGACAGTTTCAATAATTCACACATTGTGCATTGTTATTTTCTTAGTGGTTATCTGTAGTAGAAGATGCAGACAAAATATCCTGGCCAAACACTATTAGTACAAATATTTCTTCTCATTGAATTAAGTGAAAGTAGCTGTATATCTATCCTAAATATTATGCATATACAGATACAAAGTAGTCCTTCCTTTGTATCCCCCTTTCTTTTGTTTAGTCCTGTCAGAAATGGGTATTCCATTGGCATCTAAACACTATAGATGCATGAATAGTTTTTCTCTAACACACATGGTCATGCTTTCCTATTCTTAGGTATGTATCTGCAATATGATAGTTCATACTTAGATGTCTCCCAAGAGCTTCATATACTCAGGCAGGGCTTTTTTCTCCCCATCTTTTATTTATTTGGTACACATCTTGCTATGCAGTTCAGACTATCAGTGATCCGCCCGTGTTAGCCTCTCCAGCACTGGGATTACAGAGTTGGGTCAGCACTCCTGATCTCATAGCCAGCATGGTGCACGCAGGGTTCCACAGCCTGCACAGTGTGAACTACAGGAAATTAAACTAGGTCCTTGAATTTACCAGGCAGGTGCTTAGACTGCTGAGTTCCTAGACAGGGCTGTTGAAAGAGGATTGGACCACAAGGTTACTATAACTAAATGTGATGTTGGGAGGTTGGGTGTGGTCAGAAGAGGTGGGTCACTTGCCACTATTTGTTTAGGTGTATCTTTCTCCCCAAGTTATTGTCTTCTCTCCCTGCTTCTTTGCTGCTATGTTGTGGGCAGCTTTCTGCTGCTCAGGCTCTTTCACCATGCATTCCTGCTTTGGAGCTGGCCAAAAGAAAACTAAAAGCCTGAGTGAAATAAATCTCTCTTCCTTTATGTTGTGCCTCAGCAGTGAGAAAATGACTAGGACAAATTTTGGTTCCAGAAAAGTAGGGTCACTGGTGTGAATATACCTGATCACACCCCTCAAAAATGTTTGAAGCTAGTTGGTGGAGGGAGTTTTGAAAAATTTGGAAATGCTTATCAGAGAAGCCATGGAATAGTGTAAATTGAACTTGATAGGAGATTCTGGTCAGAGCTCAAAAGACCAGAATACTGGAAAAGCAGAAGGCAGTTAAAAAACAGCCTCCTAAATTTTCAAGTAAGGAAAAAGACTACACTGGAAATTAGACTCCAGATCATGTGTGTTATGCTTTGGCAGAAATTTTGTCTATATCTTATTTGTGTTCTGAGAGTTCAAAGGAGCCTGAAATTAAGGGCAATGGAGTAATTTATTAGATAGGGAAAATTTCAAGGGGGCTTACATTATTCAGGCTGTGAAATGGCTACTGTTGGCAGCTTTTATCTAGGTTTATAATCAAAATAAGGAGGAAAAGTTCCATTTAATGTTTTCATTTTTCTCCTGGAAGTATGGGCTTTAAAAATTGGAGCACAGGGAGTGTGAGCCCTTAAAAAAATTGACATTAAAAAGAAGTCAAGTAGTGTGCATCAGGTAATAGAAAGAATGTATTAAGGGTATCTTGGGAATCAGGAAGATCTCATCTTTCACTGTACAAAACTGAGACTTAGCTTTGAGAAGAGAACCCCATGAAATCTGACTCATTCAGGGCCAAATAGGAAATAGTTTTCTATGTTTTAGTGATGATCCACACATAGAGAGGCCTCAGCAACCATGATAAATGGGATTTTGATCCTCCTTAAACTAGTCAGAAACATTTGCATCATTCATGTGGTGCTGAATTTACATGCATGAAAAATACAAAATTGGTGGAGTCAGGTAGGCTTCCACCCAGATTTCATAAGACTGATTGGGAGGCCAGGCTATGTGACCTTGCTGTGGCTTGTATCAGGATGTACCTCCAAGCCCTCAGGCAGTCACAGGTGGAGCTTTTCCACTGGTGGGTGGATCTAAAATGTACTTCACTGGGATCAAATCATGGTGCAATGCTATGGTCAAGGGCTCTAGGATTAAGGATATGATACCTGTCCTAAGCAGCCCCAATAAGATATAAGGGAAAGAAAGAGCTATGGCTGTCCCTTACTGCTTTGCTACCTTTGGCCTATGGTGAACTCTCTCCTCTGTGATGCTTTCTCTCTGTCACCCTTCCTTGTAGTCAGCCAATTATGGGATGAAATTTGTAAAAATTGTGAGCCAAATAAACCTTTCCTTCCTTAACTTGTGGGTGTTGGGTATTTTCTCTCAGAAATGAGAAAAGAAGCTAAGACAACTCCTAATAGGACAGTGTATGCATTTCTGAGTGAGGTCCAACATGCTGTGGTGTCCTTAGGAAGTTGAGGAAACTTAAAATGTAGAATATTTGAGCAAGCCCATAAGTAATGAGCAAAGTCACCCCATGAGAAAAAAACCACAAGGACTACAATCAGGAAATTCCATAGTGGCAGGGCAACCCATGTCTTTTGAAGTTCACAGCTCACTACAACTTTTCTTTGGAGCTGGACATTAAGCTATAGGATTTAATGTTTGCCATGGTGGGTTTTGATCTTGCTTTAATTTTACTCCTTTGTATCTTCCTTTTTCTGCCTCTTGAATGGGAACTTTTGTTCTGTGTCATTGTATAATAGCAGTGCTTAACTTTCTTCTGATTTTTTATAAGGCCTTAGAACTAGAGAGGTTGCTTTGAATCTCAGAGGAGACTTTGAACTTGTATTGGAACTGTTGGACTTTGGTGACTATTTGAGATGGACTACATGCATTTTGCATAAAGAGATGTGTGTGAGTCACAAGTGTCAGGAGCAGAAAGTCATGGTTATACCCAAATGTTCCCCAGGAGTCTTATGTGTTGATAGGTAGGGCTTTTGCAAGAGAATTGTAGCATAAGGGTAGTATAGATGAATATTATGTTAAGAAGCAGAGACCAATTGAAAGAAATGTGGCATATGCCTCTTCCTAGGTTATTTTCTTCATGTTCTACTTTCTCACTGCTGTGTTAGAAGATTTCCTCTGCCCAGCCCTTCCATCATGCTTTTCTGCCTTGGACTCTCCTAACAATGGACTCAAAACATGAGCCAAAGAAACTTCTTGTCATAGTTTGGGGTTTTGCAGGGGTGACAATACAATACAGGACATATGTATTATAAAATTATTATATAATGAATCACCCAAAGAATTATGTGTAAAGAGTGCAGAAAATCTATCTACATACTAAAGATCAAAGAATCCAGCTGAAGGCTTGTATCCTAATATCTTGTATGAGTCAGGCTGAAGACCTAGAGCTGACAACAATGCCTCTCACAAGTCCTACTGGAGGCTAAGAGTGTAGAACAATGTCTCATGCAGGCCCACATCATGGATCCGTGCTGGAAAGGCCCAAAGGTAATGGCAGAAGCTAGAAAATTTGTGCCAGTGGGATGAAGGATCTGTACCAGCAGTATGGGGAATCTGAACTGGGTCCAGGAAGCAGCATTCAAGGTAAGAACCAGAGCTCTCTGGAAAAGTACTATAACCATCCTCAGCAACAGTGAGGTCCCAAGCTCTGCCAATGATGAAGGCTGAGTTATCATCAGGAAAGCCAATGTGACAAGCTTCTCCAAAAGAATGAGCAGTGCACCCTCTTCCTCCTCGGATCTAGGAAGCAATACTCAAGATGAGGACAAGAGCCCTCCCAAAGTAAATTTCGGGCATCCTTAGTGAAATTAGGTCCAGAGTTCCTCCTTTTCCATCAGGAAAACCAGTATGACAAGGTTCTCCAGGAGAATGACTCGCAAGAAACAGCAGCTCCCCAACAAGTTCTACAAACATCTTTCCTAACAGCCTCCCAATAGCTTCTCTAGTACTTCCTCTGATGATGCTGGCAACAATCCTCAGATGAGTCTCCTATACCTAGCACCATACTAGTTCAGTTTAGCTTGGTGTAACCAGTCGACCACCAGTTGGTAAACCACCATGATACTCATTTAAGTTTCTGTTATGCATTGTATTTCAGTGACAAATTATTAAGGTCTTTTTTTCTGTCTTCGTCATGTGGAGATTTACTATGTTGCCTAAGTTGGCTGTGAGTTTCTGGGCTCAAGTGGTCCTCTTTCATCAGCTTCCTGAGTGGCAGGGACTACAATTGTGTACCAGAGGGTCTTGCATGTGATTGAGTTTTAATTATTGTGATTTAACTAAAAGGGAATACATGCAAGATCAAGGAAGTATATATAAATGGAAAATATCGGACTACTTACCTTTTCCTCCTTCTGTGGAATCTTAATGTTGCTTTTCTTGTTGCTGGGAAAATATACTCAAGACCTACAAGTTAAAGGAGGGAAAGCTGAATTTATTTCACAGCTTGTAGATTTGTAAATCTGTAGTAAACTAATTCCATGGCAGGGTCACATGGCAGAGAAGCATTGCGGAAGATAAATAGGCTGTGGCAGAACAATCAGGAGTCAGGCAGCAGCAGCAGCAGCCACAGCAGCCACAGTAGCAGCAGCAACAGCAGCAGCAGCAAGCCTGCCTTTCTGTTTTATCTCATGGAGACTGAAAGCCTTTTGGGTAGCGCCATCCATAACCAGCATGGGGCTTCTCTCTTCAGTAAATCCATTTAGTCACACCCAGAACCATGCTAATTCCAATCAGTGAACTAATTTAACACCACCATCCTAAATCCAGTGCCATAATCCTAGATATAGCCAGCTTGGACAAACTCCGTCTATGTGCATGTAAGATTTTAGAAGGACATCAAGATACATGCCATAACATTTAATCAGAGGTGATGACTTATTTGAAGCATTTATTTTAAACAAGAATATCAAAACTACATATTAAAGATGGTAGAACAAGATAGAAATATCCCGAGTCCCTGATGATTGTCAAGTGTTTGTTAGTCTGGTTCACTCAGATTTATGAGAAAAACACCAAAATTATCTTTATTGGATTTTTTTGTTCCTTCAACAGATCCATTTTTTACAGTCTCTTTTTTCCTTATCTTATATTTAGCTTTTTCCAGAACTTTTAATATCATGTTCCTGCAGAGTCAGACTTAATATACCTTAACATACTCCTTTATTTCACACACACACACACACACACACACACACACACATTATTACTATGTTTGTTATATAATGATAGCAATGATCTTTAGATTTAGACAATTCCAAGCTATTTATAGTTTTCTAGTAATTTTAAGAAACCATATAAAATTACAAATGTTTTAAATGTCTTTTTCTTTTAACATATGATGAGATCATTTAAACACATGGTAACTCATATTTTCCTTCCTTAACCTGTTAATGTAATACACAATTACATTAGTACATATTTGAAGATGAAATGGTCTAATAATTCTCATGATAAATTCCATGTGATAATTTTGCATTTTATTTTATTTTTGTTTTTTGCACTTATTTTAATTTTTTACAAGATTATTTTGCCTTACTATTTTTAAAAATTTTATTGAGAAACAAATAGCAATAAGACAGCTTCAAAATTGATTAATAAGACAGTTTCAATAATTCACATATTGTACATTGTTATCTTCTTAGCGGTCATCCATAGTATAAGATGCAGACAGGATATCCTATCCAAACACTATTAGTACAAATATTTCTTATTAAATTAAGCAAAAGTAGCTGGTAACTGTATATCTATCTTAACTATTCTGTATATACAGATAACAAAATGGCCCTTTGTATCCCTTTTTTTTGTTTAGTCCTGTCAGAAATGAGTATTCCATTGGCATCTAAGTACTATAGGTGTGTGAATTCAGCAAAACAATCCAATACAGTTCAGCAGTCCACAATAGTAGTGTGTTATCCACAGAAATTGTTGACTTGAGCCTTTTTCAGCTCAGCACATTAATATGGCTTTACCTTATATACCTCATTTTTATACTTTTCTGCTCCATGGATAATACCAAGATAAAGCAAGACCTATATAACAAGAAATGTACCTTTCATATCTGATAAGGTCAGTCAAATACCCTTAGGACCCATCCTGTTACCCTGTACTGCAGTTTGCAGATCCTTCGTCAGTGTCAGCCATGCGGATAAGTCACAGCCATTGCTTGACCAACTTGCTCTCTGTGAAAGCCTGAGAGAATGTTTACTCTCCAAGTGACTCTCTTTAGGCACACTCTATGTCATTGACCACGCTACTCCGTGGCTCCAGAATCCACCGATCAGAAAAACCTGGGAGGCAATTGAGTTACATGATGTCACAGTATAGGTTCTCCTATGTTCTGAGTCTTCACTGACCCTGAAAGGCTATGGTCAAAATGCTGGCCATCCCTGCAGCCCCTCCATTTCTCCAATTCTTGGTCTGCAAACCTAGGCCATCAACCCTCCAGAAGAGAAGCTCACCACAACCCTACAACATACGCAGTTGGGTCCAACCCCATCATCTGTCTGAACATCAAACATCCTAGGCATAACATGGAACAGGCACCTCCCATCAAGTATCAACACATCAAACATCAAATTCCCACAGAAAATAGAGACAAAAAATATTTAAAGAACATGAATAAACAATCCCACACTACCCACACAGAAATTTAGAAATCTAACCATAAACAGCATTGCAGCAGGACAGTTCTGTGACTTTTTTTTCCCTTTTTCTTGTGTATTGTTTTCATTTATTACCCATTTAAAAAAACAACAAAACCTTTTACTTGTGAGGCAGTATGGTAAAAATTGGTATGTCATGACAAGAAGTACGTATTTAGAAGACCAGAATGACAGGCATTCCAAGTGTGACACTTCTATTACACATTGCTATCTTCAGTGCAGTTGCTTGGTTCACAGGTATCAGCATGTATATTTAGTCAGAGTAAGAATCCTACCAATTAACTGCTAGTTTCAAAAACCTGCTGATGTTTCTCAGGATCATTGCACTGCCCATCTTGTGCATATAAATGTATGGCTTTGTCCCTGTTCTGTTTTCCAGCTTTTCTCCATGCCCTCTCCTCATTGTCCAATCCTCAAGTTCTCACATTCCTTTGAATTGTGTTATACCTTTCTATTTGTATTTCTTCTTTTGAGTTCTTATACTAGGGAGACTCTACAATATTTACACATATGAATCTGGTTTATTTCATGTATGGGTATATTTTCAAGTGACATCCACTTAAATATAATGGGATTTCAAGTTTATCATTCTTTATAGCTGAGTAATACTCCATTATATAAAAATACCACATCGTTTTGAACCATTCCTCATGTGATGGGCATCATAGTTGTTTCCAAGATTTGACTATCACAAATTGTGCTGCTATAAACATAGGTACACATGTATTACTATGATATGATGTTTTCGATTCCTCCAGAAAAATTCCCAGTAGGAGAACAGATGGCTTGAATGGGATTTCCAGTCCTAGTTTCTTAAGGAGTCTCCACACTGATTTTCATAATGGTTGCACCATTCTACATTCCCACCAGCAGTGGAGAAGGGTTCCTTTTTCCCCACAGCCTCTGCAACATTTGTTGTTGGTTGATTTCTTTATGATAGCCATTCTGTCTGGAGTGAGATGGCATCTCAGTGTTGTTTTAATTTGCATTTCACTGATGGCTAGTAATGTGGAGCATTTTTTCATATATTTATTCGCTTCTTTAATTTTGTCCTCTGAGAAGGGTGCGTTTGTCTCAGATGACCATTTCTGAACTGGGTCTTTAAATTTAGGGGTCCTAATGCTTTTTGTTCTTTATAAATTCTAGGGAGCAGACCTTTGTCTGAGTGCTTATTATTTAAGATATTTTTTGAAATTTGTGGTTTGTCTTTTCACTTTGTTGGTAATTTCTTTTGATGTGTAGAACTTCTCAGTAAGAGTTGGTCCCAGTTATTAATTCTTCCAAGTGTTACCCATGCAATTTGAGTTTTTTCATGAACTCTTTGCCTACCCCTATGTCTTCAAGAGTTCCTCCTACTTTCTGTTCCTCGAGATTTAGTGTTCCTGTTTTAATGTTTAGATCTTTAATCCATTTTGACTTTAGCTTAGTGTATGGTGATAGACCTGGGTCAAGTTTTAGTTTTTGGCATATAGAGAGCCAGTTTTTCCAGCACCATTTTTAAAAAAGAGGCTATCTATTCTCCAGTAAGCATGTTTGGCCCCTTTGTCAAAGATTAGGTGGCTGAGTGTGTTCATAGAGGCTTCTACATCTTCTAATCTATTCCATTGATCCTCAGGTCTATTTTGTTGCTAATATCATGCTGATTTTATCACAGAAGCTTTGTAGTATAGTTTCAAGTCAAGAATTGTAATGCCTCCTGCCTTGTCTTTATTGCCCAGGATTGCCTTTGCTATTCTAGGTCTTTTCTGGTTCCAAATAAATTTTAGGAACCATTTCTCTAGGTCTGGGAGGTATGTTGGTGGTAGTTTGATAGGGATTGCATTAAATCTGTACATCAATTTTTGGAGTATGGCCATCTTCACGATGTTGGTTCTTCCTATCCAGGAACATGGAATTATCTTTCCATTTTCTGAAATACTCTATGATTTATTTTTTTCAGAGTAATGTAATTTTCCATGCAAAGATCTTTGACTTTTTTTAGTTAAATGAATCCCGAGGTATTTCATTTTCTGTGGTGCTATTGTAAAAGATATTGTTTCCCTAATTTCACTCTCAGTGTGTTTGTTATCTGTGTAGAGGAGTGCTATGACTTTTGGGTATTGACCTTGTACCCTGCTATGCTAATGATTTTGTGTATCAATTCTAGTAGCCTCTTGGTGGATTTTTTGGGGGGTCTTCCAAGTAAAGTATCATGTCATCTGCACATAATGATAATTTAACTTCTTCTTTCCCTATTCTTATTCCTTTTATTTCTTCTTCTTGTCTAATGGTGCTAGCTAATGTTCCAGAACTATATTGAATAGGAATGGTGATAGAGAACATACTTGTCTTGTACCAGATCTAAGAGTAAAAGATTTCAGCTTTTTCCCATTTAGAATTATTAGCCATTGGGTTATCATAGATAGCTTTTATCAAATTGAATTAAAGTACTTCTATTCCAATTTTTTGTAGGACTTTGTAAATGAATGAGTGTTGGACTTTGTCAAAAGCCTTTTCTGCATCAATTGAAATGGTCATGTGGTGTTTAGATTTCACTTTATTGGTATAGTGCATTACATTTATAGATTTTCAAATATTGAACCATCCTTGCATCCCTGGGATGAATCCTACCTGGTCATGGTGTAAGATCTTCTTGATGATTTGCTGTATTGTTTTGGCCTGTAGTTCTCTTTTTTAATTATGTCTTTCCTTGTTTTTGGTATCAGTATAATACTTGCCTCCAGGAATGATTTTGGGAGAACTGTTTCCTTTTCAATTTCATTGAAGAGTTTGAGGAGTGTAGGAATTATATCTTGTGGAAGTTTCTTGTAGAATTCAGCTGTGAATCCATCAGGTGCATTTTATTTTAAAAATTACTTTGATTTCCCTTTTCCAAAAGTTAAGGCATGATATATTTAAATTAATTTCACATTTTTTTCTGCTTCTTCTTAGTCATATTACCAAGATTATGTTTGATTTATAGTATAAAATATGCTGTTTTATTTACCAGGAATGCCTTGTGTATAAGATGCCACGTTTTAGAAGTTAACAAAAATCCTTTAATGTGTTTTATTTGTTGTAAATTGAGGCTGAACACTACCTCAGTGTCTTTAGTAATTGTTGGTTGATTTTAGATTTCATCTTGGATTGATTGATGTTCTATTTCTTTCCTTGATGTCTCTTTTATTTTATTTTATTTTATTTATTTTTTTCCAAAGTTTTATTGATAAACAGCAATGAGACAGTTTCAAATCCAATCGGAAGTACAGTTTCAAAAATAACACACTGCATATATTCTTCTTAGTGGTTAATTGCTCTACAAGAAGTGGACTTGTGATCCTATTTACAAACACCATTAGAACAAATCATTCTATTCATTAAGAGAATGCAACTATATATCTATCCTAACC
>NW_004524606.1:512553-518989 GCF_000260255.1 Octodon degus
GAGAGGGTCCGGCCCACTCTCCGCCTGGGCTGGGATTGGTCCCGCCGGCGCAGGTTAGCAGGAAACTCTCTGCGCACTCACTGGACCTGGGCTAGGACTGGGTCTGGGGGCTCCCGGAACTCAGCAGAAAATCCTACTCGGCGGGCGGGGTGGGGGAGGCACTCCCTTGATGTCTCTTGATGGTGTATTTAGCTGTAGAACAAATTTATCCTTGTTGTGCTCCTAAAACCTCATATTTTCATAGTGGGGCTTGTTTCAGAGGCAGCTGGATCTAGACAGACACCTTTGTCTGTGCATGATGCTGCAGTTGAGTTATAGTGCAATGCTAGGATCAAGAGCACTAGGATAAAGGATGTGAGTGCTATTCATCCTAAGTAACCTGGATACAATATAAGGGACAAAAAGAGGTTTGTCTTTTCCCTTGTTTGCTTTTCCTGTCTTCTACCTGAAATGAAATGTTTCTTCTCTGTGATGGTTGTCTGTCCTTCCACTCTGCTATGGAGTCAGCCAATTATGGCCTGAAGCCTCTAAAAACTGTGAGGTATATAAACATTTCTTGTTTTCACTTTGGGTGTTGGGTTTTTTTTGTGTTAGCAGTGAGAAAAGCAACTAAGACCAAGTTTGGTATGAGAAAAGTAGGATAATTGGTGGTTTCTCTTATCATGAAAAAGCCTTTTTTATAATATTGGATCCCAATTGCTGATTCTTTGTGATAGTTCCTGTGAAATCACGGTTTTCTTAATAGTCTTTGCCTACACGAATGTCTTCAAGAGTTTTACTTACTCTATCTTCCAGAAGGTTTAATGTTCTGTTATAGCATTAAGATCTTTGATCTATTTCAAATTTAGTTTACTGCATGGTGAAAGATATGGATCCCATTTTAATCTTTGGCATATGCAAAGTCAGTTTTTGCAGCACCATTTTATTAAAGAGGCTATTTTCCAATGAATGTGTTTGGCAACTTTGTCAAACATAAGGTGGTTGAGTTTGTTTGGAGTTATTTCTGCATCATCCAGTCTGTTCCATTGATCCTCAAGACTTCTTTTTGTCAGTACCATGCTATTTCCATCACAATAGCTTTATCATAATTTCAAATGAATGATTGTGTTGTCCCCTGCTTTGCCTTTGCTATTGTATATTTTTTGTTTCCAAATGAATTTTAGGAATGTTTTCTATAATTCTGTGAGATATGTTATTGAATATTTTATTGGAATTGCATCAAATCTGCAAAAGAGTTTTTAAAGTATGGTCTTTTTCACTATGTTGGTTCTTCATACTCAAGAGAAAAGGATATTTTTCCATTTTTAAAAATATTGTTCTGAATTTCTTTTTTAAAAGAGTACTGTAGTTTTCAATATATTCTGTCTTTCATTTGGATTCTATTGTGAAAGATGTTGTTTCCTAATTTCTTTCTTCATGCAGTTTTTATCTGTGTACAGACAGGCTATTGATTTTTGAGGGGGTCTGGCAGTTTGAACTAGACAAAGACAGAAAAAGAGCTGGGTGCAGGTAATAGACACAGTTATAGTAAGAGCTAAAGATAGCAATGAATGTATATTCAACACCAGTCACCAGAGATAATCTAAGTGGACATGACATGCTGCCCTGAATCAATGAGTCTCTGCAGTTGAATCTGACAAATATTTAACAGTTGTGCCCAGGCGCTGCCTATTGTCAGTTTATGGACCTGCCCTTTCCTGGTTCCATTGCCTTGAAGAAAATGAAATTCCAACCTAAGCTAGAACATGAATATATCCAGAACTTCAAAATACTATAAGAAGGTTTCAAAAGGATGGGTGTTGATAAAATAATTCTTGTGAATAAATTAGTAAAAGGAAAGTTTCAGGACAATTTGAATTTGTTCAGTGGTTCAAGGAATTTTTTGATGCAAACTATGCTGGAAAAGAGTATGAGCCTATTGCTGCCAGACATGGTCAGGAGACTGCAGTGGCTCCTTTTCTTGTTGCCCAAGCTCTGAATAAACTGAAGAAACCTCTAGGCTCTGGTAGTGCAACTCCACAGAGACTCATTTGAACAGAGAACTACTTTGATTCTAACGGCTGGCCCACAGGATGATGATCATACACAGGGATGATGAGGCAGCTGGACTGATGCAGCAAGTCAATGTATGGAAACTTACTGTTGAAGACTTGGAGAAAGAGAGATTTCTACTTTGGAAAGCTAAGGAACGTTGAATTGATTTACCAGGAGAATAAGAGGGAAAACAACCCTGTATTTCAGAGGATTATAGATAGTCTCTATACCACGGACAAAACCTTTGTGATACCTGATGAAGGGGGCCCACAGGAGGAACAAGAATATTAACACCTTTGACCAGCAGAACAACATTGGAATTCTTCTGTCCAAATCATGTGCTTAGCTGTAAAATACTCCATTTTGTTATTCATAGAGGATTAACTGGTTTCTTTTCATAAGCAAGAAATACCTCTTATTAAAAGTTCACTTTGCAGAAGTTTTATTTCTTTTCCAATAAATTTAAATTAGGAGCTTTTACCTTATAGGAGAACAGTATTAACATCTAGGTGGTTCATCTGGAGAGCATCGGGGCTGACTGTGGGCCTTACTATGCAGGTGCTGTTCACACTCATTACCAGAGAAGGTGTTTTTCTGTAATTCACTGCGATGCCAACCTCAGTAAAGAAATGAAAGACTGAGTTGAATTTTAACCTAATGTGAAATCTTGGCATGTAATAAAAACAAACAAACAAACAAATAAATAAATAAATAAATAAATGCCTTAAGAGTATTTAAAATGTGCTTCCATGTGTCAAAATATAAAAAGTAACAAAACAAGATTTTATATGCCCGATGTTGTGTCTGGGAAAGAAAGACCAGACCTTTTAACCTTCAGAACCTGCTGTTATTGGCTATGCAAGACTGTGTGATTTCTCATAAACCAAGGCTTTAGCCCAAAATGAAAGCTTAAGAAATTACTTTGTAAATCCATTGGGTGTCATTGACCGGCTGCATCCTTGCTAAATGTAAGTGGAATAGTTGGTTAGATAAATAGAAGGTATTCAGCCCTGAGGTGTTTGAGGTGAACAGCTTGGCTTTTACTAAGCATTTCTCTGATGATTTTTTAGTTATCCCTTAAATTTCTGTGTGTTACAGTTTTTGGGAAATCAGATGTGTCCAATTTCATAATCTAACAACTACTGGGGACTTGCTCACATCTCTTGGATTTGGAACAAAGTGTTTTCTGGTTTGTTCTCTTCAAGTTTACAGTTAACATGTTCCTCTTCTCTACTCCCCTTGCTCACTGGGACCCCTCTATGGCTCCTAAGTTTGTTGCCTAGCATGGGAAGTACAGCAGGCAAGTTATTTTGCTGCAAGTTCTTGCTGGACTCTCTGGCAAAGTGTGTGTCAGTTAAGACCATTATTATGTTGGGATCTACAAAGGTGGGGTTTTTTTTTATTATCTTCTGTCCACAGTACTCTTACCTGAATACTTTGTCAGTGATAATCTCTTTGGAGATAAAACTCACTAATTTGTAACTAAATTTTAATTTTCTTTTGCAGAAAATACAGTACCATGCCTGAATTATTACTATTTAAAATATTTAATTCTTTAACTTGCATTTGCTTTTTTGTCTGTGACCTATTTAGTCCCTTTATTTGATAGAATCCTGCAAAATGTATGTTACCTACTACTGAGATTGTTGAGCCCCTAATGTGTTTGTATTGATTTGTTTCTGGTGGTAATGCCCTAAAATGTATATAGAAAACAGGTATTTTATAATAAATTGTTGTGTAGTACATGCTCTACATGGAATTCAGAGGAAAACCCAGATTCTGTGCTTAACAATGCCCAAAAATGCAAGTAACTAGCTATTGTTCAAGAATGGTGATTTTTTTTTTTTTATCTTTTATGGTCTTTTAGACATTTGTTGTCCTAAAATTCCATTTTATTGGAAAACCATTTTCAACCTGGTGTTTCTGGACAAGGCTTACTCTA
Organism: Octodon degus; assembly: GCF_000260255.1. Taxonomy (NCBI): domain Eukaryota; kingdom Metazoa; phylum Chordata; class Mammalia; order Rodentia; family Octodontidae; genus Octodon; species Octodon degus. The sequence goes on from NW_004524606.1 coordinate 516,530, forward strand.
CCTTAAACAGGTTCGAGCCGAGGGAGATCGAGTTCAGTGGTGTAGAGGAGCAGAGGCTTTTGGCCCAGTGACTTGAATTTGGATGACCAGAAGCATGCAGCAAGACCAGGCTGTGTGGACCCAGGAGGAGGAGCTGAGCCCTCAGTTCATGGTGATATGAAGTGTACTGCTAGATCCAGCAGGGCCAATACTGTGGCCCAGATTGAAAGGGAGTTTCCTCACAACATGAAGATGGCAGAAGATAACTTAGGTGAACAAGTTTGCCTGAAAGGCTCCAGGTACATGAAGGAAGTGCCCAGACAAAACTCATGGGGAACTAGTTCACATACAGATCCCCAATTTATAATCTGCTTTATTATATAGCTATAAAGTTTGTTTCAATGGTCTGAAATACAAGTCATTACTTACAAATGTTTGCCAATTTCTAAATTTCATTTGCTGTTATTAGTATGGCTAATTGTACCACTGTAAATAGGATGCCATATCTACCTTAACCATATGTTTTGCCTTGGTTAATAATATCAAGAGGTGTTTAGGTAATAGCCTCACCAAAGCCCTATAGTGAAGGACAATGACAAATAGAAACCAATGTCCCACTCTGAATCAATAGAAAAAGCAAAAGACAAAATCTCTGACACAGAAGGCATCTAAAGATTAGGCTTCTTTTTCATCAAAGAAAAAGAACTAGACAACAAAAGTGATACAAAAAGAATATTGGCCAAAATAATAGCAGAAAGCTTCCCAAATATGGGTAAACAATCTGACATTCAGATAACCATTCACATAATAAAATAATGACCCAAAGAAATCTACACCCAGATATATAATAATCAAGATCCTAGAAATTCAGTATAAGAACAACATACTAAAAGCCATTAGTGAAAAGAAACAGATCACATTTAAAGAAAATCCATCTGAATAACAGCTCATTTATCAACATAAGCCATTAAGTCAAAAGGAGCATGTAGCAAATTATTTTAAATCTTACAAGAAGACAAATTCCAACCCAGAATGATATACCCTGCAAAACTCTATTTCAGAATTAATGGGGAAGTAGAATACTTCCATGACAAAGAACCACTAACAAAATTGATGATGAGCAAACTAACCTTACACAGAGTACTAAAAGACATTCTAGAAAGGGATCAAAATGACTACAACTCCAAGAACAACAACAGAAAGAACACACTAAACAGAGCAAAAAATCAATAGAGAAGTAAAAAAGCAAAATCTTGAGACACTAAATAAGAATCTCTGAATTAACTACTTAGCACTGAAAGTGCCAGAGGCGAAACCCAGTCCTAGTCCAGGCCCAGTGAGTGTGTGGGAGAGCTTCCAGCTACTGGTCCCAGCCCAGGTGCATCATGGGTGAGACCCTCTTCCACCCTCTTGGGACACCCCCAACACTCTGCAGCACCTCCTCCATCCCACCCGCCAAGTAGGAATTTCTGCCGCATTACAGGAATCCCCAGATCCAGTCCTAGCCCAGGTCCAGTGAGTGTGTGGGAGAGCTGCCTCTCCCCCATACCCCATCTTGTCCCCTCCAGACTCAATTTAGGCCTGGCATGCAGGCCTGGGTGAAACCCTGCAGCTGCAATCCTTGCAGAGAGTGTAGGGGAGAGAACCACTCAGCTAGTCCAGGAGCAGAACACCTTGACAATGGGGCACAACAGGTTCACCCCCAAGGGCAGCAACAGGAAAGAGCTGAGCACAGCAGCCAGACCCAAGCCAGGCACATATGGATAAATCCAAAGTTTTTAGATCTCCACCTGAATTTCAGTAGGTGCTAAGGTTATAACTGCAACAAAGATCTACAACAAAGTTCAGAAGACAGTGCTCCACAAAATGACAATGAGAAGGAGCAAAATGCAATCTCAGAACCCAAGCCCACCCATAACAAGTGCAGAGGACACTAACAAAGAACAAATTGGGAATCACACAGCTGAAAGCAAAGAATCAACACCTTCTGAAATAAAGAAACAGCTGCAGAAAGGTATAGAGGAACTCAGATTGGAAATGAAAAAAGAAATCCCTAGACCCAGTCCTAGCCCAGGTCCCATGAGTGTGAGGAGAGCTTCCTGCTACCCTGCGCCGGTGGGACCAGTCCCAGCCCAGGCGCAGTGTGGGCTGGACCCTCTCCATCCCCTCAGGCCGCACCTCACCACTCCGCCGAACCTGCGCCACACCACCCGCCCAGTAGGAATTTCTGCCGACTTCCGGGAACACCCAGACCCAGTCCTAGCCCAGGTCCGCAGGGGGAAGGAGCTGAGCACAGCAGCCAGACCTAAGCCAGATGCAACTGGATAAGTCCAAACTCTGTAGAGCTCCACCTGAACTTCAGTACATGTGAAGGTTATAAGTACAGCAAAGATCTACAACAAAGGGCAGAAGACAGTGCTACACAAAATGACGAGAAGAAACAAAATGCAACCTCAGAACCCAAGCCCACCCGTAACAAGT
>NW_004524606.1:525059-542906 GCF_000260255.1 Octodon degus
TTGTTGCATAGGTCCTGCTTTACCTTGGTCTTAACCATCCAGTAGAAAAGTATGAAGACGAAATATAGGAAATAAAGCCATGCTGTTTGGTTAGATTGACTGATATTTATTGTATATATACTTATGATTGGTGTTTTTTCTGTATTTTAGGGAAGGGTTTACAAGGTGTTCAGGGTCTCACTACTAGATTGGACTCATAGTGATTCTCCTGTCTACAGCCTCCCAACTGCTCTAATTACAGGCGCACACCACCACGCCCAGTCTCAGTTGCCATCTCAGTATGCCCTGAGATGCAGGGCAGGCACAACAGACCTGGGATTGAACTCCTGGCTCCTGACACTGCTTGTAGGCTCTTTAATCCGCTGAGCTATTTGGGCTATACTTATGATTGTTATCTCTTCCTCTTTGAGTGTTTTCTTTACAAGGAAGTAATGACCTTCTTAACTCATGCAGTCTTGGCTTGAAATTCATTTTGTCTGCAAATACTACTACTTTTTCCTGGGTTATTTCATGTAAAATTCTTTTTCATATCATGGAAGTTTTCTGCCATATTTGTGATCAGTTTTTATGGATATGTCATTTGTTTTATAGTCATCTTTTTCATTGACTCCATACATTCTCAAATTACTCTTTTTTGCATTACCTAGTGGTTGATAGGTTGTTTTCTCATGGTCCTTTGCTACTTTAAGAAATCTTTCCTTTCATGATTGCTAAAGGGAAGCCTGTGTTCTATATCTGAGATTCTTTCCTCACATTAACTTAATCTGCTGTGCATACTTTCAATGGTCTTTATATTCTCCTGGATATATGCTTGAATCTGTATTACAAGTCTTTGCTATGTTTGGCATATATGGCCTCTGTCATTTTCTTAAGATCCTCTTTTTTTGTCTTTTTCTGTTCTAGAGTCAATAGGAATGGTTTTAATTGAGGATGATCTTTTCAGTTATCTAAGAAATTATTTCTTATTGGACATTTTTTAGGGCCTCATCCATTTGTCCTCTTTTTGCCACTTTAGAGAGGCCAGGTGGGTGGCTTTTGGACTGTCTCACCTGGTTGTCCCTGGTTTTGCCTGTGGAGAACTGCATGTATGGGGTTGCATTTTGTTTAAGTGTGAGACTTTCCTAATAGAATCTCAGTTGTACAGGAAATAGTTTCAAGAATCAATAAATGGGATTATATTATGTTAAAGCTTCTGCAACACACTGAAAAGACAACCTACAATATGAGAAAAAAGGTTTTGATTGTATTTCCTCTAGCAGAGGACTCATGCCTAGAATATATAAAAAGCTCAGAAAAATATTAGACCTCCTAAAATAAAAGGTTCAAGAAAAATATGGGCAGGTCAAGTGAATAGAAATTTCACAGAAGAAATTCAAATGGCTAAGAAATGCATGAAGAAATGGCTCAAAATCCCTAGTCAGTGTACCTTTTCTTAGTACACTGTCCTATGTATTTTTATTGTCTGTTATTCTAATTTTTAATCGGTATACCTGGTAATTAACTTTAAAAATCTTGCAAGAATAATAGGCAAGTCTTATCTAGCAAAAGAAGAGGATAGTTGTGGGAAGGGGAAAAATTAAACTGTGTTATGTACATGTACTAATTCCCTAGAATGAGTGTAATCTTTTTGTACTGCAAACATTTACTAATGAAACTTAAAGAAAAAAGCACTTGGATTCCCCCTTATCCCAGAACAAATGGCCATAATCCACAGATCACAAAATAACAAATGCTGGAGAGGCTATGAAGAGAAAGGAACCCTTATTTACTGTTGGTGGGACTATAAACTGGTACAACCACTGTAACAATCAATCTAAGCATTCCTTTCAATGCTAAAATCAGAAATTACATATGGTCCAGCTATTTCCCTTCTAGGTATCTTCCTGAAAGATTTGAAAACATCATACTACAGAATTACACGAATATCATATTGATGACAGCACAATTCATAATAGCTAAATCTTGGAATCTGCCATATATCCATCAACAGATGAATGGATAAAGAAAATAGGATATGCATTCCCCATAGAGTACATCTTTGGCATGAGAGGTTAAACTTGAGTTATACGTACAAAAATGAATCCAACTTGAAGCCATAATATCAAGTGAAATAAATTTGACACACAAGCTTAAAGATCACAATGTTTCTCTTATATGAGAAACTCACAGTGAAACTGAGAAGCAAAATAAAAGTACATAGATGTATAGAAGGCTGTGAAAGAGAAAGGGAGACGAGCAACCTGCAGAAAATGTCTAATTTCCTAGGAGCACTGAATGCATACAAACTTTTGAATATTTGTGTCTTACTATTGCTTTCTCATAGAATTATTTTTTTCATCATTTCATTACTTTAAGTTGGCACTCTTCCAAGATAGAAATTATGTGTGTTGAGAGTCTTGAGACACTTTTTGGTTTAAACATCATAATTTGTTTTTGTACTGAGGATTGGACTCAGGACCTTGTGCTTGCCAGGCAGACACTTATCTACTGAGCTTTCTCCCTAGCCCTAAACATCATAATTTTTTGAAAAATGTAAGTGTATCTTTGTATGTTCTTCTCAAATATCCATCCTGACATACATAAAACTGCGAAGGCTCTGTAGTCCTGAGATTGTTTAAAGGAAAGTGTCTGTTCTCCATAGCATACTCATTTGATGCTTCCTAGGCAGCCCATGGATACACAACAGCACTAATTAATTTGAATGTTAACATTCCAAAAACTCCCCTGAAAATTATACCTAACAAAAATGAGCTATATATGATGGTATGATTACATTGCAGTTGTCATATATTTGGACTTCCAAATTAGATGAGAAAGTTCTTTTCAAACTATATTTTGGTTTGAAAAAAAGAAAACAACAACAACAAACAAGAATGATGAGGAGTTGTACATTGCTCCTTCCCTGTGCTGTTGGCCTATCTCAGAACATAGATAATTTGGTCTATGCTTAGGGAGATTCTGCTTTCTTACTGAACTTAACCTGTCTAAACTTTTCACTGAAGCATTTATAAGTTAACCCTCTCCCCACGTGAGTCTATGTGAGATATGAATAATTGAGTACTATGTTTATCTTTTCACTGTATAGAAACAGAGTGGCTAGGTCATGCCACAGCAAGCTGTAGCTTTCTTTTCCACTGAGGCACGTTATGCCTTAGCAAAGAATAAAAATGAGGCACTGCACATTAAGGAGGATAGAAATTCAACATCATTTCACACTTTGTAATTGAAAAGATGATCAAGGATGTTTTTAAGATTGTGTCTGTGTCAGGTGATGTGGTCAACATTTGATTAAAAAAGCAGAGTTTGAACCTATAGCATTAGTAGCATGGGTAGAGGACCTGTTGTTTTGATTATCTGAAAATTTCCACTGATGTGAGCATGGAAATTAGTGCTCACCTCCCATGTACAAAAACTATTTCATTAAAAGCTTGGACTTGCTTCCACTGAGAAAGATATTTGTAGCAGTAATTAAGAAATCTGTTTAAATTGTACTGATAATTATCCTAATTTGTATGAAAATCTGCATGAACACTTAGAGGAGTAAATTGTTCCAGCTGAGATTTATAAGTAACACACTTTTCAAAAAGGGAAGCTGAAGAAGGTAAATAAATTTTGAAAAACACTATGCTACCCATAGGTAGATTATATTTAGGATATTATCTGTGAGTCTGTTTATCTTAATTTAGGCAATGTAATGGCTTCATTATATTTATACACAAGAATAAATTAAGGTTCAGAGTAAAGACAGTGTACTTGAATTATTTGAACTTTGAGATGAAGTCTTCACTCTGTAGATCCAGACACTGAATGCTCTCTGAAGAGCTCTAGGGTTAACAGGATCTGACAGAAAAATTATCTTTAAAAGGATCTGAGGTGGGTCATTAGGATCTTCATGAGACTAGTGGTTTTCCCATGGTGCCAAAGGAAATGGATGTTCTAGGATTTAGCATATAGCACATCTGGGAGAAGGATCTGAGAACCTCTTTTTAAAATATGTTTTAGGTAACTCTTTTAAATCCACTTTAAGTTTGAGCTCATCACTGTTCTAACTTGACCTAACTTTGCACATCCTAAGCAGAGGAAAAGAAGACAACTAAACAAAAAGACATCTGAACTGCAAGGATATCTTATTTTTCTGACAAGTATTAGAAAAAAGGTAAAACTAAATAGCCTCAAATCCCTTGAATTTTCCTTTAGAAGATGTCCTTAATTTGCTTTGGCAGCAGATTTACCATCACAACTAAGTTTTGCTTAGGATGATAATAAATAGGTTTTCATTTCCAAAATACACACTCGAGAATGTGTGTGGGTAGAGAAAGAATGCTACGTTGTAGAAGGTGACAAAAGACAGCAATTTTGGGATTTCAGTTTGACACAAAAACCCTGCAGGGTGAACAAAAGAAAAGTTATGGGTAACTGTTTATGAGTTACACTTTCCACAACACATACCCTTAACAAATAAGCTTGCTGTCTTACTTGTGCCCATAGCAATGTGCCTTTTGGAAATGTTGCAATAAATGGAATACAATAACATTTCATAGGAAACAAGTGATATGTTGTAGTGGTTGATACATTGTGTCAACTTGGAAAATTGAAGGTTTGACTGGATCAGCTAGACAATTCCATGCCCTGGGGTGTATAGACCCCTCTGTAGGGTGTGGAGGGTCCATTCTAGGGTGACTCAGCACTTAGAGGATATATAAATGGACTGGAGGAAGAATGGTTGGAGGCACTTCCTCTGAGGAGCTTCAGTCTTCGCCATCAGCATGGAAGGAAGAGAGTCTTGCTAGATTCTGCAGCTGCTGTTCCTCCCTTTGCTCTTCGCTATTTTCTGCCACCATGAACTGTGGTCCTCTGCCAAGTGCCAGTCTGCCTTGGAGCCAGTGGAGTATGGACTGAAACCCCCACTAACTGTGAGCTAAATAAAGCTTTCTTTTCTTAATTTTGGGTATCTGGTATTTTGTCCTAGCAGCAACTGAAAAGTAACCAAATCATGTAGTAGTGACACTGTAAAAAAATACAATTTGAATTTTATGCTATGTGTATGTATGTTTTTGTTGGAGAAGTATTCTGTGAATATAATGGACAATTTGAATTTTTTGTGACAACTATTTTGAATTCTCTAATCTGTTTTTCCACTTCACTGATTGCAATCATTTAAGCTGTATCTATTCATCCACACAAAACAAACATTAAAGAACTTGGAAGTAAAAATAGTGACACTAGTCATATTTTCATTCTGTTCATATTACTGCTTTAAGTTGTGTGGAGAGCATTGTGACATATGTTCTCTCTCTCTCTCTCTCTCTCTCTCTCTCTCTCTCTCTCTCTCTCTCTCTCTCTTTGTGGATTGGGGATTGAACTCAGGCGCTTGCACTTGCCAGGGAAGTGCTTATTCCACTGAGCCATCTCCCCAGCCTCCATATGTTACTTTATATTAGTGTTCCTGGCCCAACTCTGATGGGGGCAGGTATGGTTACACCACCTGAAGACATTTCCTACTCTTGTGAATGAATGATAAGTTTGAGCCTGAATGTATTAGGTAGTGCCCAAAGATAAAAAGTTGCCCTAGAATTCAATGTCTCCTAATTCTGAAGTTATCAGTTTCCATAGCACTAAATTTCTCTTAACTAGTTAAATAACCAAGGAAAGGTCATGTTTCCTTTCTGTTTTATTTCTTGATATTATAGACTGTATAAGCTTATATAAGATGTAATGGAGTAAGATGGCTTATGTGAGAGTTGCAATTTGGAATTAATTATAAATGCATTTGTAGAGATGCTGAAAATATAGTTGGGGCTGCAATTGAACCATTTTGTTTAGGAAATTCTGTTGAAGGCACAATAACAACATGGTTATAGCCTGTGAGCTCTTTTCATGGAATGTTAGGGATTTCTGAATTGACTTGTGGGTTACTTATAATCTCTGTCATTCTTTCTTAGTACCTTCCACACCATGAGATTTTAATAATTCACATGTACACTGTAGACAAAGAGAGTCAGAAATGGCTTAAATTCAGAAAGAAAGTTTCTACCTGGCTAATAAAATAGTTAAGCCAAACCATAAAAGTAGGTCCTTTGACGTTCTGACCAATGTTTCAGAAAGAACTTTAAGATAACCTTTAGTCATTTTCCACATTACCAGGTAGAAGCATTTTGCAGTTTCCAAGCATTTATTTGCTGGATACATCGGGAGCAAGACCTTGTAATATCTGGCCATGCTCTGAAGGCATGTACAAACTATTATAGAAATAGTGCATGAAAAAGAAAGACAGTCTTATTTGTTCTACTAAAATTTAGGAAGAGTCCATTTTATTTTTTAAAAACCTAATTGACATTGCAACTCTACATATTTATGGGCATTGCTTAACAAATCAGGACAATTATGACTTCCATTCCATTGAACATTTACCATTTCTTTGTGTGAAGAGCCCTCAAATTCTTTCCTCTCTTCTTGCTCTTTATGAAATTCAGAAAAAACTTATTGCAAACTGTACTAGTAACTCTACTGTAACTTTACAACTGCTCCTCCTAACTGTAGTTGGGTAGTTGTTACCATGCTTCCTTCCATCCCTTCCCCATCTACCCTTCCTAGCCTCTAGCAATAACTAATTTTCTTGGAAGGAGACTTTTCTATCTATTCTTACAGAAAAGCCTAGCGGGAAGAAGTAAGATCACTGGGAATGTGCCCTTGATGGAGATACTGGAAGCCTGGTACTTTCTTTTCTGTCACTTATCTATCCAGCTGTATGGGGCAAACAATTCTGTTCCTTCATATACTCCTACCATGAGGCACTGTCTTAAAGCAGGTCAAAGAGCTATAAGACAATTGACTGTGGACTGAAACCACTAAAGCCATGAGCAAAAATAAACCCTTCTAGTTGTTATCTCAGGTATTTTTTCTTATCTTGAAAATACAAAAGGAAAGGCCATTGCACCTGCATAAGGAGGTCTTCTTTCCAGCTCTGCATCTCACAGGATGTGTAGACTTGGCAGAAGAAATATCTGGAAGCCTCAGCTTTCTCACTGTGCAAATGAGGGGAGAACTGATCCCTCCCATTACAGTTTGATGTTCTAGGATTTCATATAGGATTATTGCTGTCTTCAGATAAATGATTGCTTTCTTTCCTACCATAAATCTATTTTTAGTGAGAGATGCTGAGATTTATCACACACTGAATCATGTATAGGGTCAGTTTGATTTTTACAGAAAATCATGTTGTATTCTGTTTCTTGGAAGAGTTTCATAAAGTTTAAGGGAAGAAGCTCATCAAATTACTTTTATATGCAAATGATTTTGAGATTGTAATACAAGATAGAAATTTCTTTTTGCTATCTTTGCTTATTTTGTTGTTGATAGCATACAGATAAAGATGAATGTGAATCTACAAATGACACAAATTATTTACTTTTCACAATTCAATAGTGGTTTCCAAAATTGTATTTGTTAACATTAAAAGATTTTGTATTACCTTGTCATTTAGAGAATCTATTTTTTAGAAAATTATGATGCTGTGTGTGTATGTGTATGTGTGTGTGTGATACTTGGGATGAGACCCAATGCATTCTACTATAGAGATATATCCACAGCCCTTTTTACTTTTATTTTGAAGTAGGGCTAAGTTGTCCAGGTAGTACTGCAACTTATGATCTTGCTGCCTTAGGTTTCCAAATGCTGGAGTTACAGTTGTGTGCTCCTGCACCTTGCAATAATCTAATACTTCTTAATAAATCCATTGAGACTTAAGCAATAATGCCTTCTAAATTCCCTTATACATCTTTGATAACAAAAACAATATGAAATGCTAAGATAACCGTAAAACTTACAACTTTTTATTTTTTAAAAAATAGCTCTGAAATAAAGATCAGAACCCTATTAATTGGAGATTCTGGTTGATCTGGCTCAGATCAGATTTTTTGCTGTATTTACAGGTGGAAAAGGGGATGTGACTAATTTAGATCTGCAAGATTTAAGAATGGAAAAATTCACCTACTGTGAGGGACAATTTTGAGAGCCAACAGGATGGGAAAATGTGATTTAAAAGCAACATCTACAGACATGGAAATAGTTTGCTATCCAGATTCCGTACTTGAATAACTCTCAGCTTTATTTGGGTATAAGTTAAACTTTCTCATAATTCATATAGGTAACATGGAGAAGAAATAATTTGAATAAGCTTTCCTAAGAACTTCTTTTGCACAAAGAAACGTACTAATAGTATCTTCTTTCTTAAATTTTGACCTCCTTTGCTTTCTTAACTATCAGATTCTTTGCTAAAACAAAAGGTTATAAAGTTCTGCAGAACCATCAGTGTTCTTGTGCTGTTTGTTTCTTGGAGTTAACTATTATATTGTGAGAAATCTAATACTTATGATTGTAGTTTTCTAATATTTGTTGGAAGGATTTCACAAGGCAGTAAAAATAAGTTTTCTTCCCTTCCTCATGTTCTTGTTTAGATCTAAGAGCCCTCCCCAAAGCCTCATGTCTTTGGAAGGTGATTGGATCATAGGAGATCTATATTCATCAGGTGATTCATCTATTGATAAATTCAGTCGCTGAATGTGCTGTTTGGAGATGGGTGTTGTTTGGAGGTAGGTCACTGGGAGCATAGGTGGCAGATGACTTGGAAAGGTGCACAGTATCATTGTCTTTGGCTGGGTGTAGGTCACTTGGGCTTTGGAAGTAAGTGATCCAGAAGGGTGCATTCTTTTTAAAAATTATTTGTTTATTTATTATTTATTTATTTTTATATATTTAAGACAGGGTGTATAGCGTCTCAATACTAGATCAGACTCATAGTGTTTCTCCTGTTTATAGCCTCCCAAGTGCTGGGATTACAGGCCATGCCCAGTCTCAATCACCTTCTCAGAGTGCCCCAAGCACTGGGTCAGTATGACATTCCAAGGATTGAACTCCCCAGAAGGGTGCATCCATGTCTCTGTCTTCTCTTTTCTTACTCTGCTTCTTGTCTGGATAGGCTGGGCAATTTCCTATGACATATCCCTCTACCACATGTTTCTTCTTTAGAACTAGCCAACTGTGAACTAAACTGGGGGTCAAAATAAGCCTCTCCTCTAAGATGTACATGTTGGATATTTTGTCCCAGAAATAACAAAATGATCAATACAGAAAATTGGTACTGGAATATAAGAGTTGTGGAATTGGGGAGACTTCTACACAATTTCAAAGGAAGACTTGGAAGTTCAGCCAATGAGGGCAGTACATCAAGCTATGAGAGTAAACCACAGGTATAGTGGAGACCCAAGGAGATCAGGGATGCCAGAGGCAATAATATCTATTGAGGAAAGCTGCAGCCATGAGAGATCAGCCCAAGAGAAAGTGTCCATAGATGGAAAGCTGAAAGGCCATAGAAGTGGGGCTTCTCAAGTCTTTGCTATGTAGCTTGGCTCATAGAGAAGATGCTACTGGACTTAATGTTTGTCCTTCTGGGTTTTAATCTCGCTTTGGTTTATTTCCTTTTTATTTCTCTATTTAGAAGGGGTGTGTTTACCCTGTGCTACTGTGCCTGGAGATTATATAGCTTTATTTTATTTTACAAAGGTTCACAAGTAAGAGTTTGGCTTGGGTCTCAGAAAACACTTGACTCAAGACTTTTAAAAAATACTGCAACTGTTGAGATTTTGTGAAGGGATTATTGTATTTCTGGTTGAAAGCAGGACAGTTGCATTATGTTCAGTGAAAATATGTACTTGTTATTATTTTTACGTGGAGATTAAGCACAGTTTAAGGATTTGTACTTCAATAGCAAGTTGAAAAGGGGTGGGATATAACATTTAGAATGGAATTTAAAGTTGATTAGTTTTGGGATCCATCCTGGAATTTGGTAGAGCACACATCTAGGTGTGTCTGTGTTGGTCATGGTTGAAAGCAGCACTGGAGTGTGCCTGGTCACTCACCCTGCCCTCTCTGTCACTGTTCCCCTCCTCTGCTTCCCAGCTATCATAAGCCGAGCAGCTTTATTCCTCCGTTTCTTTCTGCCATGATGTTTTCTGCCTGGGAGCCAGCCAGTCACAGACTGAAGTCTTGAGCAAAGCCAACCTCTACATTGTGAGTGTTGAGTATTGAGTGTTATGTCTCATTGACAGGCATACAAACTAATCCACCTCATCTGCCCTTTTCTTTTCTCTTTCTTTCTTTCTTTCTTTCTTTCTTTCTTTCTTTCTTTCTTTCTTTCTTTCTTTCTTTCTTTCTTTCTTTCTTTCTTTCTTTCTTCTTTCTTTCTTCTTTCTTTCTGGAACCAGGGTTGAACTCAGGTCCTTGTGCTTGCCATGGAAGCACTTATTCTACTGAGGTATCTCCCTGGCCCCTTCATCTGCCCAGTTCTTCCTCTCCTCCCAACTCCAAACATTATTATTGAATGATACTTTTTCCTTATTTTTAGCCTTCCTTCAAGTTAGTTAGGGAAAAAATATGACCTCCCTACCATGTCTCTGCCTCTTTGGTTACCCATTTCAGGAAAACTCATGCCTTATTTTATTGGTGCATTTGGCTAGAATAAATTGGGCATGTTGGGATACAGTCTTTCATTATGCCTCATGAGAGGCAACTGCCCACAGGCAGTAGATGCTGTCCTCTTCCCACTGAAGAGTCTTTGCTTCTTTGAATGGTTATGGAGAGAGCTCAGCACTGTTCAGAAAAGCTCATGACTGAGCGAAATAGGTTTGTCTAATATAGTTCAATATTACAATTCTCTGCTATAAGGCATATCTGCCTACTCAGATTTCTTATTAACAAATGACTTTATTTACTCTTTCGTTTTGTTTTTAACTTCATATTCAACTGGGAACAACAGTACTTTTGACCCTGATAAATACAAAAAGTATGGTATGTACATTTATTCTAATCACATGAATTTATTCCCTGACTAATATTTTTGTTAGGATTAAATAAGCACAAGGATTTAGAAAATTAATAAAGGTGTTGAATTAGGCTTACATTCACACTCTTAATTAGAACATTTTAACATCTGCTTTTGAAGTGTTAACTGTCCCCTTTGAAGACAACCATTTATTTGTTCAATTCAAATGCAAGCAGGGAAATTCTCAGCACCAAATTTTAACATTCAGTTTACTCTTATATGTTTCTGACCGTGATTTATCTTTAATCCTTACAGAAATGCATGGAAAAATATGCAGGAAAATGTTGCCACTGTCTAACCTGTTTTTCATGGGTTTCAATCAGATAAGCTGCTGTGTGCTGGACACAGTGGCACACACCTCTCCTCCCAGCACTTGGGAGACTGAGGCAGAGATATCACAGTGAGTTAGAGGCTGGCAGGGGCTGCACAGTGAGTTTGAGGCTAGTCTGAAGTACATGCTTAGGCCTTGTCTTAAAAAAAAGAAAAGAAAAAAGAAAGAAAGAAAGAAAGAAAGAAAGAAAGAAAGAAAGAAAGAAAGAAAGAAAGAAAGAAGAAAAGATAACAGTAGACAGGAATGACACATTTCACTGAAATTTGTTGTAATATCAAAATACACTAAGAGAATGCCAGAGTAGGAAGACAAAGAGATATTTGAGAATGCTGTTGGTGTATATGCCCTATCTTTGATTCCAATTATGAATTTAAGAAAAGTCTTTACATATTTACGTATTTTAAGACACTGTTGTTAAGGACGTTATGTGCTGTCCTGGAAAGAGTTTTGAAAGCTTTCTCTGTATAGGTTTGACTTACATCCCCACTGTTGCCTCCTCCTCCTCCTCCTTCTTCTTCTTCTTTCTTCTTCCTGTACCAGGGATTAGACTCAGGACCTTACACTTGCCTGGCAAGCACTTATTCCACAGAACTATCTTCCTGGAGATCACCATTCTTCTGATAAAGACACATTTTACTTTTGAAGGAAATGTACTTACTTCAGCTGCCTGTGTGTATACATTCCATTATATATACCATTCAAAGTAAACAGAACAACAACAACAACAAAATAGAGATTTTCAGTGTATCTAGGAGGTAATTACGTTAGGCACCACAATTTATACTTGGGGAAAACCCCCTGAGAAATAGGACATTTTAGTTGCCTAAATTTGTTGGTAGCCTATTGGAAACCTAGAGTTCTGGTTTCATTGTGTGATTTTCATTATGCAACATTTAACAGAAAGGGGAGAATGAACTATTCAGAAATATGTTTGACCCTGAGATTTAGGTAATTTTCTCATTGCTGAGACAAAATACCCAACATCCAAATGTTAAAGCGGGAAAGGGTTATTTAGTTCACCATTTGTAGAGGTTTCAGTCCATAATTAGCTGGCTCCAAGGCAGTGTGGGAGGGCAGTTAGGCACTGCAGAAGAGAAAACATTTCATGGCAGGCAGAAAGTAGCAAAGCAATGATGACATTCAGGATAAGAGATTCTTAAAGTTTTCATTTGATACTTTTTCTACATACTTATTCAAGTTAAGAGAGCATTAAACATGTCTGAAGTCAGAAGTGAAATACAACATTTGCCTTCCAGAGTAAGAAAAATATCTTTCCCTACCAATTTCTTGTTTTATGGCTGAGACCCTTATGCCAAAGTCAGGTTAACAAGAGAGAAGCACACACCTTTACTCAATGTAGGCTTTATATGACACAGAAGCACTTTTAAAGAAGAGAATATCAAAGAAACAGGTAAATTTAATAT
Organism: Octodon degus; assembly: GCF_000260255.1. Taxonomy (NCBI): domain Eukaryota; kingdom Metazoa; phylum Chordata; class Mammalia; order Rodentia; family Octodontidae; genus Octodon; species Octodon degus. The sequence goes on from NW_004524606.1 coordinate 537,694, forward strand.
TTTTATGAAAGGTTTACTAAGATTAATCTTGGAAAAGTGATTGAATAGAGTAGTTTGAGCCAATGGTAATAAAGTGCAAGTTTAGGAAGCCTCACTCAGATTCTGCCTGACATCTCCTTCTTTGGATTCTTTTCCCCAGGTAAAGGGAGAGCACTTCTTGAATGAAATACTATGACTTGTATCTAAAGAGAAAAGCTAAGGAAGAGTGGAGAGTGAATTCTTGTTTGGGCTGTCTTCTCTTATTTCATTGTGCTGTCTTTTATAGTAGCATACCTTGAACTTTATTAGTTTATTAAAATTAAAATATACAACTCTTCTTTTGGACTTTGCTTAATTTTGTGTTCTTTTTTTAAACATTTAAAACCAATAGTGCTATTTGTCTACATTTTTTCAGTGCTTAATCATGCAAAATAATGGTCCAGAGTCTGTGGCTCTGCCACTGATAAGTAATATATGTGGGGTTAAGTTGTTTAACCATTCTAAACCTTGGTTTTGTTATCTAATAAATGAAGATTACAATATTAATATTGCCAAACTAAATAAAATCACAATGGTCTGTCAAAGGAAATACAACTGGAATTTTGAGCTCATTAACTTTTCATATGTGGGATTGTTTTGCATGCCTGCTCCAAACTTATTAAATGCTAGTGATCACAACTATTATTAAAACTCAAAGTGCTTCCATAAATTTCAACGTGGAGCAAAATAAGAACCATTAAATTTACCTATCTATCCCTCTTAGCACAGTGTTTTGTCTATATTAAATAATTACTCCTGGATATAATTATTTTCATTACCTAGAAATTGCCAGAAGAAAACACTTGGGATCTTTGCAGAACTTCAATATGTTCACATTTGTTATTTGTGCTCAAGATTTCTGTGAGCTTCTCTTGCGCTTCAAGGGCTATTTCAAGGAAGTTGGATTGGCCTACATCAGATGTGAGGACTCATTTAAGTCTTCTACCCAAAGAGTTTGCTTAATGATGAGATCTGATGGTCCATATTCCCACCTTTAGGTCCACCCATTGCCCATAATGGAATTTTGTAAGTGATTTATACTTGCTGGGGAGATCTTCAGAAAATTTGACCACCCATTTCTCTTTTTCATTTTGAAATCAATATCCATCTCCTAAGACAGCCAGGCCACTCTACTTGACCAAGCCCTCCTTTCAGGTTTTTCCTAGGGCTAGACTCTGCTCTGTTTTCCTTTGCTCACACACAACTACCACTAGAGTTAAGCTGGTGGAGTGGGCCTGATGACTTCATTGCCCAGTCTGAAATTTTAGAGATAATACTTGTCTTGGCTCACCAAGAACATCAAGATTTGCTTAGATTGGATTATAGTCCTCCATTCTTTTTTGCCCTTGAGTTGACTCCTTAACATTTGCTCCCTTGAAAAGGCTCTTTTCTATCATATTGAGCAACAAGCACCATTTTTCACTTTCTTTGAACTCAGCTCCTGCGTATTGGTCATATGCTCTTGTTAGATAAGATGCCAGTCAGTTTTATTTATTGTCAGCAGCATAAGGAAAAAGTTGAATCATTGGCAGTAGGTGCTATTGGTTAGAATAATTTAAATTATTCTGCTCATACTCAATTAATTTGTAGTCTACTTCAAAGAGAGGTGAGAGAGAGAGAGTGAGACAGGGGAGAGAGAGAGAGAGAGAGAGAGAGAGAGAGAGAGAGAGAGAGAGAGAGTAATAAGATTTGTCTCCAGTTATATAGAAATGTGCACACACTTGAATATGGCTACCACTGAAGATTTGACATTAAGGTTGTTTTTGACAGCTTATATGTAGGATTGAGCTAGTAGTTGAAATGACAACTAATTGTAAACCCAGAACCTACCTCACGGTGTAAAGCTGTGTCAAACATAGATAACTGTTTTTCTGCTCTTCTTATCCTGTAATAGATTTGAAAATGAGTTTAAGCAGAGTGGTAAAATTACACAGCTATTTATTTATTCTTCACATTCTGTAGGGGTTTAAAGTTTAATATATCAATACTTGATGGAAAATACCCATTCCATGTTATGTCTAAGATGTTTGATATTCAACAGATAGTGAGGTTAATCTTAATTGCCTATGTTATAGGGTAATAATATCATTAAGCTTCTCTTCTAGAGGGTTAACAACTTAAGTTCGCAGACCAAAAATTAGAGAAAAAGAAGGGCTGCAAGTACAGTCAACATTTTGGCTCTAGCCCTTCAAGGACAGTGAAGACTCAGGACATAGGAGAACCTGTACTCTAACATCATGTAACTCAGTTGTGTCCCAAATTTTCTGATGAAGGAGATTATTGGGCCACTAAGGAAAGTGATTGATGATGTGGAGTGTGCCTAAGGAGAGTCACATGGAGAGAAAACACTCTCTCAGGCTTTCACAGAGAGCAATTTTGTCAAGCAATGGTCATGACTCATCCACATGGCTGACACTGACATAGAATCTACAAACTGTAGTACAGGGTTTCAGGATAACTCCTGAGAGGATTTAACTGAATTTATCAGATAGAAAAGTTACATTTTTTGTTATATAGGTCTTGCTTTATCTTGATCTTAACCATCCACCAGAAAAATATAAAAATGAAGTATAAAAAGTAAAACCATATTAATATGCTGAGTTGTAAAAGGCTGAAGTCAACAACTTCTGACATTGCTAGTCTTATGATAAACCCACTGCTATTATAGACTATTTGACTATATTGGAATATTTTGCTGAATTGTATCTGTATATTCAAAATAAGATAGATATATAGCTACATTCTCTTAATTCAATGAATAGAAAGATTTGTTTTGTAGTGTTTGTGGAAAGGATATCATGTTTGCACCTTGTACAATGAATAACCACTAAGTCAACAATATGCAATGTATTAATCATTGAAACTGTCCTACTAATTGGATTTAAAACTGTCTCATTGCTATTTGTTTTTCAATAAAATTATTTCAAAAATCAGCTATATATTTAAAATGATCATTACTAATATTTTTTCACTTTTTAAATTTATTTTCTTTCCCTCCCTCCTGCTTCTATTCTTTATTGTATGGAACAGTGGTCAAATGTAGAGGCTGAGAATTTGTCTATAGAGCCAGATGCATCCGATTGTGATTAAATCTCAATTGTAATCTTATGAGCTTCCTCATCTACAAGATAAGAACAATAACATTTTTGGGTAATGGATGTAGCTCAATGGCATAAGCACTTGCCTGGTAAGTGCAAGGTCCCAAGACTGATCTCAAGTACCGAAAAAATAAAAAAAGCAGTAACACTTGCCTCATGAGGTAAATATGGGAATAAAGTGAAGAAATGTTTGTAAAGGGCTAAATATAATGCTTCTTTATAGTTAGCCCTCAAAACTATACTATTCAGGGAAAGGCTTGGCATTTCCAAATAGTTCAAATGTTTTGCAAAATTTCTATCGAAAATGAAATGGTGTTCTTTTGCCTTACAATATACCTGGCTCATCCTTCTCTCCTCTTTTGTCTATACTGTATTCCAAGTGAATTTAGAAACTTTCCATAGGAAAGTTACCCAGGAAAGGCAGGGTAGGTCCATGAAAGTAACAGTGACTTACACAGTTAAGATCATTTGTTTATGATCTTGACATGGAGTAAAGCACAAGTACTCAGAATAAATGCGTGAGTAAGACATATCAGCACCTATCAATGTACATCAGGTATGTTTTTTTAATCTATGAAAGTACAAAAGATGTTTTTCACAGACTCACTTGATTTTATATTAATACTCTGTTTTCATCAAAATAAGATGTATGTGACATTTGATCATCATCAGGACTCCATTCAGTGAACAGAGGGAATATGGAAAGCCTGTGTACAATCTGGAGTTGTTCTTGATATGTTCCAAGACAGTGAACTTTGTGAGGTAAGGATCAAGACTGTGTCTTTTCTTCTGGCTATTTGCTGCTTAGCATTATGCCCAGTACACTATAGCTACTAAAGAATTGTGATTTTGTATATAATTATTAGTATAAACACTGGTCTATAATTATTAATACATAATTATTGGCCTATAATTATTAATATACAAGTATTATTAATAGTTATGCAATAACAAATATGCCATAAAGGTATGCATTTTTGAAATCATTGGTGAAAAAATATAAAGACGACATTCAGCTAAAGGCTTCTGTCAGATTTGTCTAGTAAGACTCTGTTCACGTGAACCAATTAAACTTAGGTCATTGCTCTGCCTTAAGGGAACAGCATGCAGTCATCATCCATTTGTGTGACTCTTTTCCGAAGGGTATTTTATTTTTAATGAAAAATTGGCCAGTGGTACTTTTTTAGACTCACTCATTAACATTTCAGCTATGTTAGCTAAAACATTGATGTATGGCTAAATTAAGATTGTGGTTTTAGGGGGTAAACTAAAAAAAAAAAAAAGAAAGAAAAAGCAGAATGTTTCATTATATATAAAGGACAGGGAGATTTAAATTAGTAATAAGTCAATTTAAATTATGTTGTCTTGAAAAATTTAATGATGACTATGCAAAGAAATAATGGTTAATATATTTGTAAAAAAATTTTAATGTCTATAAAATGTGTGAAATTAATTTATTGGAGGTTTTTATTTAGAACTATAGAAGAATAGTGAAATGATAATATTTTATCATAAACTAATTCATTTTTTAAGGAACAGGCTGGAGTGGATAATTTAAGATAAATTTTCTTAAAATAGCCCAGGGCAGGGGAGATGGCTCAGTGGAACAAGCGTTTCTCTGGCAAGCGAAAGGCTGTGAGTTCGATCCCTGATTCTGCCAAAATAAATAAATAAATAAATAAATAAATAAATAAATAATCCAGACATACATTCATGTTTAGAATTTGTTTGATATTTATTGATAAAGACAGGAAAATAGAAGAAAAGTAATTATTCTATGATTAGCATCACACTTTAAAAATTTTTTTATTAATTTTAATGAGAAAGAAATAGCAATGAGACAGCTTCAAAGCAGGTTATTAGGAGTTACAATAATTAATACATTGCATATTGTCTTCGTAGTAGTTATTCACAGTACAAGATGCATATATGATCTCTTGTCTAAATAATATTAGTACAAATCTTTCTGCTCATTGAACTAAGAGAAAGTAGTTGTATGTTTATCCTAACTATTTTGTATGTACATATTTTCTTCATTGTAGTTATTCACAGTACGAGATACACATACATGATTTTTTTTTTTTTTTTTTTTTTTTT
>NW_004524606.1:543066-554355 GCF_000260255.1 Octodon degus
TATCCACGAAAATGGTCTTTCATTTATATCCCCTCTTTTCAGTTTTGTTTTGTCAGAGATGAGTGTTCTATTGCTATGAGAAGCTATATTTGGAGAAGTCTTTAAAGGACCTTTTCATACTTGAAACCCATTCAAATATTGCAGGTATTGAATTCAACAAAATATCCCAATATAGTCCAATTGTCCATAATAGTTGTGGGTTATCAGCAGAGCTGGCAATTGTCAGAAGTTGTTGACTTGAGCCTTTTACCGCTCGGCATATTAATATGGCATTACTTTTTATACCTCATGGTTATACTTTTCTGCTGGATGGTTAAGACCAAATTCAAGTAAGACCTATACAGCTAAAAATGTACTTTTTGTGTCTGACAAGGTCAGTCAAATCTCCTCAGGATTTCCCTGAAAACAATGTAGAGAAGCTTGTAGATCTTTTGTCAGTGTCAGCCAACTGGATGAGTCACAGTCATTGCTTGACCAATTTGCTTTTGCCATTCATTAAATGCAAATTAAAACAATATTGAGAAACCATCTCACCCCAGAAAAAATGGCTATCATAAAGAAATTAACCAACAACAATTGTGGGAGAGGCTGTGAGGGAAAAGGAACCCTTCTTCCACTGCTGGTGGGAATGTAGACTGCTGCAACCATTATGGAAATCAGTGTGGAGACTTGTCAAAAAACTAGGACTGGAAAACCCCCTTCAAAACAGTTATCCTCCTTCTGGGAATTTTTCTGCAAGAATTGAAAACATCATATCATAGTGATATATGTGCACCTATGTTTATAGTATCACAATTTGTGATAGCCAAAGCTTGGAAATGACTAAAATGCCTGTCACCTGAGGAATGGATGAACAAGGTGTGGTGCTTTTGTACAGTGGAGTATTGGACTCTTTTAGAATATTTTGCTGAGTTAACACACCTTTAATATTCAAGTAACGGAACTAAACAAAAAATGGGATACAGATGAATGTCTATTTTGTATCTGTGTATTCAAAATGGTTAGGATAGATATATAGTTATATTCTCTTAATGAATAAAGGGATTTATTCTAATAGATTTTGTAAATAGGATATCATGTCTGCATCTTGTACAGCAAATAGCCACTAGGAAGAATATATGCAATGTGTTAATTATTGAAACTGTCCTGCCAGTTTGGTTTGAAATTGTCTCACTGTTATTTGTTTCTCAATAAAATTATGCAAAAAAGAATAATAAACTTGAAGCCTTCAAATATAAGTGGATGCAACTTGAAGTTATAAATGAAATAAACCAGACCTGTGTGTGTTAATATGCATCACTCTTGAGTTGAGTACCCTGATTGCATATATTATGTGATATAGTGTTTTTCATAATTGATATTGATTATACAAATCATTTCAAACATTAATGAAGAGCTTTTCTTATCATTATGTTCATTACATAAAAATGGTAGGCTCTGATGATTGTCTTTTTCTAATTTTCTCAGAGATTGCAGCATCGCTGGGAAAAATGTCTATTTTTTAGATGGTCACCACATTGAAGATGTAAACGCTTGGACATATGCATTTTGTATTCTTTTTATGACAATTAGGCTCATTATTTTAGGGTTCTATCAGAGAATCACAGTTAATAGTACAAGTTTTGCTTGAAAGAAAGTCTTTCTTTACCTAGGAAAGTTTTCACCAAGAGTGAAACCTTTGCATAAATGCTTATTAAGTAAAATAAGGAGATATAGAACTCCTTAGGACCTACTCTATGAAATCAGTAGATGATACCAAGTGATCACTAAAGATTAATTTTAGAGTGACTACTTAATTATCATGGCTTATATATTCATAGTTTGACCATTTCTGTCAAGTTTGGGGTAGATACATTGAAGTTAGCCTTATAAAATGTATAAACATGAAAAAATGTTATAGTGTGGTTTCTGCATAGATAGTTTTGTCTTAATTTCATGTAGGCATCTTAAACTCATCCTGTTGTTATTGAAAATCACCATCCCTCATCAAGACCACTAACTTGATTATTTTTCTGTATTTTTAATTTTTTATTAGTACCTATTTGTGGTTCATATTGATTCATTCATCATGGAAAGTTGGTACATGTACATAATATATCTTAATTCTTTTTCCATTTTTAATTTTTAATTCCTGTTAATCTTGTGAGGGAGCTGTCATTCTTTCTTAAATCTTCTCTCTTCTTCTCAATCCTATCCTATTAGTTACCAACACCAGAAGTTTCTTAAACCTGTCTCTTGCTTTTCATGCCCACTGCCCTGCCCTTTCTTGCCTCTTTATCTTTACTTTGGATCTGACCATATCTTGTTTGCTTTATTCCAGTCAGACTTCCCCACAACCTCATTCTCTTCATAGAGAATATAATCTTCACTTTTTTAAGAAAAACAAAAAGAGAAACAAAACACTATCTCTGGATTTTTTTAATAGAAGAAAACTGAGTAGCTTTTTAGTAAGCAATTTCACTTATTTACCTCTTAGTCATAACCTAATGCTTTTTCCATACAGTATCCCCTTTTTATTTATTTAATTTTATTCATTGCTACCTCAGTCCTGAGATAAACACACCATATCCTAAATTACATTTATACTTATTTCTTTGAAGATCCTGAACCAGTTCACAGGACTCATGATTTCACAGGTTTTCCTTCCTTTCTAGGCCAATATTCACCATTCTACTTCCTGATATCTACTTTTCCTCCATCATAAGGTAGAGCAAACTCTATTAGCTTCACTGACACAAATGGTTATTTCCTATTCTGTGCTTTAACAGATCTTACCAAATATTAATACAATTAATTGGTCAATTGCATGTGTCCATCTTCTCTTTTTGTCTTCTGTTTTACTAAATTGTTGAGATTAAAGAACTTCTATGTTCTAATTAACCTTTGTAGATATAAGGTTAAGATCCAGAGCATAGAAAACTCAATAAATGATTGGATAAAAAATAAAGAAGGAACAACTGATACTAATATAGGATTTATTATTCTAGATTATTTATACTAACACCCAAATTTTGTCAAAGTGCTGCTGTTTCACAGATGATAACAAACAGAAAAATCATGTGACTTGCTTTAGGTGTACAAATAGTAAGCACTTTAGCTGAGTGGTAGACCCACACATCTAGTTTTAGATATATTTTTTTGGGGGCTTCTTTAAAGGTATGGTGATCACATTCAGGACCTTGTGCTTGCCAGGCAGGTGCTTATGCCACTGAGCTATCTCCCTGACCCAGACATAAAGGTTTTAACAGTTATTCCTTACCACCTCTCAGTGTGGCTCAGTGTCACAACTATGAGGTAGTTTTCATGAAATCCTAGCTTTTTAAAGGAGAAAAGTGAAATCACAGGAGATTAATTTGTGATTTACCAAAAGGCAATTTCCAGCTTATCTCAGAAAGTAAAAAACTGAAACTCTATTTACTATGACTACATCTAGTGTTGTAGATAGAAATAGTAAGTTGTATATATAAATAATAAAAAGGACATCATCACTGTTCCAAATATATGCTTGAGACATCTTAGTATACTTTTAGCTGACCTTTAACTGGTAGTATTTTTCTGTGATCTTGAAATTCTTGGAATTTTCTGTAACTGTGGAAGCCATGATGTTACTATGCATGTGCCAGGCTGGAAGTGCCAAGGAGTGACATATTAGAATGCCCTCCATGAAAGACTCTTCAGACTAGTGTATGAATACCCTATCTCTCTTGCTTTTTAAATAGAATATTTGTGAGCTGTGTGTTTCCAGAGTTTCTCTAAGCCTTATCCTTTGTGATAGTCTTAATAGTGCAATTTTTAAAGAATTATGGTTTCTTATCCCTAGATTTGTTTTCCCGTTTGTATTTTAAAATATTACTCTATATTTCCTATATATTACAATAAAACTGCTTTCTTTGAACTACTTTACTCTGGGTAAACTCAACTGAGACAATGATGCTATAATTATTAGGCTGCTTGCAGATATTTTACACAGAGTTTGGATAGTGTTAATATATTAAGAAAGTTACAGTGCATAAGGGAATGTCTTTTATAGCTATTGATGATAAATTCATGTCAAGACCTAGTTTATGGTTTTAATTCTACTTAACCAAAGAAACAAAACAGCAACTTCAAGGTGAGTAAGGATTTCACCCTACCTTTTGTTCCATGTGATAACTTTTCCAATATAAAGAAAACTAAGTAAATCTTTCCTTTTGCACCAAATGTAAGACTTGATGAGAATTTCTTTTTCTAACAAAGGGAAACACATAGACAACATTTATTTCAACAAAATTTCTCTCTAGGTTTACTAGACCATGAATGAGAGTTTTCTTTGGGCTTCTTTTTTCTACTTGTATATGATCTTCTGTCATCTAACATAGCATAGTTATTTTCAATATTGGTGGACCTCAGATATTTACATACAAAAATCATAGTCTTGGGTAACTATAGTTTTAAATATATTTGTTTTAGTTAGAACCTTACTTCCTTATATTTGTCTAATGCTTTCACTAATAATTTCTCTAATAAAAGGAGAGATGGAGCAGGTCTCTGGACTGACCATGGGACTCTAGCGAGCTGGGATCAGTGGTCCCAGCACACACTGGTGCAGAGCTTTCCTGGAGCCTAGTCCAGCCATTTAAGAATGTTGGAGGACTCTGGGAAGTCTTCAGGACCTGACAAGCTCTAACCTTTGGCCCTCATCATGCAGGCTTGGAGCTTGTGCAGACATTGGTCCAACCTTTTAAGAGTTTAAGAGAATTCTGGGTGGCCCTTGGGATCCCAGCATATCTGGCCCACAACCACCACTTACACTGAAGCATTAGCAAGTCACCCCACTAATAGTGAGAGCCTTGGTGAGTCATACCCTGCTCCCACTGTAGCAGAAATCTTATCGACCCACTCCCAATGCTCTCTCATCTCTGCTAAGTTTTGATGATTATTCAAAGCTTTAAAAATGCCAAAATGAAGGAGCAAAAGGCAATCTCAGTCTTCCAGCCCACCCAGGACAAATCTAGGAGAAAAAGACATACAAGAACATGGAAATAACGTAGCTGAAATTTCTGAAGTGATAGCACTGAAGTGAAAAAACAAATTCATGAAGTTATAGAAGAAATAAGATCAGAAATAATCTCACAGGTCAAAAAAATTGGCAATAACAATGAAAAAATTGCTCAGCACAGCTAAAGACAACATAGATTTAAAATAATAGAAGAGAACAGAAAAATGTTGGAAACACTTAATTAACAATACAAGAAAGAAAGAAAGTGCATGAAACAGATTTAAATGGATATCCAGGAAATTAAGAGTTCCACTGAAAGCTGGCACTGCTGCTTAAATGAAACTGAAAATAGACTTTCAGACCTCAAAGACAGCAGTACAGCTAATGCACATGAAAGAAAAGATCTCTAAAACTAGAAGGAATAAAGAAATAACAATTCAGGAGCTACATGATGACACAAAGAAAAATAATGTAAGAATAATAGCTATCGATGAAACAGCAGGAGAAAGCACAAATGACATAAAATGACTTTACAGAAGTACTAGCAGAAAATTTTCCAAACATGAGAAAAGAATATGACATACAGTATGTGAGGGATATAGAACTTTAAATAGTGATAATCAAAATAAATCTACACCTAAACACATAACAATCAAGATCTCAGAAATTCAGCCAAAAAAATGAATACTAAAAGCTGTTACACAGGTGAAACAGATCACTTATAATGGAAAGCCCATCAAAATCATGGCAGATTTCTCAGTACAAACCATCAAATCAAGAAAAGCTTGAAGTATTTCAGGTTCCAAAAAAAAAACAACTTCTAACTCAGATTGATATACCCTGAAAAATTGTCTTTCAAATTCAATGGTGAGATAAGATCCTTCTATGACAAAGAACAACTGAAGAAATTCGTGACCAGCAAACCAAGCCTACAAAGTGTACTGACAGATACTCTAGAAAAAGACAGAAACAAGCACAGCTTCGTGAACAATGGAAATGAGCCATCAAATGGAGCAAGTAATTAAGAATCAGGAAAAAGTATAGAAATTATAGTGGGAAAATAACATGACAAAGATAAGCCAATACATATCAGTTATAATGATCAGTGTAAATGGTCTCAATTCACCAATCAAAAGAGATGCAATATCAGAGTGTGTTAATAAACACAATCCTTGCCTGACTGGGGAGATAGCTCAGTGATCTAAGCACCTGCCTGGCAGGCACAAGGACCTGAGTTCAATCCCAAGTACTGAATGCCATGCTGATCACAGAACCCTGGGCATGCTGTGCTGGCCACGGAAACTAGGCACGGTGGTGCATGCCTGTGATCACAGCAATAGGGAGGCTGAGACAGAAGGATCACTATGAGTCTGAGCTGTGTAGTGAGACCCTGTACCAAATAAATACATAAATAAATACTTTAAAAAAATTCAACGATATGTTGCATACAAGAAACATTTTTAACTCAGAAGAAAATTCACAGACTGAAAGTCAAAGGATAGAAAACCGTTCTCTATGCCACAGGAAACCAACAAAAAGCAGGGGTAGCTATTCTAGTAGCTGATAATAGCAACATCAAACCAAAAATCATTCAAAGAGATAAAGAAGGTCACTATGTACTTATTAAGGGAAAACTGAAAGATAACAATTATGAATATATATGCACCCAATATAGGAGGATCCAACTATGTAAGACAAATTTTTACATGAAAAATCAAATGAGCAATAATACAATAGTAATGGGGGACTTTAACACACAACTGTCACAAAGAGATAGGTCACCTAAGCCAAAAATTATCAAAGAAATAACAGAACTAAACAAAACTTGTGAAGAAATGGACTTAGTAGACCTCTGTGGAATGTTTCATCCAGCAAGGAAAACAATACACATTCCTAGGCCTAGCCAGATAGCTCAACAGACTAAAGCACCTGCTTAGGCAGATGCAGGTACTGGGGTTCAATCTCTGGCAGCCTATGCTGGCCCCTCCCCTGGCAACTGGGACTGGGCGTGATGGTCTGTGCCTGTATTCCCAGCACTTAGGAGGCTGAAAACAAGAGGATCACTACTAGTCCAATCTGCGTAGTGAGACCCTGTAGACCTTCTAATATATATATATATATATATATATATATATATATATATTCTTCTCAGCAGCACATGGGATGTTCTCCAATATAGAGCATACACTAGCACACAGAGCATGCTTAAATAAATGCAAAGGAATCAAAATTATCATGAATACTTTCTGACTAAGTGTAATGAAATGAAATTATTGACATAAACCCCCACAAAACACCATAAACACATGGAAATAAATAACAACCCCCTAAACAAGTTATTTAGGGTCACAGATGAAACTAAAAAAGAAATTTAAAAAGTGTTTACAATGAAATAATAATGTAGATACAACCTACCAAAACCTGAAGAATAAGATGAAAGCTGTCTTAAAAAGAAAATTTATAGCAGTAAGTTCTTACAGTAGGAAAACAGAACAAGCCCAAATAAGTGGTCTCATGCTGCACCTCAAGCCCCTAGAAAAAGAAGAGCAAGTCAAGCCCAAAGCCCAAAGAAGGCAGGAAATTATAAATATTAGGGCAGAAATTAATGCAACCGAGTAGAAGAAAACAATATAAAGAATAAATGAATTAAGGCATTCGTTCTTTGAAAGAATAAATAAAATTGATAAGTCCACAGGTGATCTTCTCAAAAAAAGAAAGAAAAACCCAAATTCAGGCAACAAGGAATGAAAATGTTGAAATCATTAGATCTTGGAGAAATTCAGATCATCAATACCTACTTCCAAAATCTTTACTTTCACAGAATGGAAAACACAGAGGAAATGGGTAGTTTCTTAGATACTTATGCAATGCCAAAGCTGAGTCAGGAAGATATACAAACTCTGAATAACCCAATAACAGGAAGTAAAATTGAAAATGTAATAAAAAAACCTCCCAACAAAGAAAAGCTCAGGTCCCAATGGATTCACAGCTGAATTCTACAACAAATTTAGAGAAAATTTAATCCCAAGTTTTCTCAAACACTTCAATGAAATTGAAAGGGAAGCAATTCTCTCAAACTCATTCCTGGAGGCAAGTATTACACTGATTCCAAAACCAAAGAAAGATCCATCTAAAAAGAGAACTATAGGCCAGTCTCTCTAATGAATACAAATGCAAAAATCCTCAATAAAATACTAGCAAATAGAGTGCAGCAGATCATCAAGATGATTATACAGCACAGTCAAGTGGGATTTATCCCAAGAATGCAGGGATGGTTCAACATATGTAAATCCATAAATGTAATACATAAATGTAACACTAGAACCAGGAACAAAAACAACATGATCATCTCAATAGATACAGAAAAAGCTTTGACAAAGGCCAACACTCATTCATGATAAAAACCCTACAGAAGATCAGAATAGATGCTCTCTATCTCAACCTGATAAAAGCCATCTGTGAGAAATCAACAGATAACATCATAATAACCAAGCAAAAACTGAAAGTGTTCACTTTAAAATCAGGAACAAGAGAAAGATGTTCATTGTCTCCACTCTTATTCAATATAGACCTGGAAACACTAGCCACAACAATTAAACAAGGCAGAGATTAATAAAAAAATAAGGATTGGAAAAGAAGAAGTGAAGTTATCATTATTTGCAGATGACATGGTACTCTACATAGAAGACCCCAAAGACTCCACCAAGAGTTTTATAGATTTAATCACCAAACACAGTAGTGTAGCAGGATACAAAGTAAACATTGAAAAATCATAGCATTTTTGTACACAAACAATGAACATACTGAGAGAGAAATTCAGGAAACCACACCTTCCACAATGACACCCCCCCCCCCCCCCAAAAAAAAGAAAAGAAAAGGAAAAAGAAAGCAATATATAGGAATCAATCTCACATAGGAAGTAAAAGATTTGTACAGTGAAAATTATGGTAATCTGAGAAAAGAGATTGAAGAAGATTAAAGAATATGGAAAGATATTCCTTGCTTCTGAATAGGAAGAGGAAGCACACTGAAAATTGCTATACAGATTCAATGCACTCCTGATTAAAATATCATTACCATACCTCACAGAGCTAGAGATAACTTTCCTCAAATTCATTTGGAGCCAGAAGAGACTCAATATCAAAAGCAATCCTGTAAAACAAAAGAAAGGCAGGAAGCATCACAATCCCTGACCTGAAATTATACTAAAAAGCTATTGTGATAAAGTCAGTATGGTATTGTCATGAAGACGCAGCTCTAAAATCAATGGGACAGATTAAAAGATGCAGACAGAACTACAAACACACTTAGCCACCTTATCATTGGTAAAAGGGCCAAACATGTTCACTGGAATAAAGATAGCATCTTTAATAAATGGTTCTGGAAAAACTGGCTTTCTAACATGCTAGTGGCAATTAGACCCATGCCTATCACCATGCACAAAGCTACATTCAAAATGGATCAAAAATTTAAATATTAAAACACTAAATCTTCCGGAGGAAAATCCAGTTGGAAATCTTAAAGACCTAGGGGTAGGTAGAGAGTTCATGAACAAAAACCAATCTGCATAGCAAATACTTCAAAGAATCAACCATTGTGATCTCATCTTTTAGAAAAGTTTCTGCACTTTAGAGAAAATTTCCAACAGAGTAACAAGAAAACCCATAAACTGGGAAAAATTATAGCTGACTATCCTTCCAACAAAGGCCTTCTATCTAGAACATCTAAAGAATTAAGAAAAAAGTCAGGCCCCCAAATTCAAAGACCCAATCCATAAATGGGCATCTGAGATGAATTTACACTTTTCAGATGAAGAAATGCAGATGGTAAGTAAATATACGAAAAAATATTCAACATCATTGGTTATTTGAGAAATGAAAATTAAAAGAACACTGAGATTCCATCTCACACCAGAAAGAATGGCTAACATCAAGAAGTGAGGCAATAACAAATTCTGGAGAGTCTGTGAGGAAAATGGAAGCTGTTTCTACTGTTGGTGGAATTTCCAACCAGTACAACCAGTGTGGAAATCAATGTGGAGATTCCTTATGAAGTTAGGATTGGAGATTTCATCTTTTCTTTTTCTTTTTTTTTTTTTTTACAATTTGATAGAGAAAGATTGTCTTTTTAAAAAAGATTTAAAATTTCTGAATTTAGTTCAACTTATAATACCACATTTTCAAGAAAAATGAAACTTTTGCAAAGACATTTAAATAAAATCATACCAAGATAAACAAAAATGAAATTGTCCAAAACTTCTTGTAATCATTAAAGCATATACATAAAAGTATTAGCTATGGAAGAACAAAATTAAATAGCATCTTATTCCACATGAGAAAGAAAAAAAGGACCAAGTGTGTAAGAAAGGAGGTCCCATTCAACTCAACTGTTGCACTCCTGTGTATTTTTCCAGAAGAACTTAAACTTCATATTACAGAAATATATGTGATTTGTAGCAGCTCAATTTTTCATAGCTAAATCTTGAAAACAACACAAATGCCCATCTACTGAGAAATGGATAAAGAAGATGTGGCAGTTTTACACACTGTAGTATTATTCACCTATAAAACAGGATAAACTTGAGTCTTTTGTTGGTAAAAGGATACAACTAGAGACCATTCTCTTAAGTGAAATAAATCAGACCTGCATGTGCAAGCATCATATAGTCTCCTTAATGTGAAAACCTAAAAGAGAAAATAAAACCTAAAGGATGCATTAGATTCTAGAAAAGGGGAATGAACCTATTCAAAAATAAGTAATTACTGAGTTGAGAAGAATGACCAGAGAGGAGTGTGGATAGAGATATATCTATGTATGTGAGCAGGATGGTTTGGACAACTATATTGTGGATTTCTGCTGGTCTATGGAAGGGAGTAGTTAATTCTTTATTTGCTTTGTCTCCTCTTTCAATTGTTTTTACTTAATCTGTTTTGAATTTCTCATATATTTTTTCTTTTTATCTTTCTTCTTCCAATTTTCCATGAGTATATCTGGTAATGTGAACAACTAGTTGGAAGATAACACTATATATTACAACAAATACAGTGAAATTCATATTATTTTAAGTGACATTCTGTATCACCTATAATTTTTCTGTTTTAATACTATCTTGCACTCTCTTTAAAAACAAAAAAATGAAAGGTGAGATGATAATTGTTTTGTAAAGACAGTTTTGTAAATCAACATATTAGATACTTTGAATTAACATCCAGAGGGGAGAGAGGTGTCTGGTGGTCAGGAAGCTGGAAGGAGAACTCTTCATCCTTCTGACAAAGTCATAGAAGGCAAAGAAAAAACTGCTGCTTAAAAAG
>NW_004524606.1:562590-566541 GCF_000260255.1 Octodon degus
TTTCAGAAAAGAATTGCGCTCTGATTTCCTCTATATCTTTCTGCTGCTGCTTATTTACTATCGACGCTCTTGATTCATGCATTTGAGTCGAGCTAGTGTCCTCCGCACTTGCTCTGGGTGGGCAACTGGGTTTGTTCCATATGTTTCTGGATTTGATTCTTTAGTGCAGATGTTATTAATTCAGGGATTTCTTTTTTCATTTCCAATCTGAGGTCTTCTGTATCTTTCTGCAACTGTTTTATTTCGGAAGATGTTGATTCATTGCTTGCAGCTGTGTGATTTCCAATTTGTTCTGTGTTAGTGTCCTCTGCACTTCTTACAGGTGGGCTTTGGTTCTGAGGTTGCATTTTGTTCCTTCTCGTCATTTTTTGTAGCACTGTCTTCTGCCCTTTGTTGTAGATCTTTGCTGTAGTTATAACCTTCCCACGTACTGAAGTTCAGGTGGAGCTCTACAGAGTTTGGACTTATCCAGCTGTGTCTGGCTTAGGTCTGGCTGCTGTGCTCAGCTCCTTCCCGCTGCGGACCAGGGCCAGGACTGGGTCTGGGCGTTCCCGGAAGTCGGCAGAAATTCGTACTGGGCGTGAGGGGTGGGGAGGTACTGCGGAGTGGTGGGGGGCGGCCCGAGGGTGTGGGAGACTGTCCGGCCCACGCTGCACCTGGGCTGGGACTGGTACCACCGGCGCAGGTTAGCAGGAAGCTCTCCACACACTCACAGGACCTGGGCTGGGACTGGGTCTGGGGGTTCCCCGGAGTTGGCAGAAATTCCTACTAGGCGGCAGGGGTGAGGAGGTATGGCCTATTTCATCTAATTTTAAGAAAAACCCAGTCAGTTGGAGAAGCTGAGACTCAGGGTTGAATTCAGAGTCTCGTGTTTTATATGGTTCCAGTATTCAGAATTTATATATTTGATGCTAACCATAATGTCCTCTTTTTGTTATACTGGGGCTCATCTAAGCTTTCTCAATGAGAAGATGAAGAAGACAAAGCTCCACAGGCTTGTTTTTCATAGGCAAAGATGGCCGGCTTGAGCAGAGCTTATGGAAGCGTGATCTGTGCACTTTTCTCCCAGAATATACCTATTGAGTTCGTTAAACTAGGGGATCCCTAGCCCTTCCTAAGACCTATACTGTCAGAATCTTCAGGGCATGACAGTTCTTGAAGGCCTGGAATCTGCATCTGTTGTGTCTCTTAGAAGGAATGTTGAGCTCCTCATCCCTAATATATTTCCAAATATAACTTTACTTGGAAATATATTCATTGAAAAATATAATAAAGTTAAAACAAATTTATATCATATTATGGTGGGCCCTAATGATAAATGTCCTTATGAAATGAGAAAACTTTGGATACCAATGAGATGAAGAGAATTCTATGTGAAGAGACAAAAGGATTAAGGCTTTGGGAAGACAAAGGTAGAAAGCAGAGGGATGCAGCTACAAACCAAACAGCATTATGAATTACTAGCAGCCACAGTAACAAGGAAGATGGGAAGAAGAATTTTTTTTTTCTGTAGAACACCCAGAGAGTATGACTCTCCCAGTGCCTTGACTTTGAATGCCTCATTTGCAGAAGTTCCACCTGGTTTGCGATACCTTGCTATGGGACTACAGGAAACTAATACACATCTACACATCTCAAAACAAATGCCTTGCATGCTTAATTTGAAATCCAATAGTTTGATTTGGCTGAATTTAAATATGAAGTTGATCAAACATTGAAATAAATATTTATGCTCAAAAACAACCATATAAAAGACAAGATAAGGGTGTTATATCATTAGTGGATATAGGGGCTAGTAAACATGTTAAGTTTGAATCCACAGAGACAGTTACATTGTAGCACATCTTGGTTGTGCCTCCAACTTTCAAGTAAAAAGTGGGAGGGGAATAATCCAAACTGTATTTCATATTAAATTGAAAAAGAAGTAAATGTATGTGAGGCATTTAGAAGAAGAAGCTATTTATAATTTGGGAGTATAGTTATAACTCAATTTCATTTTGATCTGTTATCTTTAACACTGTTATCATTAACACCAGCTTACTAGCTTTTCTGAGAGCCAAATATAGAGCTTCCATGTTCCCTAATAAGCTACACTTTTATCAGTTAAAAACATTTTCTCAGTAACTTTTTCAGAATTTTAAGAAGCATAGTAACAAGTATCTAGGAATTTTCCTAATGACACTGGTCTTCTCACTTTCACGTTTTGTAAAATCTCCTCCCTTCAGTTTTTGGCCTGGACCTGCTGACTAGCTCCTAATAATAAGTAACTTTGGTAATACGATGGTATAACAATTCTGGGGTTAAGCTATAAAGGATTGTGCCTGCCCTCTTGTTCACATTCTCTTTCTGCCTTCTCTTGCTGCTCTGGTGAAGCAAGCTACTACACAGCAGGTGAGCAACTGAAGGAAAGTTCTAGTTAATGACAGTAAGGTGCTGACTGAGGATCTCAATTAAGCTACCTGCAAATTTCTGAATCCTGAACCAATCAGGCATGAATAACTGGAAATGTGTTCTCCATTGGAACTTCACATGCCTATAATCCTAGCCCAAACCTTCATTAGATTCTTTTTGGATCCTGAGCCAGAAGACTCAGTTAAATAGTACATGGGCATACAGAAACAATGAGCTAATAAATTTTAATTTAATGCACTAAGTTTTGAGATAATTCATTATGCACTGATGGGTATGTATCAAACACAAAAGCTTTGAAAATACTTGAGCTTTTTCATTCTCCAGCTTGAATGTTTATAGAGACATTGGATCCATCTCCATCATTAGTTAGGAAGCTTAATTTGCTTGGTTTTAAATCTGAATGACTTTTTATGATTCTTTGCCTAACAGTGGAAACAAATTTGGCAAGTTTTCCCTTTTGTGTTACCTATGAATGCAATAGAATTTATGCTTTTTCACTTAGGAGTCTATGACCAAAGATTGTACTTCTCAAATGATGAAGCTTTACACTGGATGCCATTAACTTTGAATTTTATATAAGTGAATCTTCTTTAATGTATAAATATGTCTTATGTAATATTAGGGACATAGATAACATAATTGGATGTTGATCTGAGATTCAAATTTAATTGATGTCCTCTGTGTTATATGGCATCCCTGTGCCCAAGGCCATGAAACCAGCTAGTATCAGAGGCTGCCTAGCAGCCAGCCTTCCCACCAGTCTTCCTCCCACCTGACCCTGCAGTGCTGATGGAAGTGGAGCTTCAGAAACTCATCTTGTGGTTGTACACAGTTGAAGCTTTGATGTAGTGATCATTACTGAACTGCCTTTGAAAAGAGCTTGTGGGTCATTAAAAGATAAAACTGATGTTCTTTGACTCAATCAATGGGCCTCATTCTGCACATGAAAGTTCAGTCTGATGGCATTAATGGAAGTTAGCCATGGATCCTGATGTTCCCGTAATAGCAACCAAGACTAAAGATGTTAGTTTCTCATGTGATTGAATTAATGTAATGACTGTAAGTATGTGAGCATGTTAAAAAGGGCAATTTGTAGGAAAAATACTGAGTCAATTTTAAGAAACTTTTATGTTTATATGTTTAACATATGCAGAGCTATAAGCTTTAAGGTAATTATGTGAAATACTTAACTATACAATAGGTGTTAAGAAGCCCTTTGCTAACTGGTATTAGGAGCCCTCAAGTCTTTGTGTGACTACTTTCTAATTAGAATTCGTGTCTCTTTGCTGATGTTATTAAGCTCAGAATGTCTGTGTTTAAGTATATTTGCATGGCCTACTCTTGTTGATAGTTGGTTTATATAGAGTGTGATGTTTTGATAAGTACAATGAGAAAACAGATATATATGAGTGAAAAGAAAGGAAAGACCAGGGATTATAGAGTCAGAATAAATATTTTTCAGATTTTGTGCCTTTACTTATCCATGTTTATGTATAAACATTGATTTGGATATAGCCTATGATCTGCAATATATATATA
>NW_004524606.1:566641-568002 GCF_000260255.1 Octodon degus
TTTGAGAAAAATAATTAAAATTTAATTGTCATGCAACTTACTCCAAAGTATTAATTAGGTTTAGGAAAAGGAATACCTGAGTCATGTAGAACAATTAAATTCTGTGCTATGCTTATATGCATACTACCTATTATTAGTTTAAGGTGTTGCTTAGCTAGAAAGAGTTGCAAGTACTGGTCTCAGCAGAATACTGGGGAGGAGGAAAACATGAAGGTGTGCTTGGATATATGCCCAGTGCATCTGGTCTGGGAAGAGTTTCATTTGGGATGTGTATCACAAGGTAAGCTGCATAAAGTTGGAGAATGCTGGATAGAGCTGACTTTTCTAGATTCACTGTCTGCCAAGTACTGTATTCAAATACTCTGCAACTAACTTTAAACATACCTTTTCCTCTTGTTTTTACTTTATGATAATCCATTCCATCTGCTAAGGACTTCTAAAAATCTGGAAAAGATAAGGCAAAAAACAAAAACTTTTCAGTGATAGATCTGTTACTTGCACTTCATTTTTTCTCCAATTTCTAACTTCCAATAATACTGAAATGTATAAAACAGACAATCACAGTCCTTGGAAATCCCATTTGTTTCCTGTGATAAATGTTAATGAGTTTATATAGTTTTTTCCTGTCAAAACATAGTATAATGTAATTGTTTATAATATTGAAAATACAATAATATAAGTCACATAATTAACCCACTGCTATATTTTGGTCAGTTTTATTCTATTTTCTGTCTACAAATATATCTTCTTTTTATGCTTGCTATCATAGTATGTATGTAATTTTGTGCTCTAATTTCTATTTTATATTATAAGCATGTTTCAGATTGCTATGCAGCTTTCGCTACATGCCTACTTAGTATAACTATAGGATATTTGTAGGTAAGAGCTATTTTCTTATAGTTAGACAAATATTATTGTTACTTTTTTTTAACGCTGCCATGGTTTTAAAATATTTTAGATTTTTTCCATAAGCTATAGTCCTTCTAGAATATGAGGTATCTACTTTTCACTGTTGTGTCCCTAATACCAAATGATGTCTGGTATATAGTGTGTATTTTATAAACTTTTGTTCAATAAGCATAAGTTATGGGTGAAGAGGAATCATTGGATTAAATGGCATGGATCAATTCTTGTTTATTTTTATACACACACCCCGCCCAGTGGAATTTTTTGAAGTGGCTAGATGCCTTGCAGAAGCTATTTCATCTAATCTTTTTTTCTTTTCAAAGTTTTATTGATAAACATATAGCAATGAGACAGTTTCAAATCAAATCAAAAGTACAGTTTCAACAAATAATACACTGCATATATTCTTCTTAGTGGTTAATTTCTGTACAAGATGCAGACTTGTGATCCTACTT
>NW_004524606.1:568102-568814 GCF_000260255.1 Octodon degus
TAGTGGTTTTTTTCTTACGTGTTTAGGACAGGGTCTCACTACACAGTTTAGACTTGTAGTGATCCTTTTGTTTCCAGCCTCCCAGGTGCTGGGATCATAGGCATGGACCACCACACCAGTCTTAGTCTTCTTCTTAGCTTCCCACTATGGCAGGGTCTGTATGACAAGCAAGTATTGAACCTCTGTTGCTGAGCCTGCCTAAGCATGTGCTTTAGTCTGATGAGCTATCTGGCCAGCCCCTTATATATGTAGTCTTTTGAGACAGTGTCTTGCTATGTAATTCTGGGTGACCTCAGTCTCATTATGTACCACAAACTGGCCTTAATTTTGCAGCAAAACTGCCCAGCCTCCTGAACACTGGGATTATAGGTGTGCACCACCACACCTGGATGTAAATACTTTATATTTTATGGATTAAATAAAGCTTATTATTTTCCTGATGTTTCACTGCTAAACCTTCAATAATTTTGTTTGTCTAGGAATAAATAGCCAAATAAAATATGAGCAGTAATTTGGAATTCGATGTTAAGATTATTTTTATGATGGATTATAGTATTCATCCTTTTTTGTAGTCAAGTGCTTATCTAACGGCACAGCACTGATCTTTATTTGCTATGATCTTCAGAAAAATTAAGATATTAAAATAACTCCCTCATGTATGGCTATCAGGCATGAGTGAACAACACTTTAAATTTTATTTATTTATTTATTT
>NW_004524606.1:568914-575201 GCF_000260255.1 Octodon degus
GAGAGGCCAGCTCAGCCCACCAGGGGGCGGGCTGGCTGGCATGTGGTGCTGGGGGATTGAACCGCGGTCCCTGATGCTTTTGCTAAGCTTGTTCCAAGTAGGTGCTTTAGACCACTGAGCCATCTCTCCAGCCCGAACAACACTTTAAAGAAAGTATTTTAGCTTAATTTTTCAAATCTTCATAACCCTGAAAGCAGGTTTAAAGAGAAAATAATTTTCTTGAGACAAATGATAATAAAGTGTGGCACATCTTAGTCTCACTATGGGTTCTTGGACTCCAAGCCTACATCTTTCCACTAAGGCACTGCCTCTTGATTTTCTGATGCTGATGTTGCTTGATTAAAGAATACATTTATGTTTCAAAAATAGAACTGGTGTTATAATAAAATTAGGGTTTGTCTGTCACAAACTCTGGAGCCTGATACCTGGAATTTAGCATTGGAAACCTCTTGAAACTTAAAAGTGACTTATTTAGAAATACTAAAGAAAGACAAATGGAAATTCTTTTTTTTTTTTTTTTTTTTCTACTTAGAATTTTCATGGCTGATCTCATCTCCATTCAGAGTGGTATCACTCCCTGAATATTTCATTAGTTCAGTTGCAGTTGTACCTGCTCTACTGCCCTAGGCCCACAACCTTGAGACATGCCCTTAATTTTTTGTTGACTGGCTGACTGACAGAAACTTTTAAGGGAGATGTGAGGAGGGCTGAGGTGGCTCAGAGAAAGTACCGAAAGACTTGGGGAATAAGAAATGAGCCAGAAATTTAAAAAGATATAAAAAAATCCAATCTTTGCAGAAAAGCTCTAAAACTACTGGGTTTTCCTTTCTTTTTACTCCATCAATCTCTATTTTCTCATTATCTGTGTCAAGGTGAGATTTTGTTGGTGAGGATAATGGAGAGTTCAATGTATTTTTTGAAAATCCTCCGTGGTATTGCAATGCATTATAAATCAATAATCCTGTGAGTTTATCCTTTCCTCTAAAATAACTATTAGACTTTACAATTGAGGCCCTGAACCTTAGTAATTGATTTCTCCTTTTAGTGTACTGAACTGAGGAATTCGAGGCAGTAAAGTAACATTTATTTGAATCAAAAGCTCTATTGTTGTGCAGTCTCCTGTTTCCATATGTACCCAGTAAGTTCTCCTCTTCACATAAAGCTGACGTTACACAAGGACATGACTCCAGCTTTCCTTCTCCAATTCATTTCTTTAACACATTCCTCCCAATTTTCTCTGTCATCATATTTACAGATATTTAAGTACTATTCCTTGTAACTATCTCCCGAGAGATCAGCTTAGTGATATCCAAACACCATACTTATTATTTGTCTTGATTTGTCTTTTTACTAGTAATTTTGTTCCCTTTTAGTTATTTTTGACTCACAATATAGCACTGAAGTATCTCTTGTGAAATATTTTTGGATATTCAATCAATTCTGAACTCAATAACCTTTGCCACTTTCCTGATATATGCCCTTTATTTCTTGGTAATAAAATATGTCTTTCCTATCCCTTCAGTCGTTTTGTATAATGGATACTGTTTAAATGTAGAAAAGATATTTCTGTGTGATCAAAGGACTAGTGGGAAGGTTAAAATTGTGCTGACCTTTCAATACTAGCAGACATTCACTGAGTATCTACTTTGTGCAAATGCCAAGCTCTGTGTTAATGCACACTTAATAGACATAAAAGCCATAAGTGTCAGGTATGCATATTATGGAGAGGAAGAGGAGACAAAGGCTTTATAGACAAAGTCAACAGAGAGATAGAAGGCAGAAGCAGACTTTGGATCTATGTCTCTCTGGCCTGAAAGGTCATAATCTTTACTGCTGCCCTGCAGTGACTTTTCTCACACACTGTCTCTGATTTTAGAATTCCTATTCAGGCGTAGGCTTTGTTATCTAGTAATCACAAAAACATTATATTTGGGATAATAAAAATGGGACTTTACTTAAACATAAAAGATAGCTTGGTATGGTAGAACATGTCTACAATTGAAGCACTATGGGAGGCTGATGCAGGAGGACCACAAGTCTGAGACAAAAGATAAGTATCTCTATGTCTATTTTTCTGATGTGTGTGTGTGTGTGTGTGTGTGTGTGTGTGTGTGTGTGGTGATGGAGAGAGAGAGAGAGAGAGAGAGAGAGAGAGAGAGAGAGAGATTGAGAAGACTGTCAAACAGACAATAAGTCAGTCAGAGCTCGGTATGGTAGAACATGCCTACAATTAAGGCACTGTGGAAGGCTGAGGCAGGTGGACCACGAGTATGAAAAAAGCCTAGGAAACTTAAAAACTAATTGACACCTTGTCTAAAAAAAGATGACAGGAGACTGGGGACACAGCCTGGTATGAAAACTCTGGGTCCAATACTCAGTATAGGTAAAAAATGACAATCTCTGAGGACTTTTTAGGTAATCGTGTGCTCTAAATACATATATATGAAATCCCCTAATACTATCTCTGATTCTCTCTGGATATTATTTTGCCTGTGCAGCCATTTGTCTTGTATACTGGCTCACTAGGTTGAAGATTGAATTTTCAAATAGTAGTTCTACTTATGGGTGAGAAAAATGCAATCTGGTCTTGCTTGAGAGTTTGATTTGAGGAGAAAAGATTACAAGAAGCTAATCAAGTTCTTTCCAAGCAAAAATTTCTAGTGACCTTTGTGGAAAGCACTTTCTCCAACAAAATGAAAGTTACAACCTTGGACAGGCCAGGTGATTTCTAGAAATGATTCATTACATTTCAGAGTCGGGACTGAAATGTTCACAAACTACCTAGCCACTAGTAAATAAAAAGGCAAATAAGATGGGAGGCACATGTGGAGAACCAGTTATTAGGAGTTGTTTTCTTAAGGTTTTTTTTTTTTTTTTTTTTTTGCGGGACCAGGGATTGAACTCAGGCCCTTACGCTTGCAAGGGAAGTGCTTATTCCACTGAGCCATCTCCCTGGCCCCTGTTTTCTTAAGTTTGAATAGCAACCAAAAATACAGGGTTTAGGAAAATACCTGTGGACTGGGAACAATAGCAACAATATTTTAAATAGATTAAATTAATAAGTAAAAAGTTGGAAGGCCTAGTGTATGACTCGCGTTTGCTAAGTGGGTGTTTAGAAGAGAGGTTGGAAGAAACTTTATTTGTAATCATTTGCTTTTATTGAGGATTTCTGAGACTATCTTGCAATAATAAAAGCATCAGGATGTAAGGATGAATGCTCATGTTTCAATGTTTCTGAGAACTCAAATGCTAAAATCCCACATGAGGTATTAAGTGGTTGAATACAACATTCTTCTCCGCTCTGTTTAAAAACCTTAGTTTAATGGTTTCCCAGCTCACTTAGAGGCAAGACACCTATATCCCCTACAAGAGTTTCTCCTTCTTGTCTCACATTACATATAATCTGGTAAGCTTTCAAGAAATACTGACATTAGGACCTGTGTTAGTCAGTCTGTTACTAGAGAAACAGATTTAATGTAACTCTGTCTCTTTGTCTCCATATATACAATATTTACAATATGAATTCTTGCAAGGTCAAGTGTGAAAGAATGCAAAAGTTGCTATCTGTTGCTAGAAAGCCAAGTGATCTGGCTGAAGGTAGAATACTGGGAGCTCACTGCAGAGTCCTATTAGTATCCAAAGGGCGTATGTTGGAGGCTAAAGAGTCTGAGCTAGAAGCGATAGTGAAGACTTCAGCTCCTCTGAAGAAACCAAAGTGAGGTTTTCTTCTGTCCCCTTTTTTTCCATTCAGGTCATAAACCCATTGTTTAATGTCACTTACACTCAGGCTTGGTCATCTGTCTTCAGTAAAACCATTCGACCCTATTCAAAACTACACTAATCCACCAGTTGGGTGTTTCTTGCTCAAGTTGACACAACAGTTAACTATCACAAGACCTGATCCAAAAATATTGCTTCCATTGGTTTTATGATTGAATAATTGATATTTGTTGAAAATTTCCTAGGCTATTCAAGTTGGCTTTCAAAGATGAGAACCTCTGTCCTCATAGTAGTCTTTCTCTCCTTTTCTTACACTTTTATTTCTCTTTCTCCTTTTCTCCTACTTCAAGACACACAAAAGTATTTCCTTGCTTTTTTCAAATGTCCCTGTTATATTCAGTCTTTGAGCTGGCTAATCATCTTCCAAATGTGCATAGGCAGCACTGTGTACCTGTTCCAGGTCAAATGTCAATCATCCTTTCAAGGATTTCTGGAAAATCATAAGGAGAAGGACTTTTTGTATCTTTTGGATTTTTTTTCTCCTGAATCAAATTCTTCAAATTATAACTGACTGCATTTTCCTCACATAGATTTGCACACAGAGGATTGCCACATAATTTAGTCATCACCCTGGTGAGCTGAGGGTACAAGATAAGTGGTTGTACAATACATATTGCTGAAAGGAATCCATTGGTTGATTTTGTCCATATAGATACAGAGAGCTTTCTTATGTAACAAAAGTCTCAAAAGACACATACATGCAACCTCATGTACTTAGGAAAGATGTTCAGAAAGATTTCAACCAGATAAATTTTTGTTTGTTTGATATTTGAGACAGGGTCTTGCTATGTAGCTGAGATGGTCCTTGAACACATTATGTAGCCCAGGTTGGACTCAAACTCCAGGAAATCCTTCTGGCTCAGCTTCCCAAATGCTGAGATTATAGACCTGTGCCACCACACCCTGCTCATCAGCTTTTAAGGTCCTTTTCAGTACAGATGTTTTAAGATTTAATGATTTGAAATTGATAACAACACAGAATTACAAAAATGGGTAATGTGAAAAAGGACCCAAGAAGCAGCTTGGGTGAGTTTAGCCTTTTCTACCTGTAATCTACCAAATTGCCCCAAATAACCACACAGTGTAAGTCACGACAGTGCCCTTGTTGCACATTGGAGTTTCAAAGCCCCTTGGTCTCATCCTTCAGAACACAGTACATCACGACTTCTACTGTGTTTCCTCAGTAAACTTTTGGGCCTTGCTTTATTAAGATGAATCCATTTATGTAATTAGAGTTGTGCGGTTTATTCATGTGGTTTCAAAACAATCTTATAAAAATGCAAATACCCCTGGGGAATGATACATTTTAAGCTTGGTGACTCATTTATATTTCAGCATATATGCATTTTTAGAAAGCTTGATACCTAATGGAAACTCACAAGCATTTGCAAGATAAGGAAATTGATGGTGGGCTTCTCTAGAAGGTATAGATGGACCCCACATTCTGAAAGAGACCTGCGCTGTGACTATCCTGTGTCCATCATGACACGTGGAAGAGTGACCCAGCCACAAGAGTAACCTGGAGGGATTGCCACTTGCTCAAAGAGGAAGCAGGAGACTGAGCAGAGCTTGCAGAGAAAAATTCACCTCCTGTGTCTGGGGTACTGCAGCTGAGAGATTTTGTCTTTGTGTACATGGATGAGTTTGTGTTTGGATGATCTTAAGACAACACACAAAAATCTTAACCTTTGTATATTTGACAATCCTGGAGAGGAGCAATGCTGACTCACAAATGTCTCACTCAGTCACCATCATTTTGGGACCTGTGTCTTCCTTTTAGGTTTTCCAATTGCAGTTGTGGTATGAGATGTAGAAATACAATGTACAGAAAAGGAGGTGCTCATTTCCCTTCTTCAGCTGCAGTTTTCCCTCCTACTTCAGGCCTCAGTGGTGGGGCGGAGGAAGATATGGCTCTAATTCAAATTTGGATTTTTTGATTTATTACTGAAATAAAATGTTTTAGGAGCTAAAAAGACTCTAGGACTGTTTACTATCCAAGAGGAGACAGAAAAAGTAAGAGGGACTGCTGAAATTCCATCTGAAAGTAGGAGAAATGCCCAAGAGAATATTTGAGGAGACAGTGGGAGATAAAAATGAAGTGGTTTTTAATGCTAGCGAATGAGTCACCCTTGTTACTTGTGTCTACCACACAGCTCTGCTCTGATTAGTATGATATTGATTCTTATGTCAACCTGAAAATATTTTTGTACCAACTCAAACACATTTTTAATTATTGCAGAAATTTCTCACAAACCTTATTTTTAAAATTAGCATGGAATTATTAAACTACTTTTTTCTTCAGTCTTTAAATGAAAACTGTCAAGTCTTGGATAGTCAAAGTTTAGAGGAAATATAATTCCTGCTGTTAGCAGGACAGTTCCTTCAGTAGAGGATCAAAAATCCTGTTATAAGCGATGACCATCACATAAAGAATACTACATGCTGATTTGATCTGTAGAGTTGACCTGTGCAGTTGTGAAGATACCAAGAAGCTGCCTTCAAATATA
>NW_004524606.1:582508-584539 GCF_000260255.1 Octodon degus
AGAGTGTTCCACCCAAACACAGCTGAATACACATTTTTCTCAGCTGCACATGGGTCATTTTCTAAAACAGACCACATACTGGTCCATAGGTCATGCTTAAGTATATGCAAGAAAACAGAAATTATCCCATGCATATTATATGACCACAGTTCAATGAAACTGGAAATAAATGACAAAAGAAACCAGAAAAAATTCCTAAATACATGGAAATTAAATGACACCCTACTTAGCAACCAATGGGTCACAGATGAGTTTAAACAAGAAATTAAACAAAATCTAAAATTTAATGAAAATTCTAATACAACTTATCAGAATTTATGGGATATGAAGAAAGGAGTTCTCAGAGGGAAATTCTGAGCTGTGAACTCACACATTAAGAAAACAGAACAAGAGCAAATAAATACCCTAATGCTGCACCTTCAACAACTAGAAAAGGAAGACAAATCAAACCCAGAGCCCAAAGATGGGAAGAAATCATAAAGATTAGAGCAGAAATTAATTCAATTGAGATGAACGAAGCAATTCAAAGAATTAACAAAGCGAAAAGCTGGTTCTTTGAAAGATTAAATAAAGTTGATAAGCCCCTAGCTAACCTCATCAAAAAGAGGAAAGAAAAATTCAAATACAAGCAATAAGGAACGAAAAGGGTGTAATTACCACAGACCCAGTGGAAATTCAGCAGATTATCAATAGCTACTTTATAGTATAGAATCTATACTTTCACAGAATAGAAGACACAGAAGGAATGGAGAGCTTTCTAGAAAGGTACAAATTACCACAACTGAACCCACAGGACATAATCATTCTCAATAACACAATAACAGCCAATGAAACACGAGATGTAATAAAAAACTACCGACAAAGAAAAGTCCAGGTGTGGATGGATTCACAGCTGAATTCTACAAGATATTTACAGAAGATGTAATCCCTATACTCCTCAAAACCTTCAATAAATGGAAAAGGAAGCAATCCTTGCAAAGTCATTCCTGGAGGCAAGTATTATGCTGATACCAAAACCAGGGAAAGATGCAACTCAGAAGGAGAACTACAGGCCAATATCTCTCTTGAACATAAATGTAAAAATTCTTAATAAAATTCTAGCAAATAGAATACAGCAAATCATCAAGAAGATACTACACCATGACCAGGTAAGATTCATCCCAGTGAAGCAAGGATGGTTCAATATTTGATATAAATGTAATACACTATATCAATAGAGTGAAAACTAAAAACCACATGATCATCTCCATTGATGCAGAACAGGTTTTTGACAAAGTCCAATATTCGTTCATGTTCAAAGTCTTACAGAATATTGGAATAAATGGCCACTTCTTCAATCTGGTAAAAGCCATTTATGAAAATCCAATGGGTAACATAATTCTAAATGGGGAAACACTGAAATCTTTTACTCTTACATCTGGTACAAGACAAGCATGTCCTCTATCACTCCTGCTATTCAATATAGTTCTGGAATCATTAGCTACAGCCATTAGACAAGAGAAAGAAATAAAAGGAATAAGAATAGGTAAATAAGAAGTTAAATTATCATTATTTGTAGATGACATGATACTTTCCTTGCAAGACCCAAAAAACTCCACCAAGAAGCTACTAGAATTAATACAGAAATTCAGTAGCATAGCAGCATACAAAGTCAGTACTCAAAATTTAATATCATTCCTCTACACAGACAACAAACACACTGAGGTGGACATTATAGAAACCATACCTTTTACAATAGCACTGAGAAAATGAAATACCTTGGATTTAACCTAACTAAAGAAGTCAAAGATCTTTTCAAGGAAAATTACTGTACTCTTAAAAAGAGATTGTAAAGGATTTTTGAAAATGGTAAGATATTCCATGCTCCTGGATAGGAAGAAATAACATTGTGAAGATGACCATACTCCCAAAATTGCAATACAGATTTAATGCAATACCTATCTGACTACCACCGACATACCTCACAAAGCTAGAGAAATCATTCCTAAAATTTATCTGGAACCAAAAAAGACCTAGAATAGCAAAGGCAAT
>NW_004524606.1:584639-602140 GCF_000260255.1 Octodon degus
GGAGATAGACCAGTTCACTGACAAAATGTTGCTTTCCTAAAAAAAAAAATGAGACTAACAGTTTTCTAAAATTAATTATTTTAGTCTCCTTAAATTAGGGCAACAGAATTCTGCATGTTTTTATCAGTGATACAGTTTCAGTCTTTAGCAAATATAGTCTTGTCTGGTAAAATGGCTTCCTGTCTTCATGGCTTCATAATTCTCATCCAGTCTTGGTAGATTGAGATTTGCAGCCTTGTAAACTGAAAGATAAGAGCTGTCTTGTGTTTCTTTTGTTTCTTCAGACAGCAGCCAGGCAGGGTGCTCTGCACACAATACGAGTTAAAGAATGCTATTGACCAAATGTCTGGATGCTTCAGTCATTAGAATGCATATTGCTGTCTATTGTTCATGTCTGAAACCAAACAGCATTAATACTAACAGTCTGTGGTTTTTGAATTCCTTTCACAGCTTTTTCTTCATTTAGACTAATTACTCTACTGGGCAGAGCACCTTTTCTACTTTGACAGTTAAGATGGAGGAAATTGAAAATTTGAAAGAAACATAAAGGGCAGACTCTCAAGAAAAGAATCCTTTAAGCCATTTAAAAATTATCTCAATTCCTCAGCATACAATGGCTCTAACTTAAAATGTCTCGTTTTGTTAAAGCAGAAATAAAATGGCTCCTTTTATTCCCTCCAGAAGATCACAAAACTACTTCATATTAGAAATGATTCCCCTTCCTTTGTGTATGAGTGTGCTATGCATGTGAATGTGAACAGGTAATCTTACCCTTTGTCATTTCAGGAAGTGAATCTAGAAGTGAATTCTTTCACTTGTCCTTTCTAAGTGTCCTCTGAATGGATGACTAGAGAAAGGGCTTGTGAAGAGCAAGCAATTGGGGTTGTTTGTCTATCTGGAATAACACACTAGGCAGTTTTCACAGTTATTATATTTGTGAGCAAGAATAGTTGTGGGGTGGGTAAAACCATGAACATTGCCTTTAGTACTATGTAGAACCTTTTTTTTTTTTTTTACGGAACCGGGGATTGAACTCAGGCCCTTGTGCTTGCCAGGGAAACACTTATTCCACTGAGCCATCTCCCCAGCCCCCCTTTTATTACTAATATGTATCTTCATTCTTTTTACTTTCTTTGTCAATTTCCTTTTTACTTCTTTTGTCAACTTAAAGAGCTGAGTGCCCACCCTTCTGCTGCCCTTGGTATACTCAAGTACAAGCCCTCAATGGGTATATAATACACTTCAGTATTCCTTCAAGAAAGCTTTATGATAGACCTTTTCATTCCTTTCTCTTTGTTCCAAGACCTGTGTCTGAATTCAGTTAGAGCTTCAACCAGAATTTTGGGGATACACAGTTCACCCACAGCACCCATTTCTCCATCTCTAAATGAACAGAAAGAATAGGATGACAGGTAAAAACTCTTGTTTCTTCATGGTCAGTGTCAGTTTCTCTTCATTGTATGAATGCCTTGTTGGATTGAGTTTGATTGTAAAATATGAATATATGTTAATTTTCTACACTATGATCATGTACTTCATCTGACAGGTAAAGAAATTGTTCTCTTTTCCATAAGCATTAGAGATAAGAGCTTTAAGGGACTTTTATTGTTCACCTCAGGAGGTATCTTTAAAATCGAATAAACTTCATGGTACACTAGTGTAGAGAAAAAGGGGCTGTAAACAGAGAAAGGTCTCATTGTGTTTTCTGAATGATCTGTACCACAAAAAGATAAAATTTTATTGAAGGAACAATTAACAGGACAAGAGAAAACTGATAAACCAAGCCATGAGTCAAAAATAACCCTCCCCACATTACAAAGACAACACTTGAATTCTCTAAACTGGACAAAGGAAAACTAAATGAAGCTCCCTAGGAATTTTCTCACAGAAAAGGATACCTGGAGTGGAATCCTAGGGCCTAAAATAGCCAATCAAATTATGACAAATTCTAGGTGGGGAGAGGGTATCCAATAAAAGCACTGCAAAACAAAGGGCCTTCATCTTTCAAGAGGCCCCTACTCTGAGTTATCAGGGTAGCCATCTCTCCTTCTTTTTCTCCACTTACAATGAAGTGCCCAATATAGTGTCTTCCTATCCTTAAACTTTACACTCTGAATTGCTATGCTCTTGCCCCAGATGCAACACTGGAATCTGAACAGCTTTGAAAAGGGTAAATGAAAGTCATGATTGTCTTGAGGATTACAGGTACCCACTAGAGTGTATTGGGTAAAGGAACTAAGGGAAACTGTGAAAACATGTACAGACAGAGTTCCACTTCACCTGTACATAATAAACTGATTTTTGTATATGAATTCATGATACGTAAATATGTTTATTGCCCTGTGTAAAAAAGTAAATTCTAAAATTCTGGGTGCATTATTTATTAATTCAGAGGCTATTAATGTGATGGAGAGACTTTTATCAATGCAGTCTACATGGTGAAAAAGATGTTTCCAGATGTACTCTCCTGGAAACTTGCTCACCTTTTATTAGAACCTGAGCTTAGAAAAGAAATAATTCCCAGGCAAGAGGAAGTCACAGAACAATGCATTTAACATTCAATTCTCTGGGAAATATTTGCATGCTGTCTAAATGTCAGCACTGTTTTAGGTTCTAGACAAAGCTGTCAGAGCCTGTTCTAACAGAGCTTATATGGGGTGAGGAGGTGTAAAGGCGATGTGCACTGTAATATACACTGTATCAATAAATTCGTGTGACATGACAGAATGAATTGCTACTTTAGATTGAGTGGTTAAGGAAAACCACTCTGACTTAAGGTGATCTGGGAATGACAGAGAGTCATGTAGCAAAGCGAAAACACACTGCTACTGAGAGCAATACTTAGTGCCAATGCCTGTGGGAAAAGTGAATCCCTGTGTATGAGGGCCTGGAACAAAACTATAAGTCTGTCTTTAGCAAAACAGAAAAGGAGAGAGTATTCGACCCCTGGTACCGCATACTGTGCCAGCCCCACCCTTGGTTTTACTGAGCTGGTGACTGAGTCGACGTGGTGGCTCACACACCTGTAATCCCAGACCTGGGGAGGCTGAAAACAGGGGGATCACTAATGAGCCCAAGATGTGTAGTGAAACCCTGTATCAAATACATTTAAAAAAACTTTAAAAAAGGAAAGAAAAGAACAGAGTAAAGGGAAAGATGCACAGAGATCTATAATAGAAGGTTTTGTAAGCTAGAATACTGTTCTTTCTTAAGAAGATCTGCAGGAATTTGTTCAGTAACACATTAGAGATGACAGGAGATTAAGCCTTGCAAAAGAGTTGATGAATCATTTGTGTTTAAAAGTATGCTCTGAGCAAGTATAAAGAAACTAAGAATTCTCTGAAATTAATATAAATGACCTGACTTGAGGGAGTATTAATTTCAAGATAGACATGACTGGGGACTGGGAAATTGAGAAGTAAAACTTGATCCACAGACATACAGAGCCAGGAGTCACAGTCAAGATAAGAATTTTTCCAGTACCTACAACCCCCCAATTGTTGATCTCATCAGCAGTTTGCCCCTGTGTGCTATACCAATATGACCATTGATAAATCAAGTCTGTCATGGTACTGGAAATATGGGACCATATTGATTAAGGATTTCCATGCTCTACTGTCATATTATTTATTATTTGCAACATGGGGATGCTCAGTGTTTGTCTATTACATAGATATTATGTGTTTTGAATTTTGTGTATAGTATCTTTCACAGGTTAATGCCTTTCTTCAAATTTGGCTATCCTCAACTAAATCTCATATTGTCACTACAAAAGTTAAAATGTTTCCATTAGGAACTTGATTGGGCTCCTGATTTGGTTAGATCCATCCCCAAAAGAATTACTTCATAAAGCAAAACAAAGAAATCCCCAAACAGCAAGATAATCATCTTGGCTTATAGATTTTTTGCCCCTTTATTTATTCACATGTATTTCATGTTGCCAGGAATCAAAACTCATATTGAAAATGGGGCCTTGGGTATAGAAGGGCTTGTTTTCAAAGAGGAAAATGCCAACAGAGTGCCCTTTGTGTGTCATATTTTTAAAACCCTGAGAGAATCTGCTTGGTCACAGAATATGCTGCCTGGTGCCCAGTCACTCTCTGGACTTGGTCGACTGTGACAGGAGAGCTGGAGAGGAATAGACATGGGAGGGGCAAGTGGCTTGCAGCTCCTCCCAGTAAAGGAGAACTAGAAATTACTACAAAAAGTAACCAGTACAGTCACCACTGGCGCAGGATGAAGATGTATTTTCAGATGCTTAGCTAGAGAAATAAAGCTTCTACTTTAAGAAGTAGGTTTCTGGCAGTAGAAAGAGTTTTTAATTAACATCAGAGTTATTTTTTATAAACTCTAAAACTACCCTTGATCATTTTTTTGTTCTTTTTCAGATAGAAAAATAGACAGTACAATATGTGTGCTTGGATATTTCAAAAAGAACAGATTCTCAAAATAGAGAAGATGTGTAGGCTATATTTTTGTTATTGTTTTACTCCTTGTCAAAACTATGAGGTTCACACCACATACACACTTACTTTGGAGTTCTATAACAGTAACTAGTGATTAGGGTGGTTTCAAATACTTCTTGAAACAGGCAAAGGTACATCTGCCCATTAGTGCATACTGCTGTCAGGAGAGAGCCTCTCCAAGGCTTATGATTATTCTGTTATATGATAAGAGAGTCCTTGAGAAGTTTCAAATAAATTAAAATTAATCTGGCTGTGTTCATTTCCTTCCAAGTTATACTATCAAAATAATAGCAAGGATACAGGAAGTTGGGAAGAGTTCCAATTTTTATGCTAAATATGGACTACATTATGGAAAAGGACTTATTGGTAATGACTAAAGATATTGTGGTGAACAGTAGAACTTGTCCTAATTTTGCATTATTTTTCAACAAAATAACAAAAACTTGACTATTTTTCATATACTCAGCTGTGAAGCTGACATATTTGCTTACATTTACTCAGAAAATCAAGCATGTCTGAAAGCAAATGAAAACATAACCAGACTGATAAGGTGTAGTTGATTAATAAATTACTCCAGGTATATTTTTAAGTGGCCATGAACTGGCTGGGACAGGAAATCTTCCTTTCTAGAGGAGTAAAGTTGTAATCATTAGCAGAAAGTCAAACATTTAAAACCATAGGCTTTGAACCTTGGGACCACAGTGTTAAGTGAAATAAATCAAACAAGCTAAAATATCGCATGACTTTTCTTATATGAGAAACATAAAACATAATAAAATTAAAAAATAAAATGAAAGATAAGTAATAGACAATAGGGAGATATTGCTTTCATAGAAAAGAAGACCAAGAGATTGAGGGAAGATGAGGAAAAGAAAATGAAAAAAGAATTAAGGTGGATTATGTACATGTACCAAATCCCCATGATTGATGTAATCATCTATGGTGGTTTCTTCAAAGGAGGGGAAAAAGAGATTTGATTGAAGAAAATACTGAATATATTTTAAAAAATCAACGTAAGCTTTGAATTTGGCACACTTAGGATCCATCTCCAATCATACCTCCTAAAACTGTCTGTCCTAGGTAAATTACATAGGCTTTGTTTCTTTTTTACATAGTGAAAATGACCTAACTTGGATGGGGTTTTCAGGAGGTTTAAATGAGATAAAACACACATGTACATGATATAAGCTAAAATGAAGTGTCTGTTACTATTACACACTAGGACACCTTTAGGTGATGACCAGTATTCTGATTGTACTGCAGCTCCATATGCTCTGTCCATTGTACTCTGAGAAAACTCAGTGATTTGTCTCTTTGTAAAAAGTGCCTCCAGGAAAATCTTTTTCATTGCAGCAGGAATTCCTTGAGCTTTTTTTCTCTGTGGTATTTCATTGCCATGTTTACTAATATAAAAGACCCCATGTAGTGCCTAGCACATGCCATCTATTTCTGTCTTTATTTTTGAGTTTTTACAAATGCAATCCTCATAAAAATTATCTGAGGTAGACAGATGAGGAAGCTGAGGCATGGAGCCATTAAGTAAAATGCAAAATTATTCATCTCAGAAGTGAAGAAGCAGCATCTCAAATCTTCAAATCCTGATTCAAGTCCATGATGTTAACCACTAATCTTACACTGACTGTGAATATTATATTGGTTTTGATCGGTATTGATTAATACTAATATTAAAGGCCATTAGTATCTGGAATCCAGATTATTATTAACTCATTTATTTATTTATTTGCTTATTTATTTATATATTTATTTTTTGTTTGCCATATTGAGCCAATATTTATTTCAAGACACACCATGTCAAAACAAAAGTCAATCCTTGCTTTTAACAGTAATATTATATTACGAAAGCACTTTAAATTCCATCCCATCTTTGAGTATAAGTTACTGGTATGTGGGCTAATGATTATCTATAAGCATTTCTCTTTGGATCAATGATCAAAGTGCTTGGCTTCAACCAGGTATTGTGGTACATGCCTGTATTCTCACCACTCAGGAGGCTGAGGGAGAATAGCTGTGAGTTCAAGGCTAGCAAGGTCTTCAAGGCCAGTCTACACTGCACAGAAAGAACTTGTCCCAAAGAGCAAAACAAAATAAAAACAAAACACATCCCCCCAAAACAAAAATAAATAAAAGCAAACAAGATTCTTGGCTTCACTCTGTACTCCTGAGTTTGCTGAGTTGCATCCTGAGATAAATACTTAAAAAAGGATGGTAAGGACTTTCGCCAAGATGAGGGGAAGACTAGTATGATGGGTAGGATAGTAATATTGCTGATACTACCCACAACCAAATTTTCCTAGGCATATCTTTGTGTCCTCATACTTTCCTTTATTTTACTCACTGTCATGGATTTTTTTTAGAATGAGTTGGTTTCTTCAAAGGAAGAGGAAAAGAGATTTGATAGAAGAAAATACTGAATATATTAAAAGAAATCAACTATTTTGACTATCTGAATTTGGGTTGTTAAGTAATAACTGATAGACTGAGCTTGATTTTAAACAGAAGTATTATTTTCCTTTCTTCTGTCTAAAAAGTCCTCATCCCAAAA
Organism: Octodon degus; assembly: GCF_000260255.1. Lineage (NCBI taxonomy): Eukaryota > Metazoa > Chordata > Mammalia > Rodentia > Octodontidae > Octodon > Octodon degus. Next base: position 591,669 of record NW_004524606.1, read on the forward strand.
ACGTACACACACACATTCACACATGCACACACACACATTCACACATATGTACACATACACACACATAGACACACACACACACACACACACACACATGCACACACAGCTTTCCCAGGCTCTTGACTAAAGACATGTAGTTCTGCTGCAAGTCTTGATTAATAATCCAGTGATTGTACAATAGCCTAAGGCTCTTCCATATGGATAGTGGAGCAGATGGGCTGAGGTGTATGTTTTAAGTTCCCTCCATCTTTTAGCATTATAATTCACCAATTTTTTGGAAATGTTAGAGAAATTAGAAATCTATTCCCCCTTTTCTGATTTATTTATAATTCATAAATTGTTTATTGCAAGATTTATCTCTTCAACTTAAGTCATAAATTACAACTCAACAGAAGGTATCTTATCTTCATTTCACTTTATTTTATATGATCCAATGGCAGTTAACATGAGATTTCTGAAAGATAAGATGCTACTTTGGGAACTTCCTGAAATGAAATGGTGACTTAAGATTATTCTAGGGCCATTTTGCACAGCAGCTTCTGTTGATGCCTAGAACATAAACCAGAATTTGTCTCTCAGAATTATGAAGAATGTCTTTATAATCATCATTTAAATCCATTTAGAGAGTTTTGAGTAGGTTATGCTTAGATGTGATGCCATTCTTTGGATGTTCAGTTTCAGAAGGAGATGTACCTGATTTTTTTTTCTTTTCTGTATTTAGGACAGGGCCTACAGTGTCTACAAGGTCTCACTACATAGATGGGACCTGTAGTGATCCTCATGTTTTCAGCCTCCCAAGTACTGGGATTACAGGTGTGCCCAACCAGTCTCAATCACATGTCAGCTTGCCCTGTAGGCAGGGCCAGCATAGCAGGCCCAGGGATTGAACTCAGGCTGCTGCACTCTGCATAAGCAGGCTCTTTAAAACAGGGAGCTATCAGGCTGACCCTAAGAGGTATCTGATTTTAAGATGTGTTCAGAGAGATACAAAGCAGAACCTATTATAATATATAATGAAACTGAAAAGACATACTGAAAGGCAGAAAAAAAGGTTATATATGATGGCTTGGGTGGAGAGGGAAAAGATTGGTTGAGGTATTTTAGAATTAAGGGTCTTTGGTCAAACTGAGGCAGATATAGGATATGAACAGGAGATAGGATGGATATTTGAAGCTCAGAAGACCAAAAACAAAGCAAAAACAAATCAGACAATAAATAAAAGCAGAAATACTGAAACTTTTAATGGAATGAAAGTCATCTTCCATATGTGACAGAGGAGTGGGAATCTGAGTGTTGTTCAGGGACACAGGAGAATACTTAGTTGCAATGGTGCAAGATCTTGACAAGGATTCAGTGTGCATTTTGTTTTGTGGGTGAAGGGAGTAATCGCTTAATTGAGTAATGTATGTGAGATCATCTAATCAATGCAGAACATAGAATTGTTGCTCAGCAGATGACTGTAAATATTATTAGAAGATTCTGGTAAAATAAATGATGAAAAGATGTTTAGATGAAGTTCTTAGCTGTTTCCCCTTCACTTGCAACTTCTTTTTAGAAGCAATAGAATGGAAAAGTGATCAGAAAGGACATCATACCTAGCATTTAGTATGTGAAAATCCTAACATTTTTTCCTTCAAAAAATTTTGCCAGCATTTTGAATAATATGTCAAACCAACAACTGCTTATTATAGGGCAAATTAACAATAATCATTAACATTATTATAATGAACAATTTCTGAGCACATAGTGTGTGCCAAGCACAATTTTAAGGTTCCTCCCACAAATTACTTACTTCATTTCCCCATCCACATAAGAACCCTATAAAGTAACTAGCCTGGAGAGTGCAGTTGGCAGAGATTTGATAGAGGAGGCAGAATTTGAGATGACCCTGAAATAAGCAAAGATTGCCAAGGTAGTGTAGAAAGACTGAGCTCTTACTTAAAAAATATGAGGAAAGGTAGTGTTATGGCTTGTATCTAGATGTTCCCACAAAGCCCTGTGTGGTCATAGGTGGGAGGTTTTTGGAAGTGGTTAGATCTCAGATGCATGACACTGGCATTAAGGATGTGATGGAATTGAGGGAGGCCCATCCTGAGTGTGGTTGGCACTACCATTACCTACCAAAAGACAGGTAACCTAGAAGAACTAAAAGAAAGAGGCAAGTTGCTGCTCTTCCTGCTGCTGCTGTCACTCATTGCTGCTTACTCCTTCCTCCCACCCTACTTGCCATGGATTGTTTTTCCTGATTGATCCTCTCTGCCCTGCCACCCTGCCTTGGAACCACCCAACTATGGACTGAAACCTCTGCAAACTGTGAGTTGAATAATCTTTCTTCTGACTTTGTGTATCAGGTATTTGTATCAGCAATGATAGGTAGGCATAAGAATGATTTTTTTATGAAAGATAAAGAAAACAAAACGTGGAGAGGTTAATAGCTTGCCTAAAGTCACACAGTTGATAAATGGTAGAGTCAAAATTTAAATCCATCAGATCGAACTCACAAGTTTATATCTTTAAACCTATGATTTGAATGTAGGGTGTAGTAGTCAAGGATCCATGTGGTTCATGCCTACTTTACAGCATTACCATAGTTGTAAAACTTATAGTTTTATAGATATCAATAAAGTCAGTACCTTTTATAGAAAACATATGTTAAATCCATGAAGAACTCTGCCCTCAAGTGTCTTTTGGCCAGTCCAGGGTAGTTAGATATCTAATTGAGGTCCACATCCCTTTCACTTTTGGATTCTCACTGAATCCAATAAAACAAAAGGTAAAAAACCAAACATTCACTGATTATTCAACATAAATCTGATGCTTTAGCTACTTGATTTTTGAAAAATGGTATTATAGAGATGTAATTTACTTGTTTAAAGTGGACAATTCAGTGGCATCTTGTATACTCCTGAACTTGCATGATGGTGAGCACAACATGCTGCTTGGTCATTTTCATCAGCCAGTCACTCTCTGTCCTACCAGCCAGCATCACTACCACAGGCAGCAATTGCCAGTCCACTTTCTGCACCTATGATGGTCTTCTGTGATTATATTTTTCCACCTCACATGTTTCCAAGGTTCTATAGGTATTGTAGCAGTATTACTATTCTATTTTTTCTATTGAATAACATTCATAAAATACATGCATCACACTTTGCCCATTCAACAATTAAAATAAAAGACATACAAAACTTAGGCACAAATGTTTACTAAAGTATTATCTATAACAGATAAGAAAGAAGAGATACCCAAATGTCTATCAGTGGGCGAATTCAAAGTATAAATGTTTAACATTGTGATAAAGCCCAGCTTTTCTACTTTTGTTGTTTGTGTTGACTGTTTCTAGTGTCATATCTAAGAAGACTTTGCCTGACATAGGTGAAGACTTTAACATATGAATTTGGTTCAGTGGACACAATTCAGTATACTAGAGTCTCTCTCTCTCTCTCTCTCTCTCTCTCTCTCTCTCTCTCTCTCTCTGATTTTAATATCACAATAACAGTTTCAAAAGTAATTGAGAGAGCTGGTGAGATAGCTCAGTGCACTAAGTGCCTGTTTAAGCAAGCAGAGGGATGGGAGTTTGATCCCTGTCACCACATGCAGCACTGGCTCCACCCCTGGTGCACTGAGTCAGAGACCAAGTCTGGGTGTGATGGTGCAGTCTGGGTGTGGTGGCACATGCCTATAATCCAAGCACTGGGGAGGCTGGAAACAGAAAGATCACTAAAGTCCAAACTGTGTAGTAAGACCATGTACCAAATACATAAACAAAACAAAACAACAAAACCAAAACCCCACAAAACTAGTTGAGAAATTACTTGTTTTTCTGTCTTTCTGGGGGGAAATGTGAATAGTTGATTGTAATTTTCTTTACAAATTTGGTAGCTTGCCACATTTAGATTTTATCTTGTGTTTCAACATTTTTGTCATGTGTTTGATTGTGGCTTTCTCTGCTAATCTGTATCCCACTTGGAGTTCATTGTGCTGTTTGGATCATAGGTTATTTTAACCATTATTCATTTGAAAACTTTTCTGTTTTTTCTCCTCCCTTTCCTTCTTCTTTTTTCCTCTGACTATGTGTAAGTTGATATGGATGTGACCTATTTTTCCTGATGCTGTATTCATTTTTCTTCATACTATTTTATTTTCTATTGTTCAAACTGCATATTCTCTATAATTATATATTCACATTCACTGATTAATTCTTCTGCCAGCTTAAATTTACCATTGATCTTATCACTTTCCTCAGCCCAGGAACAACATACCTGACACCTGCAGCATAAAAAAGGAGAGTTTTATTTTGGCTCCCTTTCAGAAGTCTCAGTCCATGTGTGGTGATCTCATTATCATGGAACATTGGCATGGTTGAAGAACTCAGCAGAGGGAAGCTGCTCACATCATGACAGCCAGGAAGAAGATAAAGAAAGGAGGAGTCAAAGACTGAAATATATCCTTCCAGGTCACATCCCTGATGACTGACCTCTTTGGACTGGTCCCTCTCCCCCATTAATAGCACAGGCAGCAGATGAACTCACTGTTGGATGAGTTTACAGTGGAGTATAGTTGCCCCTTGGTTTGTCATCTTCTAAACACATGAGACTTTGGGAGGCATTGCAGATATGGACCACAACATTCTGCCTTTGGTCTCCAAACATTCATGTCCTTTTCAATACACAAAATGTGTTTAGCCTCTCTGAGTCACTAAAATTTTAACATTTCCAACATTGCTAAAAATCCAAGTCCCAAGTCTCCTCTGAGACTGAAGGAAAGTTGTAGCTGTGAACCCTTGTAAAAATTGAAAAGAATGTTAAACACTGGCAACACACAATGGAACAGTTTAAAATGTCTCATTGCAAAAGGAAAAAATATGGGTATAGAAAGGAATTAGAATACACAAGACAAAAATCTAGCAGGGTAAACAAGTATTTAGTCCTATATCTTGTATCTAGCAGCCAGAACAAATAGTGATAAGATGTGAAGTCCAATCATAGGGCATTGCTTCCTGAAATTCTTAATGTCTCTCTCTTGGGGTGGTTCTGCTTACATCTTGAGGGGTGGTTTTCCTTAGATGTTCTATGATTCTGGCTTCTCCAACTTGGTGTCTGACTGCACTTTCAACTTTATTCTCAGTTTTATGAACTACTATCTCAGGAACATACTCCTCTAATTGCCTTTCTCTAAAATCTGGTAGAAGTCTCCTTCTCTGACCCCACACTCTTGCATTCTGCATGCCTGAAAAATCAGCACAATATGGATGATGACAAGGTCTACTATCAGCTTGACCAATCGCAAGGGCCCTTTATGGCATGACTGCAGAGGTATCTGATTAATTGAATACCCGAACTCTGGGAAACACTTTCCTAGTTGTGCATGAATAAGTAGGGGTCTCTGGGACTCTCTTCTCAAAGCAAACCCTTTCACAGCATTTTCCTTTCACTCTTCTATCCCATAGAGCCAGGGTCTTGATGACTCCTGAGATGTGTATGATGCATTTTGTCTTGATGCAAAGTACTTGGCAGCTTATTTATTTACTTTTAAAATTTTATTTTAAAGATAATAGAACAGTAAATTTACTGGAGGAAAAAGTAAATAGAACTATTGAAGACACAGGGGTAGGTAGAGTTCATGAACAGAAATTAGACTGCACAGAAAATACATCAAAGAACCACGAACTGTGATATCAACTTTTTAAAATGTTTCTGCATGTCAAAAGAAATCATCAAGAGAATAAAAAGAAAACCTACAAATCGGGAAAAATTTTAGCTGACTGTCCCTCAGACAAAAGGCTTCTAGGTAGAACATAAAAAATTAAAAAGAAATTAGGCCCCCAAAATTCAAAGACCCAAAGGGCATCTGAGATGAATACATGCTTCACAGATGAAGAGATACAAATGGCAAATAAATATATGAAAAAATGTTCAACATATTTGGCCATTCAAGAAACACAAATTAAAACAACAATGAGATTTCATCTCACCCCAGAAAGAATGGCTATCATAAAGAAATCAGCCAATAACAAATGCTGTAGGGACTGTGGGGGGAAAAGATAATTGAGTTATTAATTTCTATTGGTTTATTCAAAGGAACAGTTAATGTTTAATAGTTTGTTCAATTTTGTATGCCTATAACTGATAATGTGATTAAGTACTTTGAACATAACAGTATGCAATATAACAATCATTGTTCACTTTCTCTCATCTTGTTTTGAAAGTCTATATCATTTTTATTGCTTTTTCTTCTCTTTTTCTTCTCTTTAATATAAAAAGCAAAGCCAAAGCAAAAATAATAAAAATTAGGAACAATATAGAATTTCATAAAACAAGATAAGAATTCAATAACGGTTGTTATATTGTATATTGTCTTTAAAGTAGTTGTTCAGATTATCAGGTATAAGCATGTAAAAATGGTCCAAAAATTTTAAGGGTCCTTTCAATAAATAGACAGAAATAGTAGTACAGTTAACTTAGCAATCTTGTGTAGATTTTTTTTTTTATGTATTTAGTACAGAGTCTTCCGGGACTCACTACATAGATCATATTCTTCTATTTTCAGCCTTCCAAGTTGAGATTACAGGTGAACCCCACCATACCCAGTTTCAATTGCCATCTCAGCACACCTTGAGGGTAGGGCTAGCACAGCACACTGGGGATCAAACCTCAGCTGCTGCACTTTATGTAGATTTTTTTACCTTCTTTCTTTTTTCTTTTCTTCTTTCCCTCATCCCAATTCTTCTTTCATTTTGAGTAGTCTTTTTCTGTTTCACAGATTCTATTGTGCCATTCAGATTTTATTTTATTTTACTTATTTATTTATTTATTTATTGGCAGAACTGGGGATTGAACTCAGGATCTTGAGCTTGCCAGGGAAGCACTTATTCCACTGAGTCATCTCCCCGACCCTCCATTCAGATTTTTTTTAAACTCTTTTAGGGACTTACATTACTGAAACATGATGTTGCATCTATAGGTCTGATTTATTTCACTTATGAGTATTCTTTCTAGGTGCATCCATTAACCTTTAGGAGCTCTGAATTTATCTTTATTATGTTTGTATGATACTCCATGGTATAAAAATACTACATCTTTTTTATCCATTTCTCAGCTGATGCACATTTGGGTTATTTCTAAGATTTAGTTTCAACAAATTGTGCTGTTATAAACATGAGCATACGTATATTGCTGTGATACAGTGCTTTTAGTTCTTTTGGAAAAATACTTGGAAGGAGAATAGCTGTGTTGTCATATTTTAGCTAGGATGTCATGTCTGTTGTGATCACTTGTTCTCCTTTGGGTAACAGTATTGGGAAGCACTAGGTAATAACCTCACCACAGCCTTATTCCTAAATCTTGAGGACAAAGCCAAACTGAAAGAAATATCCCACTTTCAATTAATTGGGAAAGCAGAAACAAACATTGAGTCTCTGACACACAGAAGATATCCATGAATAACAAACTTTTTAGAGAGGCCTTGATAGTGTGATGTAGCTACCTGTTACTCAAACTTACAAGGAGCGTCACAAAAATGAGAAACAAAATTTCTTTTTAAACACAAAATGACAAAATGAAGAAGCAAAATGTAACACCAAACCTCCAGCCCATCCAGAACAAGTCCAAGAGACATCAACATAGAAGAAATTGTAAGTCATATATAGTGTCTGAAATGATAGAAACTGAGGTAAAGAAACAACTCTACGAGGCTATAGAGGAAATCAGATCAGAACAACAACTGAAATAATCTCTCAGGTAAAAAAGAAATGATTAACATAATGAAAGAATTTCCCATCATATCTAAAGAAGACATAGATAAAAAATTATAGGAGCATAGAACAATGGAAACCTTGAACGAATAATATAGGAAAGAATTAGAATGCATGATACAGATTCTTAAGCCATCCAGGGAATTAAAAAGTCCATTGAAAGCTGGTAAAAATGCTTGAATAAAACTGAAGATAGACTTTGAGACCTTGAAAACAGGATTGTAGCCAGTAATCACAAAAGGAGAGATTTCTTTAAAGTAAAAGAAACCATGATATAATAGTTCAACAGCTGCAAGATGATGCAAGGAAGAATAATATAAGATTGATAGATGTCAAGAAAGAAAGGAGTCAAATAACATAAAAAGGCTATTTACAGAAGTAATAGCAGAAAATTTCCCAGTCATTGGAAAACAATCTGACATACAGTAACTAAGGAATATAGAACTTCAATTAGCCTTAACCAAAATAGATCTACACCCAGACATATAATAATCAAGATTTCAGAAATTCAGCAAAAGAAGTGAATATTAAAATCTGTTAGAGAAAAGAAACAGATCATCTATAAAGCCCATCAGAATTTGTAGGTTTCTCAACACAAAGTATCAAGTCAAGAAGAGCTTGGAGTGAATTATTTCAAGTTCTGAAGGAAAACAACTTCCAACCCAGATTGCTGTACTCTGCAGAACAAGTTTTCAAAGTTAAAGGAAAAGAAGATACTTTTACAACAAAGAACAATGAAAGAAATTCATGACCATCAAAATAACCCTACAAAGAATACTGAAAGAAATTCCAGAAGGAGAACAACAACTGAAAGAAAATGCAAAGAAGGGCAAACAATTAAACATAGGGGAAAAATAGGGAACTTACAGTAGGAAAATAAGATGACAAAAATAAGCCAATACATATGTTATAACCATCAATGTAAATGGCCTCAGTTCACCAATTAGCTTCTTTTTAAATGCTAATCATTTAAAGTAATGCTTTCTTTTGCCCAAACTTTATAGGTACTTTCTTTCTGGTGAAACTCTAAACTTTTCAAATATCCTTTCCTCTCCTGGTTCTCCCTATAAAACTGGCTAAAAGCAACCAGGAGTATCCATGCCATAGCTTCAAAGTTGAGCTGTCTTAAAATTTCTTTCAGATTAATCAGTCTGATGCTCTCAATCTTAATCCCAGATAAGGTATCAGGACATGAATAAAATATAGATAAATTTTCTTCTAGAGCATAACAAAATAATCTTGATTCCAACTTCCAGTGGAGTTTTTATACTCATTAAAATCTCCTGGGCTTCATTTCATCTTTAGTACTTCTATCAGCATTCTGGCTTCTGAATGCGACCAATATCACATATCAACTACTGCTCATGACATTCCATGGCTTCTCTAGGGAGATTCTCTATACTTTTCCAAACTTCTCCCCCAATCAAGTTCTAAAGCTTCTAACCATGTGCCCAGTTATAGTCTTAACAATGACCCCATTCCTAGTAGCAAAATCTCTATTAGTCACTTTCTTGTCCCCAGCTTTTCCTTTCTGTTTCTAATTCCTGGCTGCGACGATATGGTCTTCTTCCAGGACTTTCTACAATGCTATTTCTATCTCGAGGTCAGCCAACCATGGACTGAAAACAGAAGTAAAAATAAACCACTTATCCTAAGTTGTATGTGTTTGATATTTTGTTCCTATGATGAAACAATTACTACTCTAATCCCTCTAGAGACTTCTCAATCATAATTTTCAACTTCAGAATTTTCACTATTGTGCTGGCACTAGTGTTTGTTCTCTTCCTTTCCTTCCCCCAATTTCATTCTCCTCCTCATTTTTGCAATTTCTATCTCTTTATTGATTGAAAAATATGGTGAATGTTTACATTTTAAAAACAAGAGACGACCCCAGATACAATCCTAGCCCAGGACTGGTGAGTGTGTGGGAGAGCTTTCGGTTACCCTGTGCCAGCGGGACCTGCCGCTCCCAGCCCAGGCGCAGCATGGGTGAGACCCTCTTCCATCCCCTTGGGACACACACCACCACTCCATAGCACCCCACCCTGCCCGCCCAGTGAGAATTTCTGCAGCCTTCTGGGGACCCCCAGATCCAGTCCTAGCTCAGGCCCCATATGCACTGAGCTGCCTCTCCCCTGTACTCCAACTTGTCCCCTCCAGACTCAGCTCAGGACTTGCCTATAGGCATGAGGAAAAACCCTGCAGCTGCAATGCCTGCAGAGAGAGTAGGGGACAGAACCACCCAGGCAGTCCAGGAGCAGAACATCTTGCCAGAGGGGCACAACAGGTTCACTCCCAAGGGAAGCAGCAGCAAGGAGCTGAGCACAGCATCCAGATCCAAGCCAGGCACAGATGGATAGATCCAAACTTTGTAGATCTGCACCTGGACTTCAGTACGTGCTAAGGTTATAACTGTAGCAAAGATCTACAACAAAGGTCAGAAGACAGTGCAACACAAAATACCAATGAGAAAGAATGAAATGCAATCTCTGAAACCAAGCCCACCTATAACAAGTGCAGAGGACACTAACACAGAAAAATTCGGAATCACACAGCTGAAAAAAATGAATCAACGGCTTCTGAAATAAAGAAACAGCTGCAGAAAGTTATAGAGAAACTCAGACTGGAAATGAAAAAAGAAATGCCTGAATTAATAACATCTGCAGTAAAGAATCAAATGCAGAAACATATGGAGGAAACCCAATGCCCACCCAGAACA
>NW_004524606.1:606134-614231 GCF_000260255.1 Octodon degus
CAAAATAGACCTGAGGATCAATGGAATAGATTAGAAGACACTGAAGCCCCTATAAACACACTCAGCCACCTGATCTTTGACAAAGGGGCCAAACATACTCACTGGAAAAAAGATTGCCTCTTTAACAAATGTTGCTCTAAAAACTGGCTCTCTACAAGCTGAAAACTAAAACTTGACCCAGGTCTATCACCACACACTAAGCTAAAGTCAAAATGGATTAAAGATCTAAACATTAAAACAGAGACACTAAATCTCCTGGAAGAGAAAGTGTGGGGAACTCTTGAAGACATACGGGTAGGCAAAGAGTTCATGAACAAAAATAAAATCTCGCGGGAAACACTTGAAAGAATTAACAACTCGGACCTGCTCTTACTGAGAAGTTTTTGCACATGAAAAGAAATTACCACCAAAGTGAAAAGGCAACCCACAAATTTGAAAAAAAATCATGACAAATAAGTACTTGACAAAGGTCTGCTCTCTAGAATTTATAAAGAACTAAAAAATACTAGGCTCCCCAAATTTAAAGACGCAGTCCAGAATGGGCATCTGAGATGAACACATACTTCTCAGAGGATGAAATTAAAGAAGCAAATAAATATATGAAAAAATGCTACAAATCACTAGACATCCGTGAATTGCAAATTAAAACAACATTGAGATATCATCTCACCCAAGAAAGAATGGTTATTGTAAAGAAATCACCCAACAACAAATGTTGGAGAGGTTATGGGGAAAAAGGAACACTTCTTCACTGCTGGTGGAAATGTAGACTCATGTAACCATTATGGAAATCAGTGTGGAGACTCCTTAGAAAAGTTGGACTGGAAATTCCATTTAAACCATCTATTCCTCTATGGGAATTTTCCCAGAGTGTCTGAAAACATCATATCATAGTGATATATGTGTTTCTATGTTTATAGCAGCACAATTTGTGATAATCAAATCTTGGAAATAACCAAGATGCCCATCACCTGAGGGATGGATGAAAAAATGTGGCATTTTTATACAATGGAGTATTACTCAACTATAAAGAATGATAAACTCAAAGCCTTTATATTGAAGTGGGTGACACTTGAAGATATACTCATAAGTGAAATAAACCAGACACACATGTGTAAATATCATATAGTTTTCCTAGTATAAGCACTCAAAAGAAGAAATACAAATAGAAAGGTATAATACAAGTAAAAGGAAAGCAGAAACTTGAGGACTAACTAATTAAGAGATGGAAAGGAGAAGAGTTTAGAAACATGACAGTGACAAGTCATGCAGTTATATGTGGACGATGGGCAATGCAATGACCCTGAGAATATCCAGAAGATTTTTGAATCTAGCAGTTAATTGGAAAGATTCTCACCCTGACTAACTATATATACTGACACCTGTGGACTAAGCAACTGCACTGAAGATGGCAATTTGTAATGGTAGGTTCATGCTTGGAGTGCTTGTCATTCTGCTCTTCTAAGTATAGGCTGCTTCTCATGACATGCCAGTTGCTGCTGTGCTGTCTCTTGGGTAGATGATTGTTCAAAAAGTAGGGGTTGCTGAATGAATTCAGGAGATAGGAAAAGGGATGTTTTGTGTGTGTCCTGCTTCAAGGTTGTATATGGTTAGATTTTTGGACTTCCATTTAGACATGAGAAGTATATAATTCTTTATGCCTATTTTTGAAATATATTCTAATTTTTAATTTTTTTCATCATATTCTGTAGGGACTTAAAGTTCAACATATCAATACTTGATGAAAAATACCTATTCCATCTTATGCCTTAGATGTTTGATATTCAGACAGATAGGGAGGTTAAGCTTAACAGCCTAGGTTGCATGGTAATAATAAGCTTGTCTTATTAGGTTAACAACCTAAGTTTGCAGACCAAAATTAGAGAAAATGGAGGGCCACAAGGAAAGCCAACATTTTGTCCCTAGCCTTCCAAGGTGAATTAATCCTCAGGATATATGAGAACTTGTACTGTAATGTCACGTAACTTGGTAGTGTCCCAAATTTTCTAATCAAGGAGATTATGGGGCCAAAGAGGAAAGTGATCGATGATGTAGAGTGTGCCTAAGGAGAGTCACATGGAGAGAAACATTCTCCCAGGCTTTCACAGAGAGCTCATTGGCCAAGTAATGGCCATGACTCATCCACATGGCTGACACTGCCAAATATTCTACAATCTGAGGTTCAGGAACTCAGGATAAATCCTTAGGGGATTTCACTGACCTTATCAGACCCAAAAGCTACAACTCTTGTTGCATAGGTCTTGCTTTGTCTTCATTTTAGCCATCCAGCAGAAATGTATAAAAATGAAATATAAGAAGTAAAGCCAGGGGCTGGAGAGATGGCTTAGTGGTCTAAAGCACCTACTTAGAACAAGCTTAGCAAAGCATCAGGGACTGCGGTTCAATCCCCCAGCACCACATGCCAGGCAGCCCCGCCCCCTGGTGGGCTGAGCTGGCCACACACACACACCACTCTCTCTCTCTCTCTCTCTCTCTCTCTCTCTCTCTCAAATAAATAAAAAGAAAAAAAATTCCTTTTTTTTTAGAAGTAAAGCCATGCTGTTATGTTGAGCTGTAGGGGACTCAGGTCAACAATTTCTGACATTACCAGTGAAGTGGAAGACCCAATACTATTATGGACTGCTGGACTCTTTTAGAATATTTTTCTGAGTTAACACAACTATAGTATTCACATAATGGAACTAAGCAAAAAAAAAGGGGATACATATGCATATCCATTTGGTATCTGTGTATTCAAAATGTTAGGATAGATATATAGTTACATTCTCTTAATGAATAGAGGGATTTGTTGTAATAGTGTTTGCAAATAGGATATCATGTCCGCATCTTGTACAGCAATTAACCACTAGGAAGAATGTATGCAATATTTTAATTATTGAAACTGTCCTACCAACTTTGTTTGAAACTGTCTCATTGCTATTTGTTTCTCAGTAAAATTATGGGGGGAAAAAGACACATTTCCATTAATTTCCCTTTAGAGTCCTCTCCTTCAGGTCAAACAAACTTATCTCATTGCACTTGCTATTTTCTTATTCAGTTAGGGATGTCCTCTATCATGAGTGTCATTAGTTTCACTGTCATGGTTGTCTTGATGTCCTGAACTTATTAAAACCATTTGCCTTTTAAAGTCATTTTGATATTGGGGAAGAGCCCAAAGTCAGATATTGTCATATGGGTAGTGTGGATGAGGACACACAGTAGTTTCCACAAGCCTTTTTGTTGGGTGGCACTTGGCAGCAGAATTCTCTATAAAATTTTTTCACACCCCATAAAAAACACAAAATAACACTTCCAAAACTGTTTAAGAACATTGCAAGAATAATATCATAAGCATATTCAGAGGGAAGGGAATATTTTGAGACAAATTAATGACAATATGACTATTCTACTGTAATATATTTTATTTTAACATTCACTGTGTATTTTGATCATTCTTGTATTTGATGAAAATTTATCATCACTTCTTCATTTAATCATTAAATAAGAATTCCTTCAGTTCTTTAAAAAGATTAATAATAATTTCTTTGAATGTCTGTCATATGAGACTTTCAAAGGCTGTGTTTGTTTCATTTGTGTGTGTGTGTGTGTGCACGCACATCTGTGTGTATGCATGCATGTGTATGTCATGTTTTCTTGTTTCTTTGCAGGTATGATGTGTTTTGAATATTGGTAATTTTAAATAATAGAGCAATTTCTCTTCACTCTGTTAAAAATCAGTTCCTCTGAGAAGTTTTGGAGGTCTCTGTTATAGCTGTGTGTCTCTTTGATGAAAACCACTATATTACTGCTCAACAGCTTTTTGCATGGACAGTGTCCACCACTTGTCTTGGGATGACTGCCAGGCTCCACAGTCAGGGTTATGGACGGGGCAGAAGCTACTGGGCTCCATTTGTTTCTCCTCATGTGGAACCTTTGCATTATGAAGGAGCTAAATGAAAGTAATCTCTGCCCAGATTGAAGGTCTGGGAGATTGATCAGGCTTTTACCTTGTGAATACTATTGACCCTCAACTGGTCCTGCTTTGAACAGAACAACTACATAATGAAAGTGGGCAGTGGAAAAGGCTGGTGGCTTGTCTCCCCTCATGAGATGCAGTAAACCTCAACTGGGAGCTGCGAGGAGAGAGTGCAAAAAATTTTTGGCTGCACCTACCTGCAGTAGAGCTTCCATCAGGTTGAGCTGGAATGCAGGAAGCTGGGAGAAATTTGAGGCTCACATGCTGTAAACTCTTGCTCTTCTTACGAGATTTGATAGGTTTAAAATGATTTTAATTTATTTTTACCAGTTATAATGGTTTGACTGGGAGGGAATTCTCAGAATATACTATCATTCCAGAGGTCATCTATCTATGAATATAATCTTTACTATTGCTAATCCTAATATTCTATTAATTATTAGAACAATCTAAGAGTAAGTTAGTAACTATCAGAGTTATAATTTGAATCAGATTCATAAAAAATATCTTGTTTATGGTATGTGCTTAATAAAATGTGTTGGTTAACTTAACAAACCCAAAATTTCTGGGAATATAATTTAGGCATGGATACATTTCCAAACCATAAATAATAAGAAAAGCCTAGTGTTGTTGGGTTAAAAGATACATCATAATTTTTTTTTGCTATTGTGGCAGGAAAACCCCATGTTTATTAAAGATAGAATAATTCTATATTTTCTAAAAATCTGTGAAATCAAGATATGCTTTATTACAAAGATCGACAATTTGTAAATTCTGTAGACCTATTATTTGTATTATCTTTTCTGTTGTTGATATACAAGATACCTGCCACCCACAGTTTAAAGAATAGGAGATTTAATCTGGCCCATGGCTTCACTCATGGTTGGCTGAGCCCAAGCAGACGTATAGTGAAAATGTGTGGTTAAACCAAACATACTTAGCTCAGGTGGCTGGGAAGGTCAGCAGGGAAGGAGAACCAAAGATGATGGGGCCACATACCATATACAGTAACCACAGCTATGCCCCCATGACTTACTCAGAAGGGTGCTTTCCTGACTCTTTTAATCCAGTCTAGTTGACATATCATGATTAATGGTCATATTGCTATAGTGGACTTAAATTAATTTGCTGTAAAAGATAATTCACTTGGTGACTTCATATACTATGCAAAATCTCAGGAGCAAGTGGTTACACAGTGTTTCTACTTCTTGATTTGTGGCAGCTGGGCTGTTTTGGAAAGCCACTAGGGATTTTATTTACATGAGTGGCCAGTGGTATTGAGGGAAACAATTGAGGATTATAAATATATGGAAGAACATAGGGAGAAAAGGCTTTTTCTGAAAATATCAAATAATGTATGCATAATGGCCATAGACCTCGCATTGAAATGACAAAGTATTTAAATAGTCAGGCAAACTTAGACAAGCTGAGCTGTGATAAAATGCATATTGCTTAGTCTAATATTGGCAGAAAATGTGTCTTAAGTTTTCCAAAACATTATTTCTTGATGGAGGAGGCTTATAAGAAATAAGTATATAGAGAGAGGAAGAAGGAGAGAACAATGGAGAGGGAGAGAGATTGAGAGAGAAAATAGCTTTTAGGGATATTGTAATATTTCTTTGTTTTGATTATGATCTTACATATGGAAGCAGGAAGACTGACAAAGTCATGCAATTAATCAGTAAAGTGATTGTGACAAGTCCAAGTCTGAAAGCGTTGTTTTGTAGAGCTCATGGCATTAGATGAAATCCAAGGCAAAAAATAAGATATTGTATGTATAATAGAGGACTGCAGGAAATCAGAAGTAATTATGTTAATATTATGAATCCGTTTTCGCTGTTCTTAATATTGTGAATTTGCTATCAATTTTTAGCACTGTGAATCCACTGTAGCTATCCATTTTTGTAGTTTGTTAAAGAGTTTTTTAGAAAGGAGAACTTGATTCCTGTTGGTAACATGATACAATATAGCAGGCAATGAAGGATGCTTTCAATGGTGTGAATGGAGAGGTAATTCCAACCATGATATCAAGAAATTTTACTGGCTGAATAATTCAATTAGATGATCCTTTGGGCATACCAGAAAGGAAGGAACCTAGATTGCTTGTGTTTTCAGATTACTTGTGGTGGAATATCCTGGCCCCAAATTCTTGTTGTCATCACTTCATTCCTTGATGTCATTTCAAGTATAAGTCAGTTCAATATATTTCCATGATAGTGTTCTTTCTATGCCACAAGACTTAAATAAAGAGAAAAAACAAACAATTTTTGTGCTTTTAAAAATATCTCCTATCCTTTTGTAATAATTCTATTCCTTGGCTCATGCCTATTAACAAGTAAAGTAAAATTCCAGGATCCATGATTAAAATTTAGTCTTGTCTCATTCCTTTAAAAACAGGCAACCTTTTCATTTGGGCTGTAATCGTTATCAGTATTAGGAGCTGGATATGAGAATGCTGTCTACATTGGGTTAAAACCTGGAATAGCAGCTGCAGTTGTTTTGGCTCTTTGTATCTTCTGAAGCAAGTAGCAGAATCTGCCAGATGGAAGTAGCCTAATTTGGTACATGGAAACATTTCTAATCCTTGCAAGCTGTATTATAAATGCTTCCAGTTGAAGTCTCTGACATAACTTAAAATTATACTATCTTGTACTATGATATTTAGAATGTCCAAAGATCATTTAAAACGTGCCCTAGACGATTCATGAAAAATTTGTCAATGCTATTTAGAGATCAAACATTTTACTGCCTATTTCTAAAAGGTTTAAAAGATTTCAAATATTTTTCCTTCCCTCAGCATATCTTTGAATGACAAGCACAGATGTTTGCCTTCACATCTTAGCATCCTCACCCTGGGCATTCACTGTCCTAAGCCAGAAAGTTTTGGTCATCACATGAATGCTTATAAAACACTCAGCCAACTTTCTGTCCTTTTCCACCTCTAACTCTTGTGAGGGTCATTGAATAATTAGATATTTGAAAAGCACCTTGAAATAAGGGCTATAAATAAGTCCTTCCTCCATTTTTAGAAAGCTGTATGGAAAGAAGGGTCATTGGAAAAATCCTTGGAGCACCCTATATAAAGGACTTGTATTTGTTTGCCTGGAATAATTCAAGGGGAAGGGAATATGGTAAAATGAAAATAGGCCCTGATAAGGATCTAGTCTCAGATCTTATTGTTCTTTAGCTGTGTAGGCTAAGGAAATTCCTTTCACCTCAGGATCAAAAAATATGTAGAATAAGAGTATTGGACTCAATAGTCTCTAAGATGTGCTTTTGAGTATTCTGTGAACTCTTGTTTTACTTTGTGCTATCTTCCTAGTTTCCTTGGATATGAATGGTGTTTCTAGTTTGACAGTAGATAAGTGGCTCCTTTGAGCTATTAATACAAGAATTTTGGGGGTAATAAAATTTAAATTTATAAAGTATTTAATATATATATATGTTTAGCATTCTATAGATATAAAGAAGTGGAAGCAATTGTTATTTAATAGCAATTTAGCAATTGTTATTTTAGTTTCAGAGTGCTTGAGATTAAACCCGGAGCCAGGCCCATGCTAGAAAAGTACTTGAACGTCCTCTACATCTCTAATCCTGCTTCTCTGATTTCAGCTGTCTAGTGTGAATACTCAAACACTTAAGGTTCCAAGCTATGCACAAAGGGAGAAATTTAGGCTGGTGTATCAAAACAAAAGAGCTATAGGAGAATTGGTGTCTCAGAAAATGGCTGCTTCTGTCAGCATACACAATTTAAGATGCTGGTTTGCCATCTATAATTCTTGGTTTCACAACTATCCTTTTCCATGGAACTCGTTAATAGTGGGAGGCCAGAAAAAGGAAGTGTCCATCGCAGGGGGCAGGGGAGAGGCAGTAAAAAGGCAGTGGGATCTGAAGTCCCTGCAATCTGAGTTTCTGACTCCAATTTACCACTTACTAGGTGGCATCCTGAGGGAAAATTCTTAATGTTTTTGAGGAGCAATTGCTTTATTTATAAAATGAGGTTATATTAGGAATTACTTCCTATGTGTATTGAAGAAATTACATATATTAAGTAGAAGCTGACAAAGATAAAGTATATATTATTCATCAGCTATTAATACAAGAATTTTTGGGGTGATGAA
>NW_004524606.1:614331-627063 GCF_000260255.1 Octodon degus
AGATACAAAGCAGTGGAAGCAATTGTTATATTCCTCAAACTTTAAAAATCCTGTTTCTAAAAAATATTATCTATTGTGCTAGTGCATGGATATATAGATGGGAGATTCTGCTCTCTTAGAGAGCTCTTTAAAAGGCATTAAATACACTGCAGTAGTTCCAGTATTTTTTCATCAGAACAAAATACAATCTAATTTTGACTGAAAGCCTATGAATTATGTTGAAAAAGATGTTAAAATTTCATATTCTAAAAAGATCCCTACAGGGTTACCAAGCCATGATAAAAGTTAAAATACATATGGATGTATGTTGCTAGTTATATAATAGTAATAGCCCTTAAAGTTTAAGCCTTAAAAATTGCGTTGAATTCTAAAAATATTTCTTAATTGGATCATTTTGGAGTCCTAGGTCCGTGATTCACATATAATTTTGGCATTAGGGTTTTCAGAGTGTGTGACTATCCACACTCCAGGCACCTGGCAGAGATGGATCAGATCCAAATCCAACTAGATGCTTAGTGGCAGATGGCTCTGAATGTAGTTACTCTAAACTTGGAATGTGTAAAAAGTTAAATTCTCAGAGGCTGGAACCTAATCCATTATAGACATATGTGCACTGAGTTTGGGAAATTTGTGGCCATCAAGAACAGTATTGTGTACATAATATCCTTGTGAACAAGGATCCATGAACTACTGTGACCTCAAACTACTGAAATCTATCTCTCCTAAACCTCTAGATGATCTCTTAAAATGACAGAGCATTATTCTTGGGGGCTCCAACGACACAATCTATTCTATTTCCATTCAGTTTACTTACTGAGTGTCTTATATTCAGCTTTACTCTATTGCCTCTTCTAAACCCAATAGGCCAGATTTCCTGCTTATTCTGGGTTAGAGAAACTCTTGTTCTAATAGTTTCAGTATATAGAAACACAAATTGTTATTGGCATCGTGATAGCCAAAGGTTCCCAGATATCCCTGGTTATAGAGCATACTCTCTTTTTTCTCTCTAAAATTCAATTTAACCAGTCTGCTTGAACCAGAGACACTTATACCAGGGGTTTCCTCAAAAGCACAAGGACTCTGGTAGAAAGGACTCTGCTGAAACTAGCAAAGGATCCTTCTGCCTAGGTGGTCTGGCAAAAATCATAAGGCCTTTTATTATAGAATATAAATAGTGCCATGTGCTGGTGGCATTGCTATTTGCCTATGGGATTTATAATTGATGGACTGTTCAACTCTTAGAGATTTTTTTTCTCCTGTGATTTTGTCCATTGATTGTGTCCATCTTAAATTTGTAGTAAAATTGGTAAACTTTTTCTTCTGATATTTCCATTTTATCTCAGAAGTAAGTTAGCTGAATATAATAGCTAAAAGCACTAATTTATGTCTGAATTACTATAATAAAGGGACTAATAATATTTCACAAGGACCTGAGATCTGGAGAAGCCAAATGAGTTGCCCAAGACATGTAGTTAAATAGATGCTCTTGGTCTTCTTGGCCATAATAAGTAGTCTGTACATTGGTGAAGGTGACTCCTTCCTGCTGTGCTCTTGTTTTGTCTTCCAAGCTCTGCACTAGATTGAAACTTTGCTTACAGGTGGAAATAAGGACAGTTACAGTGGGAAGGGAACTGACAGGCAGCAACAAGCATGATATCTGCTCAGGACTCAAACTCATTCTCCAAGTGTTTTCTTAGCAAGAAAATGCACAGCAAACTTAAAGAATTTAGATTTTTGCTTTGTTTCTCTTTTCTTATTCAGATCACATAAACATACTATAAAGGAGAGGAATGGCAGGAAGGAGACCAGTGAGTTGTGAGAATTTGTCACACTTACTTCACAAGGAATTTAGGAATCATGAGAAGAAACCACCCTCCATTTCTGCTAGAATTTTGAAAATCAGTTACAGTGACAATTAGCAACCTTTGGAGACATCTAGAGTGACACAGAAGAATCACCTTACATAAGGTAAATTTTAAAAGCAAAATGATTATATCAATTGAAGAGGTTAAAAGCATTATAGTTAACAGAAATTTGATCTATGACTTAATTGCTTTTTTCTAATGAAAACCAGATTCTTGATATCTTAGTTATTGTGAAATATTAGGTTTTACATAGATGGCCTAAGGAGTATTTGAAACTTTTATTTCTACAAGAAAAAAAGTCAACTAACTATGCAGGGGTGCGATCACTGTGGCATTGCTGGGAGCTTAATGTTTTGCCATGTGCTTAGAAGACCCAGGCTGTCTTGTGGAAGTTGGACAAGCTTGACTCAGAATTGCCTTTGAGTTATGGCCAAGCAACGGTAACTAAATCTAAATTTAGTAACTAAATTTAGAACTATGTCTAAAAGATAGATTCCTGTTTGCAGGGATAGTATTTTGACTGTTTTACCTTGACTAGTGGTGAAATATGCTCAAGCACATTTATGGGAACTCTAATAGAAGAAAAGCTGCCACTTCCTTTAAAAAATTCATTAAGAAATACAGGACAGATAATCCAGACGTGGTCTAAAGGCTTCATCTTTCATCTCTAAATAACTCCTCTGTGGGTGTTGAATGCTTCTTTGCAATATCTCTGTTACCACTAGGAGTCATTTATAATGAAGTACCTGAGAGAAAGTATCTATCTTAAGATAATCCAAGCCCTGCAGGAGGACACACACTCCAGGAGCAGTATTAGTGTCCTAGTTAGACAGCAGCTGCTGTCTCTCCTGCCACCTGACTGATTGTGTTGACAGATCTTTGTAGTGTGCATCAAACTTTAAAGGCCTGATGAGAATAAGCAACATGACAGCTCTCATCTACTGTGTGTGTGTGTGCGTGTGCGTGTGTGTGTGTGCGTGTGTGCGCTATTCTTATTTAGTTGTTTCACAATAAGGATTTAAAAGTAGATGATGTCCCTTAACCTCTTCTGCATCTGAATCTAGCTATGCTTAGTGTACAAGGAACAGTTATTTACTGGTGCTAAACTGAGCTTTTTAAACGAAGGAAGACAAAGTCTGAAACTCAAAGAATAAAAGTGCTGCCACTTAGATTTCATTGCTTATTAGGATACTTGGGGGTTTTGATTTTTTTCAGACTAGTGTCTGAAAATAGCAAAGATTGTTAAAGAAAGAAGTATTTGACCCACAGAATATGATGTTTTCCATTCTTTGTTTAGAAAAAATGCCTCAAACACCATCAACAAGGGAAAATAAAAGTAAACAAGTTCAGGAGGTTAACAGTCAGTGTTAAGAGGATCACAGAAGCTCAGAAGTTTAAGGCCATCTTGGACAATAAAGAAGGATCTTTTCTCAAGACAGGAAAGATAACTTCAGGAATTCTGCAATTGGAGCATTCCTTAGAAAGCAAAGACAGCTGTTGTAAATTTAAGAAACAAGTGCATATGTAAGCGTGTATGTTTTGAGTATGTACAAGTAAATTTGCGTATGTATAAATTCAGGTCCACTTAGGATGATTTTTAAAGGGTCATTTTATGATCTAATGGTAATTACACTTAAAACCTATAAGAAGGCAAACTTTAGTTATTTGAAGGTAAAAAGAAATGCACCTTAAGATTGTAATAGTAAGTGAAATAAATCAGTACATGAGTATGGCTTCTTAAGTGTAATATGATTTGTCTTACATGAAAAATCCAAATTGTAAATAAAAAGAAAAGTAAAAAATAGATAATAGGAAGTAGGAAGATATAACTTTCTCAAATGGGGGAGGGGATCGAAGGATGGAGGAAGGAGAGGACTGGTAAAGGGGATGAGAAAAGGAATTAAGTCAGCAGTTACTAGAGCACAGCTGCTATTGAGATCTGTTGCTATTCTCACTTCATAGATGAGAGACTTACAAGGGGGGCGGATTGGCAACTTGTCTGAGGTCCTGTAAGAGTCACTCCCTGGTCTCTGACTCCAAAGCCCATACTTTCTGTGGCACAGGTAGTGCTTTATGTTTACTTCTTGTCCTTTGTCATTAAGAAGACTGTATTTGCTGTCTCTCCTACTATAAGACAGAGATCTGGATAACAAAATAGAAGCAGAAGTCACTTGTGTGACACAAGGGCAGAAGCAATTAAGAGTTAGCAACTTTTAATCTGGTTTTCTCTTCTGATTTCACTTGTGACATGTCCCTGTCTCAAGAGGGAAGAACTTTGGGTCACAGTGTAGGAGCCTGGCCAAGGAGGTCCTTCTAACACATCTGTCTTGGATGTAGGCAAGAAAGAAACTTTTGCTCTGTTAAGCCACTCAGATGGTGCTGTACACTTGTTTCCACAGGGAGCTATCTTGTCCTAATATATTTCACCTATGCACTTTACCTTCTGTCAGTGCTAGCTGTGAATTTAGCATTCCTCATCCTTCATTCTTGCACATAAAGAGTCGGTACATAACATAACTGTACCTAACATAACTCAGTCAAACTGAGTTTAAAATATCTCTAGAGTCTTATAGAATAAGATAATATTTTTAAAAACTGTAAGAATGATATTTTTCTGAAAATATTGCCCTTGGGATGTAGTTTACTTCCAGTGGCTTAGGGGCTTACTTATCCAATTTATGAAGAGCTCATGGTTTGGTATCTCTTCTGTTTCTGTATGGCATGTGATGTCTTGTCAGCTTTGCTCTAATCAGCATGTCTGCGGAAAAAGGAAAAAAAATGGATTGATTTAGATCTTTTCTCCTTCAAATAACTTTTTTAAAAGCTGAAGTAATGTGCTCCTTGAGCTACTTGACTGTCTAACACCTTTGGCAGCAGGAGATAGACTCTGGAGAAAGGGAAAATTTATGACATATCGGTTTCACTAGACAGCACATAAAAGCATTGACTAGCTCTTGTATTCTGAGAGCATGTGCTTAACTTACCTCTATTTATAAAACTGAATCAGTTTTCAGGGGGGAGAAACAGTATTAAACTCTGATATGGACACCTTCATTTTCGTTGAGTATTCTGAAGTGTGGAACATAAAACTCCAAAAGTTTTCTGATAATGAGTCATCCTTTTATTTTCTTGTAGTTTGGCTAGCACCTCCTTGATTACAAGATGCTGATCCAGCAAATGACGGATGCAGGATGCAGTAAACCTATGGCGCTTGTGTTACTGTGATTTTCTTTCAAGAAAAAAGAAAGCGTGTTTTTTTTTTCCTAAACTAAAACTTCGGTATTCATGTTTAACTGCAGTGTTGGCACTTTTTCATAAATAATTGGGTTTTGGATTTCGGTTTCGCCATCACTGTGGAGAAACATCTCTCCAGGGAGCCTCGTGAGTAGGATGCAGCAGAGATAGCTGACTTAGAGGTAGTGAGGTAAAATATTGACTTCAACTGATAACATAAAGTTCTATGGGGAAATATTAATTCAGGAAGACCATTTTTCTATTAATTTTAGATGTCAACTTAATGACCCCTAGGAACTGCACCTTTTATTTGAGACACAATTGATTACAGACTTAAGAAAATAATGCATACATTCATATCTTTTAAACATATCCCCCTTTAACCTATTTATCCTCAGTGATGGTAAGTTTGGTCACTTCCTACCAGACAAGCAATGGTGGGAAATTGAATGAAGACATATTCAGGATACATTTAGGAGAAAGAAGAACTGGTAGTTTTTAGTGTTTAATTTTTTTCCTTTATGTGATTGTTGCCATCACAAAACACAGTGATATCAATTCTTAAAATAGATTTCACATCTTTCATTTTCCCTTCTTTTAGTTTTTGTAAATAACTTAGCTGTAAAATCCCAATATAAATCAAACACTGTAATCTAAATCCCTTTTCAAAAATTAATTTGTTTAATAATTACTAATCCTGATTAGGTCACTGTAACTGATTCTGGGCTTGAGCTATTATAAGTTAGATCCTGAGTGTCCCCACAAAACTCTTATGCTGTCAAAGGTAGGATTTTCGAATGTGATTGATTTATGGGGGTGTTATATCCATCAGTGGGTTAATCTACCCACAGCTGAGTACAGTTTTAGGAAATTGGTCCTGGTCTGAAGAGGTGGATCACTGGGGCAATGAGCTGGAAAGGCATGCCTTTCTCTGTTTCCTGGCACCATAATGGAGGCAGCTTTTCCTCTTCTACCCTCTTCTCTCATGGCATTTTGGTGTGTGAGTGTGCTAGGCATAGACAGACATTTTTGAGGTTGTGAGCCTGAATGAACTCTCTTTAAACTGCAGTTGTCGGGCACTATGTCTCAGTCATGGGACAGTGACTGCCACAGGGGCCACTTCATGGCACAGCCATGCTTGAGAATGAAGACTCAGAGATTTGTCACTTCTTTGCACAGAGGTAAAGACCTTTCTGGTTTTGACAGAAAGTAACACTCATGCCACACTGACAGTGCAGATGAGGCAAAGCAAGGCATTAGCTGTTCCATCTGGTGTTTCTTAACTAGGACAAACTATTCTTGGAGCTTTGTGAAGTGCCTGCTTCATCTCACAAGAGTTGAAAATGACTGGGCTTCTCCGTGAACTCCCTAGATAGAAGATATAACTTTTAAGCATAAATGGGAAAAGATGGAGGCACAGGGCATGTAAAGAAGATGTGTCATACAAGCGGTTCTGTTTCTATAAAAACTCAGGAAATAGCAATTTTAACCATAGGTGTAATCCTGTTCCCAATCCAAAAATCAAGTTTTTAATAAAAAATTATCTATTTGATTCTTTTGTAATCTGTTTGAGAGTATAATTTCAGTGTATCATTTGCAGTGATAAACTCGGCAGTCTACAGGTGTTCTGCACAGGACTTTGGGAAGCAACAAAGTTGAACTTTTAAAACCAGTATCTCTGCATGTGACTCATGACATTTCTGGCAGCTATTGCTGGAATAGTTTTCTTCCGTTTTCTTGTCTCAACTCTGAAAGGCCTAGTGCAATGCAATGGGTCCTGCACAACTCTATGTTTTGTGAGATTATAAAGCTTTTATCATTCATCTGTCTTTTTTTTTTAATTTTAGTAAGGGTCTACAGAGTCTACAGGGCCTCACCGCGTAGATTGGACTCATAGTGATCCATCTGTGTTCAGCCTCCCAAGAGCTAGGATTCCAGGCGTGCCATGTCCAGTCTCAATTGCAGTATCAGAGAGCCCCGGGGCTGGCACTGGCACAGCATGCCATTCACCTGTCTTATAATGCATTTGTTTCTCTCTCGCTTATTTCAAATTAAACATCATTAGACTTCATGCATTTGATGAGGAAGTCCTTGAATATATTTTTTTGGGGCTCACCATCTTTTAATATGATTAAAAAGACAACTTCTGCTTTGGGATTGACCTGCTGAGTTATATATGAGTCAGTCCAAGAACAGTGGCGTTCAAGTATAATCTCCTTGGATTTCTATATATGTATGAGAAGAGCTCATTCATCATAGGGCCAAAAACTTAAAAATATGTAGAAATAAATATAAGCAAAAGTTTCATGGTACATAATTTAAAAGAATAAAATCTGTCTGCAAGGATTCAGAAAATACTAAAGAATAGAAGCATAACATGTTCTGGTTTAGGTCAGCTAATATGGTAAATATATCTATTCTTCAGGGAGCCCATAACCTTAATGTAATAACCATAATTTGAAGTCACTAATGGTACTTTAATTAATTTGAAATTAAAATTCCAAGGAAAGAAAAACATTTATAAAAATAGTTAACATGAAAAAAGAATAAACAATGCTTCTGTTTATGTGATTGCTGACACTGGTGATGATTTTATGATTTTAAAAGTTAACACACAAATTATTTTTCTTACCTCAAATAATTAATGTTACATTTTACCAGTGCTGCTTGATTGAATAATTCTATTTAAGAGAAATAGCCTTTACAGCTTTGCCAATAGGATTTTTTAATAACAAGACTCTGGCATGTTTGCTAAAAATAATGTTTAAAGGTTTCATCATGTTTCATTATTTTGCTATAAAAATCTCTAATCCTTTGAAGTGATATCAGTTTGAAAAACTAAGTAGTGATATTTAAGTTCAATTTATTTTAGTTTTAAGTAGTCTGTGAGTGAACCTATGACCAAAATAAATATTTTATTATAACTAAAAAATGAAAAAGTGGTCATCCATTAATAGTCATGCCTCACTACAAAACTGTGTGAGTAGCACCCTACACGAGGCTTCAAGCTAAGAAAAAGATGCAAATTTGTCATTTAATTGATAGCTAATGGAATAATGGGAATTACAATGAATTTGTAAAGTGTTTTCATGACCTATAACTCTACAGAGATATCAGAGGAAAACATGTGGTTTCAGAACCATGATATATTTATGAAAATGCTCTCCGGCACAGAATCTTGAATTTCATCTTCAGTGAACCATCTAAAAACAAGCTGATCTGGCATTTGAAATAACGAACATCTTACTAAATTCATTGCCAAAATCAAATTAAGTCACTCTGAGACAGCATAGCATTCCTCCATATTAGCTGAGTTTCTGATGATCACTGTGTTAGTATTAAGAAGTAGGCTTGGAATTTGGAAGGAATGTGACAACTACCTTGTGAATTAAATGCAGGTAAGGGGGCTGGATATAGAATTGGGATTTAAGACAGATTTATAGATAAAGGAGACTGTACTGACTTTATTTCAATCATTCATATACTCAAACCTACCCATTAATCACCTTTTCTGAGTTAGTGTCTTGTGAGCCATCAGGATATAGTGATGAACAAGGTAAGCATGGTCAGATATTCCAGTAACTTATACTCCATCTCAGGGAATATAACACACTCCATCTTTTTGGTGAATATTCCTTGAACAGTTGTAATAAAGTAATTCCTATAAAGAGATGCAACATGCAATTTCTCAATAAATGCTAATTCTTCTTTTGTCTTTGCATCTCTGTGCAGGAGATAGCAGTTTGTGTTCATTTGACAAGAAGGCTGGGCACTGGTGTTGCATTGCTTTCAATTACCAGCTGGATGTGAGTTGTGAACTTACGAGCGATACAGAAAAATGGTGATGACACAAATGTGTTTTTTAACCTCTGAGACAAAAAGAGAGGGAAGTACATTTCCAGAGAGAAAAACCCATCATTTCAAAAGGAGACATCTAGATAAGCACCAGCATAATTCTAAGGAAACAGAGAATGGTTAAAAATCTCCTTTCACTCAGTCAACTGACTATAAATAAAATAGATTTCTTTGCTAAACACTAACAACTGTCTTTGGAAGTTGCTAGTGCTAAAGAGAATGATGGGAACTAAGGTTTAAGGTTCTTTAAAAAAATCCTCTCAGAGGTTTTTGTCCCTTTAGGGAAAGCATTGCTTCACAGAACAACAGAAAATGAGAGAAGCTGATTGCAGAGCGACTGATGGGTCTTTGAGCCAGAGGCAACGTCTGTTCAGAGGCCATGGCTAGACTAGCAAGTAGATGCAGGATGTTCTAGGTTTAAAAGCAATAGAATCTGTCACACAGATGTTTGAATCACTTCTGTCCTAGACTTTTTCCCTGACAGTTTCTATTAAGAATATCAGCAAGTTCTGCTGCATTAACTTGTTGACCCTGTTCACTTCTTCCATTCCACATATTTCTTATGTACCATATGATATCTCTGGACCAATGGCTGTGTCTCCTTGTACTACTCTCATGCTTGTGCTACATAGTAAAAGAAGGGATCTGCCTAATATTTTTAATGTCTTCACTATTCCTTTCAGTGGTTTAATTAATAATGTTGGATATCTAGAGTATTTACCATAGGTAAGGCAATCTAGGCACTGAGGATCAGTGAAGAGAACAGACAGAGATGCCTGCCTTTGTGAATACTACCTTATAGCTAAGAAGGGACTTAAAGTAGATAAAAATACACAAACATAATAACAGTTAAATATATATACTACTTAAGATATTTAAAAAGATGTGAAAAAAATGGTTCAAGATAAGGGGACTAGGAATGCTGAGGCAGGTGAGGAAACTGAATGGCATAGTATTATTACAGTGACATTTAAGCCATACTTGAAGGAAGAGAGGGAATACACCATGAGGATACTGGAGAGTATTCCAGACAGAGAAAAAAATACAGATACCCAGTGAAGGAGTTTGCCTGATACATGAGAAGATCATCAAGGAGGTAAGAGTGGCTAGAACAAGAGTGAAGAAAGGAACAGGAGTGACTGGGTTCAGGGTTCTTTCTTTTTAATGTGGTGCTGGGAATCTAAGCCGGGGCTTTGCACATGCTGTGCAAGTGCTGTACCTCTGAGCTACATCTGAAAACTCTGTTTAGATTTTATAGGCTCTTATAAACCATAGTAAGACTTTTGAGTTTCCATGCTTGTCTGGCCATTTCTGATGGCATTGGTACTTTTCAATCATCAGTTGATCGCCCTTGTTCCAACACGTACCAAGGGTCAGGTCTCAATAATTGACTAAGAAGATGGAAAGAATTGCAGAGGAAGAGAAAGAGGGATTGCAGTCTCAAGAGGCCGGTAATTAACTTGAGGAGTACCAAACCTAATTGCTGGTGAGTCACTTAAATTTGCTATGACATCTGAAGGTATTGATGTACCGCTTCTTACTGTAGGCACAAAACTCTATGAAGATATCAAAGATGATAATTAGAGAACCTTGAAGCCCAGGATCTCCTAGGGAGACTGCAGCTTCTGTCAATTCTATTATCCTTCATTTACTATCCTGACACATACCAGTTATTTTTTGCAAAAGTATCACTTTTTGCTTATTTGAACATATATATTTTGAATTTTAGCAGAGTTTTCATCTATTGCATTAGGATTTTATCTTACAATTTATTTTATTATTTAAAAAATCAAAACTGGATTTTAATTTTTAGTTTTTAAAATATGAAGCAGGAAGCACCGGGATAAAGGGAAATCTCTGAGTAGTTTATTTCAAATCCTTGAAGTGCAGGTGTAGCAGTTTGGATATTATATACATCCTAAATTGAAGGCTCAGATGTTAGGGGTATGTCTCCCAGAGTGGGAGTGTTGGGAGTATGCAGAACCTTCAAGAGACCTGTCCCAGTGGGAGGCCTTGAGGCCATGGGGAGCTCACTCATAAGGAGACACCAGGACATTGACTTCTTTCTCTTCCCTTCCCTTTCCCGCCATGAAGTGAGAACTTTTGTTCTGATGCGCATGGTGTTGGGTACTCTCTCACCACAGGCCCAAAGCAACAGGGCCAACCAGTTATGGTGGGGACCTCTCAAATCACACAACAAAACAAACTTTCTCTGTACAAATTATCTTAGGGATTTGTTCCAGAGATGGAAACTGACAGCACAACAGTGATTCCTCCTCCTCTACCCACTGACTACATTAGATTTTCTGATGATCATAAAATACATATTTTTATTCTGGCCCAGATGAGAAAATGCCATTTTAAGAAGTCGGCCCTCTAGGAAGTGTTACACTTGCACTACAAGTTCATAGAACAGAATAAATAGATCAGCACTCAAGAATCTGCTTCACCTTCTATTTGCTACTTAGTAGTTTATAGAAGCTTTTACACTTAATGAAGATGACATGTATTTCAGAAACTAACACAAGTTCAGAAAACCATCACATGTAGTGAGATCAGTATAAGTGGATTATAGTCATGAGGTTCTAGATCTTCCTAAACATGTCAGGTAATTTAGAATCTGAGATAACGTTGCTCATCTTTAGTGACTCAGAGTCTGTAGAGGTCACATCAAGCAACCAGCACAAACTGGAAATACTTCGTGCTATTTGAAGAGGAACTAATGTTCAAAGAAAAAGTATTTACAAGAAGATAATTAAAAAATATTTTATAAAAAATATGAACTTTTCTAATTGTTCTTCCAGGTCAAATTCCACTTTTACTGTCATAGTAGAGATTTGGTAGAGCTTGGCTGTTTTTTATTTCTGGGAAGTTTGACTATCTTCATGGTAAAATAAGACCCATTTGTCTGATGAAGGTCCTCAGTAAGTTAGAAATAAATGTCTTCCTGGCAACCACAGGATGTAGTCCGAATCTTACTGTAGGTAAGGGAATAGCTCGAATAGCAGTGGGCTTGACAATCTGGGTTACATTTAGGCCCATTCTTGCTGTTCATACCCTGGGGATCCAACTTTAAGACTGCCTTAGTCTTTGAGTATGAGTAAACTGCCCCAAAAGATTTATCTAATCATATTTTGGTTTCTTTTTAAACAAATGGCTTCTTAACATGAGCAATAATGTCACCTAGAGTTAGAGTCTATCACAGCCTATGGCTTCTCCAGTCAGAATCTCAGTACTGTTTTTAAATTTGGAATTTGGCCCTGAGTGTAACAGGTTGATTTTCCTAAGAGGTAGCCAAAGCGTAGCTACCATTAGGAATGCCAGAGAAATGAATTAGCATTTGGAGTGGCAACTATTTTGTTACTCACTTTGTCTCCTAAGGGCATTTAAAGTGTGCTCAGGCTAAAAGGCCAAAGTATAACTCTACAGTTCTAATTAGAATATGACTTTCAGTCTATCAGATTCACTCATATGAATTAAATTTCATTTATTTCCTATTTTATTCCATTTTAAGTAAAACATTTTAAATAATTCTAGTGTCACAGAAAGTAAAATATACATATACAATCCACCTCCCTTTTGTAGTGACAACTGCTACCAACAAGTCCTTATTTATTCTTCTAGGAAAAAAAAGATAAAATGTATAAGCAAATACATATATATGCTGAGTCTGGCGTGGTGGTGCATGTTTCTAATCCTAGCACTTAAGGAAGCTGGGGCAGAAGGAGCTCCATGAATTTGAGGACAGCCTGGAGGGCATAAAAGTTCAAGCCCAGAA
>NW_004524606.1:634364-643728 GCF_000260255.1 Octodon degus
GCCCAAGGGGCTGGGAGAGGGTCCGGCCCACTCTGCGCCTGGGCTGGGACTGGTCCCGCCGGTGCAGGGTAGCAGGAAGCTCTCCACACACTCACCGGACCTGGGCTAGGACTGGGTCTGGGGGCTCCCGGAACTTGGCAGTGCGAAAAGGATTAATTTTGTCAATGACACACCGCCTCAAGTTCTTGTGCAGTGGTTTTAAAATTTTGTCCTTCTAGTGGGTGTACTTAAATGGATCTCACTATATTTCTTCCCTTGGTGGTAGTTTTATGTGGCATTCTGGTGCAGTGGGATAACCTGGGTAATACTGAGACACTAATTTGTAAAGTCATTTTGAAGTTGTGGAGGGTAAGTGTAATGAGAATGAAGTAGGATGCTGCTTAAGCTTTACAGAAAAAATATTTTTGTGTGTGATAAGTTTTACAACCTCCCTTTGAAGAAGAAGGATTTCAAAGAACAAGGTCAGGATGAAGCAAAGTCTGGATAAAGGGACCACAAGGCCCTTTGTTTTTTCTCTTTCCAGGGATTCTAAGTGACACAGCCAGGATCATTGGGATAAAAATGCCTGCTAGGCTACGACCACTCAAAATTTTGCCTTATAAAGTGGCTAAATGTTGAAATTTACCTGTGTGCAGCTATTGAAGGATTTGAGGATTAAAAGATTCCCAGAATGTATGGTTTTTAAAATCCAAGAACCTTGCTACTTGTAATTAAATATTTTAGGATAGGGATAGTGAAGAGGATGATTTGATCAAAGGCTACCTAAATTTAGTACTTAATATAAGACAAATTTATAAAACCCATGTTCTTATACCACAGAATGGAGACCATTCCTAAATTCCTTCAGAAATCTTTTAATATGGAATGTGGTAAATAGTAATGTGTGCAT
Source organism: Octodon degus (assembly GCF_000260255.1). Lineage (NCBI taxonomy): Eukaryota > Metazoa > Chordata > Mammalia > Rodentia > Octodontidae > Octodon > Octodon degus. The sequence goes on from NW_004524606.1 coordinate 635,254, forward strand.
TCATTCTTATATGTTACTTAACTTTGACTTATATTGATTTAAGATTCCCATAACTCTGATTACATGAATTTATTATTCTTACTCTCCCATTTACTCCCATTATTTAAATATTTTAAAGTAAAATATTTAATTTTTTCTCTATGTGTATTTAAGTATATTTGACAAAATTTTGTCTATTAAGGTATATAACATGTTACCTTGATACACATATACATTGTGAAGTAGTTCTCACTGTCAAGATCACTACTATCTCCGTCACCTCACATAATTATCAGGTAGACATGTGTGTGAGTATGAAGAACACTTAAGACCCACTTTCTAGGAAACTTGGGAGTCTGCATATAATTTATACTGCTGTATCATCTACCATTTAATTGGCTATGTGATCATGGGTAAGTTTTATATATTTTGTGACTCGGTTTCCCTATCTATAATATATACCTGTCTTTTATAATTTTGTGAAACTTAACTAGCATTATGTAAAGCACTTGCTTAATAAACAAATCTACTTTTTAGAATTTATTTTATTTTTATATTGTTGTGTTATGTTTGTATTAGTGCATATTTGTTCTCCAGATGAATAGGTTTCATTGTGGCCAATTTGTGCATGGGCATAACGTAGTTTGATCAGTCTCCCCCCAGTGCTCCCTAGTCCCTCTCTTTCCTCTATTTGCATTTTAGGGGGTTTCAATGCTTATATTTTCATGCTATCCATCTGTAATGATTGATACATTGTTTCCACTTGAAAAGGCTAGAAGCTTAATTAAGCAACTCAGAAGGGAACCAGGAGCCTATTTTGTAAACATCCTGAGCCTATGCAAGAGGAGATGGTGTGAAGGTTACACTGGCCCTTGTGGCACTGGTTAGTGGTTTTCGTGTGGTGGTGGTGGTGATGGTGGTAGTGGTGGAGGTGGTGGTGGTGGTGGTGTAGTCTACACACAATATAAGGGAAAAGAGGTTTGCTCTACCCCAATTTGCTCTTGATACTTTTTGCTGTCTTTTGCCACAATGAACTGCTGCCCTCTCCATGCCACCCTACTTTGGAGCCAGCTGATTGTGGACTGAAACCTCCACAAACTGTGAACTAAATAAACTTCTCCTTCCTTCATTTTGGGTGTCAGATATTTCTCCTCAGCAACACAGAAAAGTAACCGGGATACCATCCCTCCTGCTACCTGCCCTTACCTCCCTCTTACTTCCTTTCTCTTATTTTGTAGCAGTGTTCTTTGTGCTGTCTTGATATCTTATAGATTCCACAGGTTAGAGAAAGCATGTTCTTATTGCTGCTACCTGAGCTTCACAGCAGTAAAACTTCAGACCATATTATTGAAGGGAAGATCTTGAACATCCAAAGTTGCATTTCATTCATTTTCAGTTCTTTTCCTGTGCCTCCAGATTGGCTCTGTCACACATTTGTTAGAACTTTAAAAATCACAGCTTTCTTTTAAATCTCCTTTCTTGTTTTAGTCCTCCCACCAGCTGTTTGCTCTCTAGCAACAAAGTTGGAGCTACAGTTAAAAAAACCCTGCTATGCTAATGAGGAGGGAAATGGTACTGATGCAGTCACTTGCTTTCTTTCTACCAGCTCATAAGGTAGTTCACAACAAACAGAAGTGCTCTGAGTGCCTCATACCAATTTGTCATCAGCAGCCCTGCTAGTATAAAACTTCTTTCTAGGGCAACAGGATTGCCTGGGGGAAAGTCACTATTGATAATTGATGGGTGAATGCTGAGAAAAAATATTCCTGGCATTTGGATTAGTCAGAGTTCAAAATATAGTCTCAAATAGTGTTGGAGTTGAGATTGATCTAAGTGACATTAAAGTTTAAGATGTTTCTGATCTGAGTGGATGGAGTACTTGCCAAGGGTTGTCTTAAGACAGCTGTGACTAGTCAGTGCTTAGTATCAACTGTCTAGGCATGGAAGGCTTGCTTGAAATAAATTGGAGGAGCTAGAAGTATGACTCCGGTAGAAAACATCTCCATAGAATTTAAGAGAAAGAGTCAGGACTATGATAACTGTGCAAGGTAGAAGAGAGTAGAAGGCTGAGCTGAATTAGGTCTCAGGATCTTGCATCGATGATGGATATAGGATAGGACTATTTTGGCATCAAGCCCATTGTTCATTCACAGATGCACTCATGAGCCAGAGCCTATCCTAAAGACTGCCTTGGTCCGAGCTCTGTCCACCCAGATCAGAAATCTTTTTATCAGCTCCGATGGTACTGAACCAAGGCTGACTGTGGCTGAATTCTCCAGAGAAGCACACTATAGATGGCACTTAGGGAAAGGCTGATAGAGATACAAGGTTTAAATCTGTATTGACTTATTTTCTTTACCTTCTCAAAGTACAGCCTTTTTATTTTTAAGGGGGTCAAAAGCTCAACCTCTGCTGTTATTAGCATCTAGTTGTTGCTGACTTGTGTGGAAATGGAAATCTGAAAGGATCTGGTCCTTGACCTCATCAGCGTGTGGAGTTTCACCTTTCATATCTAGAAGTGAATTTATGTAAATAACTCTCATCCAAAATTAGGTTTGAATAGTCTGTCTATTTACAAACAACTTAAATTAATGTTTAAGTAAAGCCAATTTAATTAGACAGTGAGAGTAATTACAGCAATTATGTAACATAAAATCCTGTTAAATTTACTTGGGGAATTTAAGGAAAATGGTGGCTGAAAACTTAAATCTGAAGAGTATATTTGAAGACTATATCCATATAACAAGGTAAATTAGGATCTGTTTTGGTAAAACAAAACAAAATAGGAAAATAGAGATGATAGAATAAACCTGAATTTTTCTTAACTTCTCCCATATCATGTTTTTGAACATATAAATATGTTCCTTTAGTTAATATATCAATGTATTTAAGAAAAATTCTTTTAAGCTAATTTTAAAACTCAATTTTCTCAAAAGAAAATTACACATCATTGAGATATAAGGGATTTTATTATTATCAAGGGAATGTGGAATATTCAACCTTAAATTTGAGGGATTTCTATCTTTGAGTGCATGGTGATCATAAAAATAAATGTCTATATGATTACACAAATGTATTTATTATAGTTGATATCTGGATCAGATGACTTTTGACAATAGACAATAAAATTTATAATAAAACAGCTGGATTAAAACTCAAGTGATTGGGGCTAGGAGATAGCTCAGTGGCATAAGCACCTGCCTGGCAAGCGCAAGATCCTGAGTTCAATCTCTGGCACTGCAATTAAAAGAAAAAAGAAAGAAAAAGAACTGGAAAGCTCAAGTGATGTATAGGAAAAGGAGAACAATTATTATTACAACACAAATAACATTGCTAAGACAACTAGAGTCAATATTACCTAACAAGCATCATCTCATTTGGAATTCAGACTATAGCTCACATTTTGGTGACAGCTAACTTTAATTCTGCAGGTAAATTGTTTTGGAAATATATTTCTCTCTTGCATTCCTGTGCATATGATCTTCTGTCTAGTCTGATTTATCCATTTGTTTAATTTAGGAATCATTCAGCTTTTGGTCAACAAAATGAGGTTTATACTAGAGAAAAATAATTACTAAAGCCAGATTTTATCAACACATAAAATTGATTTTTATATTCCTTTAGCAGCTGTAGTCTACACTTTTGTTGGCCTACTCCACAATCACTACACACTTTCTTCTGTTTGGAATCCTGCTTTGGTTTGATTTCCTCTTGGGCTGTGTGCCTCAAGGAGACTCTGCTGTTGAACCACCCTAGGGCTGAGCCATGACTGGTCTGAGCTAGTCGTGGGAGGGCTCCTTTTACTTTGCCAGAGACTGGTTTATACACAAGCATGTAGCATGCTTCTGAGATGTGAGGTATTGTGACTACTTCTGACCAAGGTTTTCCTTTTTATCAAAGCCCCTGGGATATTGTTTTGGCCGGTGATTGAATGTTACATCACCTGATTGTTAGAATTCATTTTAAGTGGTATGTGATACATAGAATAATGATAGAGTAAGCACTATATTAATCTAGTCAACATTAAATAATTATTCATGAATTAGCAAAACATTATGTTAAGGTACTCATTAGAATAAGTGAAATATAACTGTTGACAAGAATGTAGGGCAATAGCAGTTCATGTGTTGTTGGCATTTATTATGCTTCATTAAAAGTTCTTATTTAAAACACCAAGACAACAACAACAAAAATGCCAAAAACTCAATCGAGGAAAAAAGTTATCTTGTGCTGTATTTTATCTGGCTGTGCTACCTGGAAAAATGATAATTGTCTTGTGGTTCTCAAGGGGCTACAGATGGTAGGGAAGAAAGATTAAGAAACTTGTCTTTAATGAAATAATTGAGTTTCTGAATTACTAAAGCTGGATCAGCTCTATCTTGGGCCAATTATATCAGATAATACTTCTCTTATTATATAAGACAAATTGAGTTGATATTATACTTACAGGTGAACGTATTTTAATTGATATTTGTGTAGTAATATGGTAAAGAGCCAGTGTGGCCATCTAGATTCTGAGGTACTTCTATAACATAGAAAGAATAGTCCTTCCATCATGAAGAAGTAAGCATAGAAATAATTTTCACAGGGCAAAGGAGGGCATAACATGAGATTCTTTTGAGAGAGGAGGAGAAAGACATCAGGTGCAAGGAGTTATGGGAAAGTGAGGCAGAGAGGAGACTGAACTACTATTGATTGACTTAAATCCTACAGCGATTGAGGCATGATAGATGGGACATGTGTACTAGGATACTGCTGTATTCTTAAAAGCACCATACATGTGAGACTGCAACATTGCTTGAGGGTTACAGACAAAGGGAGGGTCTCGGTGTAGTTTTAACTACTTTTCTAAACTACTTTTTTATTCAGATAGTGGAGATATATTCCAGCAGTCCCCTGAAATAGCAAAACAAATTTATTTGTGACTCTGGATATGAAGGTCAACAGAAAATATAGAGACAAAGTGATCTTATATCTAAGGACTTAAGGGAAGACAACCTGAAATTCACAGTCAACTGTAAGGGAAACGTTGAAAATGGAAGTGGGTCCAGGATAGTTGACAGGGCCATGGCAATGAGATCTTTGGTGCACATGACCACAGGGTGAGCAAACAGCTCCACTGAGATAAATGCTTTGACTGTTATGGTAGTGTGCGGGCTACTATGTCACAATAGGTGGCTTAAAAGAGCAGAAATTTATTATTTCAGAATTAAGCAGACTATAAGTCTGGGTAGAATCCTGATAAGTAGCCCTGATAGTAGCACTGGTGACATTTCTTTTATGGTACTTGGGATTGAACACGTAGCCATACAGAGCTACACTTCACACAAAGCTACATCCTCAAGGCCTTAATTTATTTTTATTTTGAGATAAGATCTCATTAAGTGCTATTTCCAGGCTGGGGTAACTTGATATTCTTTGATTTGCAACTGTAGCGGTCTAATCTTTGCCTCTGTTCTTATGGCTATCTTCACTGTCTTCCTGTGTGTCTTATTTTAGCTTGTTTAACAGTATGAGGTCCCTGTTTATGAATAGATGGGGCTATATCCTGAGGTATTTTGGGTTTGCCATTTGAAGAGGGAAACCAACATAGTTCAACCCCTGAAAATTAATGTTTTTCTGATGTGCAAAAATACATTCAGCCTATCTGAAGATCCCTAAAAGACTTCATTTTTCCATAATAAACTTTTAAGTTCCAAGCACCATCATCTAAATCATTAAAATCAGTTACGAGATACAAAGTGTTATTTATGGGGGGGTATCCTTTCCAGGAATAAACCCTTAAAACCTGATATGTTCCCTGATTCTAAAACACTGGCAAAGGTACAAGATAGACATTTCCATATTAAAAGAGAAAATCTGGAAAGGCAAAATGGGCTATGTGTCTCAAGCAAGTTTGAAATTTAGGAGGGAAACTTGTTCTAGATTTTAATGGTTGGGAATAATTCTCATAGGCTTGATACTCTGCAGTCCTGACTTCACACACTTGCTCCCAGGTGACAGCCTCACATGGCACTCTAAAGCCCAGAAAGTGGGGGCCCCACCCCTATGCCCATGCCCTGTGGGTCTATGGTGGCAGCAGCAGCCCTGCTGCCTTCTCATCCCCACTTAGGAGTGGCTCATTCTTTCTATTTCTTGAATCCCAACACATGTTGGCAAGCAAATAACCCTTTCCTTGGTGTGAATTCCCATGCCCTACAGTCTGCTTTTCATTTTATCCATTTCTTCCTTTAGTCTCAGCTGGTAATGTTTCTGTTGAGAAGACGAATTTAACCCCCACAGACAATTGTCCATCAATGCCATTGCTTTTCTCTCCAGGGCAATTTTTCTTATCATATAGATAAACTGAAAGTTTTTCAATCTACAAGATCTAAAAGTTTTGCATAAGCATGCCTTCTTTACTAAATACACTTTCACTTTTATTTTAGTACTAATAATTAAGAGAAACATAGCCAAATTTTCAATGTTTTGCTCAGAACTTTTATCATAGCTATCCAAGTTCATGAGTATGAGTTCAATGTTTTACCCAGAAGAACACAAATTTGTTAGGATTATGACAGCAAGAATAACATTATTTCACTTAATCTTCTGGAAAGTAAAATGGATAAGACTCTTGAAGACATAGGTATAAGCAAGGACTTTCTGAACAGAACCCTAACTGCTGAAGAAATAATATCAAGAATCAACAAGTGGGAAGCTGATGGGTGTGCTGGCACATGCTTGTAATCCCAATACTGTGAAGATGGAGGCAGGAAGATCACTGCAAGTTCAAGGCCAGCCTGAACTACACAGTGAGACTTTGTCTCACAAAACCAACCAACCAACCAACCAACCAACCAACCAACCCACAAAAAAACTAAATCAAGAAATGGAATGGTATTAAATTCAAAAGCTTCTGGAAAGGAAACAAGCAACAAAGAGAAGACATAACTCACAGAATGAGGAAAGGATTTTAGTCAGTTATTTCTTGATCAGTTGAACAACACCTTGAACACATAAAAAAATGAAAACAATTTGCTGCCCCCCAAAGAAACTATCCAATCAAAAATGATAACTGCAATGAGCAGTTGTTTCTCAGAAACAGAAGTACAAATGGTCAATAAATACATGACAAGAGGTTTAGCAACTTTGACCATTAGAGAAATGCAAACACCACCATCTTACTCCAGAAAGAGTGATTATCCTCAAGAAATCAAGGGGAGTAGGGAGATGGCTCCATAGGATAAGCACTTGCCTGTTAAGTGTAAGGGACTGAGTTCAATCCCTGGGTTCATCAAAACAAAACAAAAAAACCAGAAATCTAATAATAAACACTATGAAGGGTACAGGAAAAATTACAACCCTTTTACAGTGTTAATGAGAGTGTAAACTAGTAAAAGGTGATAGAGTTTTTATTCTGTTACTGAGCATAATATGAGCATAATATAATCAAAATTGGAAATGAACATAACAAGAAAATTGTAATTCAGTATCTTTCTTGGACGTGGACACAAATGTGTGTATATTTGTTTAATTTGATATGCTAATGTGTATATTACTGCAACTAAGTGGGATTCATTGCACAAAACAATACTGCTTTAATATCTGAAAATTAATTAGTGAAATTTACTACATTAACAATGCTAATAGATACAGAAAAAGACTTTCTTTTTCTTCTCTCTGTTTTTTTTTGGTCATACTCAGGATGGAACTCAGAACCTTGTGCTTGCCAGGCAAGCATTTATTCCACTGAGCCATCTCCACTACCCCCAAGACTTTCTTAAATATCAACACTCAGGCATGATTTTTAAAGAAAAAAAATCTACAAAATAGTAATAAAAAACAGTCAATCTAATAAAGCATTTGCAACAGTATGGATACTATTACACTCAATAGTGAAATAGTAAATATTCCCTCTGAATGTTGGGAAGAAAATATTTCCTGCCTTTACCACTCCTCATCTGTTTTAAAGGCTCTAGTAACTGTGATAAGAGAAACAATGGAAAAAAATAAAAAACAAAGAAAGAATTAAAACAGCCATGACAGGTGGATGATATAGTTACAAATGTAGGAAATCTAAGAGGCTCTGAATCAAAATGAGTAATTAGTAGAAGAAGTGAGAAAGTTTGCTTAATATAAATCAGCATTCAAAAAATCATTTACTTCTATCTGCTTGCAAACTATAATGAAAATTTTGGAAGTTATTTATCACAGGACTGAAAAATAAAATTCTTAGATTAGATAGGTAATAAATACATGACATCTGTACAGGAAACTAGGAAGCACTGGTTGGAGAAATTAAACACACAAATAAAGAAGAGATGTATTATTTTACTGATTAGAAGATAAGTGGTGTTAAGATATTAATTTTCAAGTTGCTCTATGAATTTGATGTAATCTCTTGTAAAATCTTATTTAATGGAAATAAGCCAACTTTCACCAAAAGTCTAAAAATCAGCATTCGAGTCCTAGCCCAGGTCTGGTGAGTGTGTGGAGAGTTTCCTGCTACCCTGCGCC
>NW_004524606.1:643828-646796 GCF_000260255.1 Octodon degus
TACTATATAATGTTGTTTGGATTTTTCTTTGAAAAGATGAGAAAATGTTTTTAGAAGGATGTGAGTATAAATATAGATTGAATTGCTAAATATATGTTTTTTTTAAAAAAAATGCAAAAAATTTTTCACAGACTCATAGTGATCCTCCTGTCTTCAGACTCCCCAGCACTGGGATCACAGGCATGCACCATCATGCCTGGTCTTTGTGGCCAGCTCAGTGCACCCAGGGGTGGGCCAGTGTGGCATGTGGTGTCAGGGATAGAAAGCCGGTCCCTGCACTTGCCTAAGCAGGTGCTTAGTCTGCTGAGCTATCTCAACGTCCCTTCTAAATATTTGTTGATACAAGTTTAACTTGTTGAGTTTCACTGAAGTATAGTTGATATATGGAAATTTTAATGTACTTAATATATACATTTTAATGAGTTTTCATATATACATATACCTGTGGTAACACTGCCTGAACAAAGTACTAAACAGATTGATTGCCTACCTAAATTTCCTTTTATTCTTTTGAGAGTTTGAGGGGTGTGTGTGTGTGTGTGTGTGTGTGTGTGTGTGTGTAGAACACTGAACATGAGATCTATCCTCTTGCCACATTTTAAAGTGCAGCATGCTATAGAATTAATTACAGGCACTGTGTCGTAAAACTCCTTATTTCTTGTATTTAATTTTTTTCGTAGACGTTAACAAATTTCCTACATTGAGGTTACCCCAGTTTTTACTCCTGATCAAACTATCTCTATAGGTATTCTGTTTCTCTATAGACCTTCCAGTCCAGTACTTTCAAGTCCTTTGGTCTCTGCCAATACATTCGATAGAAAGTTACAGCTCTGGATTAGTGCTCTATGTCCTTTGTCATGAGTCAGGTTGACTATCTCTGACTTGCTTCTCAACTAGGAATGATTCCTATTGCAAATTCCTATTTTGATTGTTATGCTGCCTTCCAGTGTCTTGGTGAACAAGAGCAATATGCAAATTTTACAGTCAGAAATTGTCATTGATAATGACATTTACATTCCTGTGTAAATATAGTGCAGTAATACCTCAATTCATAAAGGTTTCTGTTCAGAAATACTTCAGTTAGCAAGCAAAAGCATTAAGAAAAGTTTTGCTTCTGTTTGCAAACTCACATTGGATGATGAACCTTTGCCACAACCATCTTCCCCAGAAACGTGGAACGAACTAAGTTTGTGAACCGAGGTACTGCTGCAATATTTTGTTAGAAAACTGTATTAGAAGATGATGATAGGGCTGGCGAGATGGCTCAGTAGAATAAGCGCTTTCCTGGGAAACACAAGGGCCTGAGTTCAATCCCTGCTTCCACCAAAAAAAAAATAAATAAATAAATAAAAGAAGATGATGATATTTTCATTCTTATAGTGGGAGGAAAGCATTATCCCATCCTTTGTGTACTTTGTTAGCACTGCAATAGAGCACAATCTTTGCTCTGTAAAATATTTGTGTTTCCCTTTGAAATTGATTTTACTCCTTTACTGTTTAAGTCAAAACATTCCTCCGAATTCATATTCCATAAACTGCTACAAACAGCAGATTTATTTTTGCCAGCTTGTATTTGAAAGTCTTTTTGCAGCATTATTTTAGTCTTATGAAAAGCAAATTGGTCATAATTAACATTTAGAAGTATCTTTTTGGTAAGCAAACATTTTCATTCAGTCTGTTCTCTGGCAGTGACTTTCATTTGAGCTACTTGGCTTATAAACACATAACACACACTAATTGTGGAAACCTGGAGACTGGCTCTTTTACTTTGATAGAAATATAAGTTGCTTTTCATGGGTTGTATTTATTAGCTATTGTGGTGACACATAATTGCCTGTGAGTTTTGCAAAAATGCTTACAGTTGACAATGAGCAGGTGAAATAGAACTTGAGATGTGAATGTATTAGAGTTGGTACATGTTAAAATAAATACAATGATATTCTAGGAAATAAGCATAAAAGTAAAGGTCAAAGGACAGCTTTCATCATTATCGTGACCAAGTACTGTCTCGGGCTGTGGGCAAGGCTGGGGATTGAATCCAGGTCAGGTGATTACTTAGCAAAGTTTCACACCGAGACCAATAGGAAGCCATCAGTAATTTTGAGTTACATTATGAAAAGCCCTCTTTCTAATAGTTATGGCCTAGAGATTCCTTTGATGGCTCTGGGAGAGCAAACTGCTGTATTGTGGCCTGTCTCCATAGGCAAGTACTTATGGCAAGGAACTAAGGGTGGCCTGAGGAAGCTGAAGGTCTCAGTCCTACATCTGAAAGAAACAACTCTGTCAACAACCATGTCAACTTGAATAGGAAGGCTCAGATGAGACTAAAGCTGTGGCTGACTCCTTGATGGCCTTGTGATACCCTAAATTAGAGAATCCAAATTAGAGGTGCCCAAGTCCTAACTTAGAGGAACTGTGACAGAATATGTATATGTTATTTGAACTTCTAAATTTGTGGTAATTTTTCTGTAGCATAGAAAAATAACACAACACTAGTCAAAAGACACAATCTGCAGCATTTTGCATTTTTTATATGTTCACTGCACTCCTCAAGGGGCAAGTTATGCTTCCATCAACATTAAAAATACATGATCCCCATTCCAGCAGAAGGGTTCTGTTTCTTGCCATTTGAACTCAGGAGTAGCTATCTGATTTGCTTTGGTCTTAGAGTGTGATCAGAAGCAGAAACCTTGATCTCTAGTATGATGTTAGCCTTGCTTCTCTTTTCTTTCTACACTGGACTGTGTCTGACCTGGGTTGTACTTACAGAGATAGCATAAAACAAACAAATAAACACAACCAAACCACTGAGATTATAGGGTAACAAAGTATGATAAAGTCTTTCTTCCTGAAAAGGATTAATTTTTTTTTCAAGGTTTTATTGATAAACAGACAGCAATGAGACAGTTTCAAATCCAATCAGAAGTACAGTTTCAACAAATAATACACTGCATATATTCTTCTTAAT
>NW_004524606.1:649874-667259 GCF_000260255.1 Octodon degus
GTTGAAACTGTACTTTCGATTTGATTTGAAACTGTCTCATTGCTATATGTTTATCAATAAAACTTTGAAAAGAAAAAAAAATAAAAAATAAAAATCAGCATTCACTTTAAGTTCATTTACTGAGTTCCCTAGTTTTTCATTCTTTTATATTTTTTTCAAACTCAGTAAATCTTTGTCTCTCTGAGGAGACCATTACAAATTGGAAAACCTATCAGATACTCAGTTTTCGAGAATCAAAGAGGTGATGGCACAGTATGATCTTTAAGTTCTTGCACAAGTGTCAATTTTATAAATGTATGAAATACAAATAAAACACATCTTATCTACCTCAACAGATAAACATGCTAAAATTAAAAGTAAATCTAGAAACAAAATTGTTGAAATGCCAATTTCTGTAAAATAGAACAGTGATAGAAAATGCGTCATCTCTTCAGTGTATTTAATTTTATGAGTTTCTTGTTTGAAACTTTAAAATACTAATTTCTTTTCCTGAATAATCATCTACCTGAGAGACAGCACAGCAGCAACAGGCATGTCATGACAATCAGCTCTTATTCAGAAGACCAGAATGACAGGCACTCCAAGCACGAACCTACTATTACAAATTGCCATCTTCAGTGCAGTTGCTTAGTTCACAGGTGTTAGTATATATAGTTAGTCAGGGTGAGAATTTTTCCAATTAACTGCTAGATTAAAAAATCTTTTGGAGATTCTCAGGATCATTGCCTTGCCCATCTTCTACATATAACAGTATGGCTTGTTGCTGTCATGTTTCCTAGCTCTTCTCCTTTCCCTCTCTTAATTAGTTAGTCCTCGAGTTCTTGCTTTCCTTTTATTTGTATTATACCTTTCTATTTGGAAAGGGAATGTTGTGGGCTTGTCCTGCTTCAAGATTGTATAAGGTTAGATTTTTGGACTTATGTGTTAGCATAAGATTATATAATTCTCTATGCCTATTTTTAAAATATATTCTAATTTTTAAATGTTTTTTCATCATATTCTGTAGGGACTTAAAGTTCAATATATCAAAACTTGATGAAAAATACCTGTTCCATATTATGCCTAAGATGTTTGATATTCAGACAGATAGTGAGGTTAAGCTTAACAGCCTAGATTGTATGGTAATAACAATAAACTTCTCTTCTGGAGGGTTAACAACCTAAGTTTGCAGACCAAAATTAGAGAAAAAGGAGGGCCACAAGGAAAGCCAACATTTTCACCCTAGCCTTCTAAGGTCAATTAAGACTCAGGACATATGAGAACTTGTACTGTAACGTCACATAACTCAGTAGTGTCCCAATTTTTCTGATCAAGGAGGTTATGGGGCCAAAGAGGAAAGTGATCGATGATGTAGAGTGTGCCTAAGGAGAGTCACATGGAGAGAAAACATTCTCTCAGGCTTTCAAAGAGAACACTTTGGCCAAGCAATGGCCATGACTCATCCACATGGCTGACACTGAAAAAGGATCTACAATCTGAGGTACAGAATCTCAGGATAAATCCTGAGGGGATTTCACTGACCTTACTAGACCCAAAAGCTACATCTCCTCTTGCATAGGTCTTGCTTTATCTTGGTCTTAACCATCCAGCAGAAATGTATAGAAACAAAATATAAGAAGTAAAGACATGGTGTTATGTTGAGCTGTTGGGGACTCAGGTCAACATTTTCTGACATTGCCAGTCAAGCGGCAATACTATTATGGACTACTTGACTCTTTTAGAATATTTTGCTGAGATAACACACCTATAATATTCAAATAATGGAACTTAACAAAAAAAGGGAATACAGATGAATGTCCATTTTGTAGCTGTGTATTCAAAATGGTTAGGGTAGATACAGTTACATTCTCTTAATGAATAGAGGGATTTGTTCAAATAGTGTTTGTAAATAGGATATCATGTCTGCATCTTGTACAGCAATTAACCACTAGGAAGAATGTATGCAATGTGTTAATTATTGTAACTGTCCTACCAATTTGGTTTGACACTGTCTCATTGCTATTTGTTTCTCAATAAAATTATGGTAAAAGAATAAAATGCTAATTTCTTCTAAGTGAACAGAAAAAGTAATCTTAATATGTAATAGTTTTTATTTCATATTGTGAAAAAATTCAAGTTTATCTCCTACTGGGAGAAATCTAAATCATTATTCATGAAATAAAATGAGGGGTTTTAACTGCAGCAGTAAATATAGTACTTTTAGTATACTTAAAAACACTAAAATCAGTAATACATTAAATAATAGCAGTATTAAGTCAAATTCCAAGACAAATCATGCATAATCCCCAAATGAGTTAAGGATCAGCTTTAATGTAAAACAGAGTAGAAGACAGAAAAGGTATTGTGCAAAATGTTTCAATCTCTCTATGAAAGATACAGGAATTCTAGTTTGGCAGCAACTATGTGAACAGACATGACCAGATTTTTCTAACTCCAGGAACTTTTCCTATTGGTGTTGAGTGAGAAAACAGCTTGTGTGCTGGAGGCAGGGATATGTATATACTTATAATGAACTTCCAAAATAATATTTTTAAAATGAGTTTCCTTGGAGGGTACAGAAAGGCCAGAATAATGAAGAGAATGGATGATGGGAAAAGTGGCTTTTCCAATGCACTATTTTTTTTCTCTCATGTGATTACAATTTAGATTATTGATCTCTTCCTTTTCTGTTGTCTTTGCAAATTCATAACTCATTCCCATTATGTTCCCTACTCTTTTGGCTTCTTGACTTTAAGTTTCTCTGAATTTATCCAGTTGAGTTTTCAGGCCTCTTGCTTGCTAACTGAAAGACAGTAAAGTAAGGGAATGGTAATTGAAGGATTCATCTTCCTTGAGAAGGTTTGGGATGAAAATGTCATCCCTTAAGGATTTTATTTTCATGACCTGACCCCTTTAAGGAGTACTGTCCTGTGAGCTGGACAAGCATGGTCTCTATCCAACCAGGAACATGGAGCTTTGGAGAACATTATCATAATTTTCTTAATATCTTTTAGTACCTGGGTCTGATCAGTAATGACAGTCTTCCAGGAGGGGTACTGCAAGGGTACTGCTGACATTCATGTGAGTCTGATACCCTTTTTTCATTTTCAGCAAGAATGGAATTGACCAGATATCCAAAAAAGTTCTGTAATTTGACCACATTGAGGAGATATCATAGGATCTCCTGGTGAGGCAAAAGATAGCTTTTGCTCTCTGGTATATATCCTTTAGTAATGAACAATATTGGGCAACCAAAATGGGCCTGACATGTTGATTTTATGTGACTCTTCCCAATGTCACAGGCAATGAGGAGTTTATGGCTCTGTATTGTTAGCCTTTAGGTTGAGCTCTTTGTGCCCATGCACAAGCACTCAACCATACCCATGGTGTCCATTTCACTGCCTGTGGTTGACAGTACCCAAGGTGGAGGTCACTCTATCTCTTGAGGTAGAGATTTTGGAAACCTCTACTGCCTTTGATTTCTGTGGTGTCATCGCCTCATCTGCACTGGTCTTAAGCCATAAGTTCTGTGCCTAGGACAGCAGACACTTTTTGAGCTCTAGGGCTGCTCTCCTAGTTCTACTTTCACTAGAAGGTATGAATATAGTATGATTAACACTGAAAGCAATCACATTCTAAGAACAATGTAATTACAATATAAATAATTCAATAGAAATGTTTGGAAGGTATGTTGTGATAGGTTTATGTTATGCAATTAGGACTCTCAGAGTTGAATTGTCATTATCAGGAAATAAAAAAATTCAATTTTCATCATATTATCAGTAAGATTTTCATTTCTAGTCATCATCAAGGAAGCACAGTAACAATGTTTGAGTGAGACATTGAGGCCAGTATTCATTAGACCATGAGGCATGAGTCCATATCATGAGAAGTAATATAACCAGTTTTAAATAAATAGCATTAGAGACCTACAGATTATAAAAATCTATGCAGTTTTAATTCAAATAGATTCTGAGCAACTATAGAATTTTGGGTAAGAAAAACATTGGTACATTTTTGTATGGTATAATATATGGAATTAAATGAAAGTAATAAGTTTGACAATAAAATGATTATGTGATTTCTGAACATGAAGAAGAATAGATGTCACATGAATACTGTAAAGAATATTTTTGTGCAATGCTTAGATAATAAATATTTACATACTTCTTTGCCCATATTTCAAAATATTCATTAAAATGTAAATACTGGGTTATTTGTCTTATCTCAAAAAACCCCAAATAATATTTATTGATGAATAATCATGCCTTGTATGGGCACATAAATTTCATAGCCCACATTCAGTAAAGATGTTCCTCGAGAGAGTGCTCCACAAAATATTTTTGTGGGCATTACACACCGTACAGGCAGAGCAGGCTGACACACATAAAGACGACTCTGGAGCTGATGGATGATACCTTGCTTTTGGACTAGATTGTGGAGGAAAATTCAGTTGTATGAGTCGTAGGCATGCACAGATCCAGAAGGGTAGATGCATGAGACTTAAGGGCAATGAACCAGGAAAGGCAGGTCAAAGACAGATGAAGGCTGTGCTGCAGTCAGATAAAGACTGAGAATTATCACAGAGAATAACAAGATCATAATCAGGAAGACAGCAAATTATGCTGAAGTTACACTGAAAACATAAGATTCAGTGAAGAAGACCCTGGTCAGTAGAGTTGAAGGCAGGTTGAGTCAAAATGTGGTCAGTAATTCATTTGGGCCACTTGAAACTAAAACCAGTGATGGCCTGTTCAGTGGAAAAGCTCTTCTGTAGGATGTGACCCATGCCACCAGGGCATAAGTGCCACTTTTGAGTAACTGCTATTAACTGACCATGAAAATTAAGATGGTGTGGTCTTTGAAAGTGGGAACTGACTCTTATTTTTATTGGAACCCCTGAATCTACTTCATTGTCTGAATCACTAGCAAAACTCAGGATATACTCATTAAATAAATGAATAAAAACACTAAATACAAAGGACAAGGACATTTCGTTGAGGAATGGAAAAAATTCTCTATGTACCTAAGTTAGCCCAAATTTCTGTGTATTTTCTTCTACTTAAATAGGTGTGTGTGTGTGTGTGTGTGTGTGTGTGTGTGTAATAGGAGGTGAAGTCATATGCAAGAAGGATCATCATAGTTTCTTTCTATAAGCAACTCAGGCTAGGGTTCAAATCTTCTGAGAAGACCCTGTTGTAATTTGTGTGTTTTTGTGTCCTCTAAAGTTGAGGTTGAAATTTATTTCCTAATGTAATAGTACTGTGTTGTGTACTTTGGGGGAGGTAATTGAGTCATGGTAACTCTGCCCTCATGAATTGGATTATGTGCCCCCATAAAAGGGCTTGATGAAGGGAATTAATTCTTCTTTTTCCCTCTCATGCATTTCCATGTGAAGACATAGTATTCCTCCACCTCCAGCCTGGAGAACTTTGAGAAATAAATTTACCTATTTCATGAATTGCCCAGTCTGATTGGGAATGGGCTAAGAAATAGATATACCACAAAATACAAAAGCAAAATTGAATACAGAGGCTGAGAGAGAGGTTATGGAGTCTGTTGCTCTCAGCAGGAATACAGTTCTTACGGTTCAAGATAAAAGAGTTAACTAAAACATTTTCTTATGGTCCTTCTTGCATGTTTTTCACAGAGTGAAAAGCTCTATTTCCATCACAATTTTCTCCGAAATTCTTCTAGCTTTCCCAATTCTGTTGATAAGACAGAATCACACAATTCCATCTGTTTCTACATCTGCTTGTCACCATCTGCATGTCCCCAAGGTGAGAAGAATCTTGTTATCTGCAGTTTCGTGTGGCTAACCCTGGAGAAGTGGCACAGCTCTCTCAGCTGAGATTCTGCGGCTGGTAGGTCTGTCATTATTTTGATTTATGTTGAGTGTTTATTTCCCATGGAATGAGGGTAGAAAAATGGTTGCTTATCTATTTTGACACCCTACCCCCACCCAAGAAAGAACCCTCAGAGAAAGGTTAAAGAAGGTTAAATAAATTAAAGACATGATCAGTATGAACCCAACCTATAATAACTACCAATATAGAAATAAGCCTGTAGACAAAACAAAAAACAAAAAAAACAAGATGCTTAACAATTTACTTTTCAGCTTTCCTTTCTCTGAGAAAGGAAATTTAGTTCTAGTCATTTACTATACATTTTCCTATTTCAGTGTTATACATTTCTGTTTGGGCTTCTGTGTTATTTAGGATTATCATTGTTAACAAATAAGAATGCAAAATGCCTTGTTAAATTTGAATTTCAAAATAATTTTAATATATATCCCCAAGTTACAGACATACAAGAATTTTGCAGTAAGAAATGTCATATACAATGACCCAGCTATGTACACACACACACACACACACACCACACACACACACACACAAACACACACATACACACACACTAGCAAAAGGGAAAGTTTCTAAAAATAAGTGACTTTGTGTAGGATTTTGTATACATTCTGGAAAATGTGTTCCAGTCCTCTCTTTCTGCAAGTGCCAAAAATGAGTTATTTGTTCTCTGTTCTCTGCTTTTTGTTGTTCACTAACAATGAAATGCATATGGAACCATAGTGTTGCAGTAGTAATTCCATAAAGCACCTAAGGAAAAGAAAGTTTTATCTCCATCCGTATTATAATTATGATATTTATACAGGGTGCTGAATTATTCTAACCCAGAATACACAAAAATGTTAAGATATTGATTGAACTTTTAAAACAGGCACTTAAATTTTTTCACTAGAAATTCAAAATTTAAAAATGCACATGACAGAAATTTCTCTTAATAATTTAGTATAAAATAGTGAGGCATATTATACTTTCTCCATTTTTTATCTTGTAGTCGATAATTTTATTTTGTGCTGCTCTCACTGTCTGGGTAAATATTGATTTCCCTCTTTGGAGTTCATCTGCGTCTGGCTCATTGTGCCCTCACTGTCCCCTTGTTGGACACCACTGAGGCCATTTGGGAAGCTGGTGTAAGAGTTAAGAGGGACACAGCATGCCGGCTTTCAGAAAGATGCGTCATATATTTATTCATTCTTAGAACATTTAGGATTCATGAGTTAAGATTATAATAGACAATATAATTCTTATTCCCTGTCCCAATAGAGTTATTTCTTTTTTCCTGATAAAATAATGTCCTTTAACCTTACACAGTTTCTGGGAACTGAGACTTTTGATATAATGCATTTTCTCCTAATGTCTTACAATAAATTGAGGAGAATATAACTAAAATCTTGACTGTAAAAATTCACATTAAAATTTGGCAGGAAATATTAATACTATTACACACTTCTTTTGAACTGAGAGCTAGGCTAATGGCATCCTGTGGATTGTTCAATTTATCCTTTACAGCATCTATATGTGTAGGCATTCTTCTTACACTCATTTTATAGACAAGCAAGTTGTGGCTTCAAGACATGGGAAGCCTTTTTTTCTGGGACATGAATAGTGGGAAGAAGGGTCAGGATTCAGATGTAGGCAGTCTGAAGCTTTCCACACAAAGCATTCTTAGCGCATGTGCTATACAGCTATACTTAGTATTTGCCTGGGATTAATTTCCACAGTAGCTTATTTAACACACCATTTATGGGGAAAACCTTGTAACCTCATTCTGTTTCCAATTATGACCAGCAAAGACCATCCACCATAACCATTTTATGTCTTTCAGTTTTACAATTGCATGATTTAGAACACTTACACATGACATAAGCTTTTATTGCTCTGCTAGCTATATTTTGGAGCGCTTACCAACACCGTACCACTAGCTGTACTGCTGTGCATGACTTAGGACAGAACAGTTGGGATGCTGGTGAAATTCCACTTATTGTGTTACTTTCCCCATTGTGTTACTTTCCTTTCAGGTATTGTCACAAAATAATTAAAAAATAGGGAGAAGATATGTAGAA
Organism: Octodon degus; assembly: GCF_000260255.1. Classification (NCBI taxonomy): domain Eukaryota; kingdom Metazoa; phylum Chordata; class Mammalia; order Rodentia; family Octodontidae; genus Octodon; species Octodon degus. Next base: position 657,778 of record NW_004524606.1, read on the forward strand.
CTCATGTGTCTGAGAATGGATAAGTATTAGAAGATAAGAGATGGTATTCAGGAGTGTGAGCAGGTGTGGTTGTAAGACAATGAAAGATCTCATTAATATCTTTCATAGTCTTACAAATTACCTGAATAGCCAGTGATATAGCTCAGTGGCATAGCTCCTGCCTGGAAAGTGTGAAGTCCTGAGTTCGATTTCCACTACAACAACAAATTTGCCTGAAAAAGACTTTGATAAACTAAATGTGCCTAAAAGGCAGATTATGACCATGTGTGAATGTAAGAGAAGATGTGAATGAATATTTATGTGAATGTATTTCTGTAATTAGCTATATGTATTTCCCCAAGTACTAGGCACTAGCTCCATCTCTTTCTTGCACACTTCTATACCTATACTTCTACCCGCATAACTCATTATTCTGAGGTATGTAATAGAATCATAACTGAATACAAAAGATACATCAAAAGTGGACATGTGATAGGTAAGAGGATTTACAGGATGCCCTGGGGTTACCATTACATCATCCCTGAAGCCACTGGAGTTTTCATGGGGAAATAGTGGATGGATGTCTTTTGGGTTTGCAATGAACAGTGTGTGCCACAATAAGAACACTTTATTTTGGAAGAATAAACAAAATCTATTAAGGTATAGGATGTGATTTTTCACTAAATACATTTATGCAATTTCAGTTTTTATATGAGCATGAAACACTTTTTATTTAATAAATGTGAGAACAACAAGGGATACTATCTAAGAAGAGATTTCAAATTATTTATTCAGTGATTATCTTTTTCTTTAGGCTATCAAAATCAAAGAAAAATTGACCACATTTGGGTTGATGAACTGTTGCAGTAGATGTTGTAGGTTTCGGAGTAGAGAACAGAAATGCAGTTATAAATACCATCCAGAGATAACCTTGAGAATCCATGTACTTTGGAACTAGAAGATATATCAGGAAGATACTAAACTTGTGATAATTTCAGCTATTACTAAGTGGTTAAGGAATCTTATGAACCTAGCTAATATCTGTGCTAAAGGTAGGAATAAAATTCCTGAAGTCTTCACATAAAATTCATTTGCTTTTTAAAAATCTCACTTTCAAATACCTAGTGAGCAACAGATTTCTACTTAAAATAAAGCTCAAATTAAATTACAATGAAGAATATTATATTTTGTTTTGATGAAAGAATTTACGCTTTTAACATTCCTCCAATAAAATTTCTAATCCCTATTATTTTTCAGACATACTACTAAGTGTTCTAAGAATTAACGAGGAAGATACTTCCCCTATAATGGGACACAGAGAAAATACACAAATATAGAATAATCTAGATGTAGCATAGTCTTTAGTTGGATAAAGTATTGGACAACTGAAATTTAAAGAAGAGAGTTCATATTTGCTGGTGGTTTCAGTGAATTCAGTCCACAGTTGCCTGGCTGCGAGGCAGAAACAGCATGGCAGAATCATATCCAAGAGACACAAGGTCACTGCGCTTGCTGGAGACTAGCGCTTCATCAGACAAGCAGTACTTCTTGCCTCCCACATTACCAGAAAAACAAATACAGTAGGAAATAGCACAAGCATTAATAGAATATTGCAGGAAGAAGAACCGCAGAGAGATACGAAAGTGCAGAAGAAAGATGGTCTGAGACAGAGCTGATAGGGAAGATCCAAACCTAGGGATAAAACAGACTTTTATAAAACTTTTGGCCACTGAACTCCTTCCTGCAAGATCATAAGATATTCTAAGAGAATTCTGAAACTTGAGTTTCTCTCCAGGTATCCATAGTAACGACAAACCCAAACCCAGCTCAACTGCAGGCTATAATAGCGTAAGTAACCGTATTAGAAGCATATCAGAAGGAAAAGCATGCCCATTTTCAGGCATACACACATCCATCTTAGTTTTCTTTGTTATGCATACCATATAAATGCTTAACAGCAAAAACAAGGAGGCATGTAAAAAGGAAAGAAACACACCCTGATGTGAAAAGACTTTAAATTTTATTAGATGTACTGCAGTTATAGCATATTAAAATATATCTAATTATCATAAAGTTATTAGCATTATGATTCATATTTTAAAACATTTAAGGAAAAAAAGACGTACAGAATAAGAAGGATCACTTCACTAAAGTTGGAAATCATAAATAATCAAAGACTAATGGCTGAAATTTAAAAAGCTCCATAATGAGCTCATTTGTAGACTGCAAACAACTACAGAGAAAATCAATAAACTTCAAGACAGATAAACAAAAGTTGCCCAAGCAGAACTACACAGAGAAAAAAGAGTAAAACAAACAAACAAACAAAAACAAAACAGAGCATGCTTAGACAAGCTCAGGCACAGGGTTTGATCCCGGATCTCACATGCCATGCCAGCCCGGCCCCCTGGCACACTGAGCTGGCCACAAAGACCAGGTGTGTTGGTGCATGCTTGTAACCCCAGTGTTGGGGAGGCTGAAAATAGAGGATCACTAAGAGTGTGAGCTGCATAGTGAGACCTTGTACCAAATACATTAAAAAAGAAAGAACGAAAAGAGAAGAAACAAAATTAAGACAGAAAATCAAGGGATATTTGATTTCGAAAAATATTAAACATTAATACATTACTGAAATCAGAAAAAAAATGAGAACAAAAAAGTGGAAAATGCTTAAAAATTTGACTAAAATTCAAAGCAAATAACAACTTATAAATCAAAGAATTTGAACCAAAATAAAGAGGATAAACATCAATACACACACATACAAATACACATACTACATATTTAAACTGTTGAATAATGATTAAAGAAGAAATCTTGAAGACAAACAGAAAAAGGTATAATCTGTAAGCATTACTTACAGAGGCAGAAAGGATTACAGGTGATCACTTACCAGAAAAAATGAAGAACAAAATAATAAGGTGATAATGTTAAAGAGGTACAAGACAAACAATTGCCATTCCAGAATATTATGCCTGGAAAAAAGTGTCTTTCAAAAAAAAGAATAATGAATACTTCCTCAAAGAAGGTCAGAGTATCCATTTTCATGAAATCTGTAGTGTAAATTAGGCAGAGAGAAGGAATGCCACACAGAAATGTGGATCTTCACATATAAACAGGTAGAACTGGAAAGGAGCTAGATATGGATAAAAATTGCATATTCCTGCCTTCTAATATTTGATTAAGAGAACTATCTATAAAACCAGGTGTGGTGGCACATGCCTGTAATCCAAGCACTGGGGAGGCTGAAAACAGGAACATCACTACAAATCCGAGCTGTGTAGTAAGACTCTGTACCAAATACATAAAAAATATAAATAAATAAATAAATAAAATATTTTTTTAAAAAGAGAACTATCTGTAAACAAAATTTTCAGTGTTTGTAGAATTTTTTTATTTTAAAAAGAAAAACCATTGAAAATAATGACAAAATTTCAAAACAAGACAGGAGAGTAACAATAGTGCATTGCTTATTGTTATCTTCAAAGTAGTTACTCAGATTACAAAACCTATACATGAAAAGTATATCAGATGATATAAGCACGAACCTTTCTTTTCAACAAACTAATGGAAATTAGTAGTACAGCTGTCTTAACTATCTTTGTGTGTGTGTGTGTGTATATATATATATATATATAGAGAGAGAGAGAGAGAGAGAGAGAGGTTACAAGAGCTACTTCTCCAGAGCCATATCCCTTTGTTTTTATGTTATTGCAGATTGACCAAAATAATCCTAAGTAAGAAAATAAGGGAAATATTTTTCCCCTTAGAATGTCTTAAGCACAGATAATAGTTCATTCTTAAAATTATTTCCATTTTAAGTGATATTTGTGCATCATTTAAATTCCTGTTTATTACTTTCTTTTTTTTTAAGTGCAGGGTCTCACTACACAGCTCAGACTCATAGTGATCCCCCTGATTTGTGCCTCCCTGATGCTGGGATTACAGGTGTGTGCCACCACACCTGGATTCCATCACTGGCTCAGCACACCTGGAGGCAGGACCAGACCAGTATGCAGTGCCAGGGATCGAACCCTGGCCCCTGAGCTTACTTAAGCAAGCATTAGTCCACTGAGCTATATCACTGGCCCTTCCTGTTCATCACTTGATTTCAATCTTTTCCCAACAAAACAACATCAACACGTACCTGACACTTCAAGGTGGACTGAAAGGAGGACCATGGAGAAGGTAGAAGAAAAATGGACTAATTACCTTATTAAAGTAACTTTATTTTTGTTTTCCATTGTTTATGAAGACTTGATGTCTTAAAATTTTTCTAAGTCCTTTCTCAGTCTATTATAATTAAAACATCTTATTATTACTAATGCACCAATTGTTTTCCAGAACTATTGGGTCAATTAAAGCATTCTGATAAATATGAACTTTTAATGTAAAAAACAGTGAAATTTCAAAAACTACGAACAGCAAAGAATGAAAGTTCTGTGTTAGAAATATTTAGTAATCCATTATTAATCTCATGCGATGTGTTCATTTCAGAAATATTTCCCTAAAAATCACTCTGTATCTTATATCTTTCACATTTCAATATTTGTCTACAATTGTTAATATGATACGTAGTTATTGATTTTCAGTAAAGTTAATAAAAAATAAAAAACGAATATAACTCTCTTAGATGTAAAAAAAGAAAACTTTTTCTTAGTTTCATTGTTTTGAAACATTTAATTTTTAATTAATTAGTATTCAATTTTCTGAATATTGCTTGATCTTAATTTTTGTTTTAAGATTTGTACTGTATCTTTGACTTACAGACTACTTAAAAGATATGGTATGATATTTTCTCCTAGTATTAGAAACTTTAAAAAGTATATTTCCATTTTCTATTGACTTTATATTACTTCTTCCTGTCTTTTACACACACACGCACACACACACACACACACACACACACACACATACATGAAAAATATGTGTATAACCAGACGTAAGTCTGATACTGTTTTGTAGAAATCTTTAATGACCTTTTAAATGAGTTCATCTAATATATTTTACATAGTCCTGCATAACTATCATTCTGAGAGCTCATTCTTTATTGCGGGCCATACAGCTGCTTCTCTCGCCTTCTAAATTATGCTCTTTGTTATTTCCTATTTGCTATGTCTGGAGGGATTAGAATATTTCGAGTTCGTATAACTGGAAAATATTTTACTTTTAGTTCTCAAAGGTATGATTGCTAAGTCTATAACTCAAAGAGGACAGATTTTTTTTTTCTTTCAGTCCTCTAGTCTAGTTTCTTACACACTTGGTCTTTTTTCTGTTTCTAAGATGGAAAATAATACTATTTAATTTTGTGCTTCCATAGCTAATATTTTTTATGTATACGTTTTAATGATTTTTTTCTTTACAATAAGTTTTGGACTATTTCATTTTTGTGTATCTGGGTATGCTTTTATTCAAATTCCTGGGGCAAAAGGTTCATTTTTTTGGAAATGTAATGTTATAAGTTCAACTAAATTCAGAAATTTTAAATCTTTAAATATTTATTGCCTAACCCTTTCTACTTTGAGAATTCTAATTATATAAATATAAGTTTCTTGATTTTGACACATAGTGAACTATTATGACTGATCTGTAAATTTTTTCTTTATTTTTATTTTGGATAATTTTTATTGTTATACTCATTTAAGTTTGTAAATAATGTATTTACAATGTGCAATCTATTATTAATCTCATGCTATGTATTCACTTCAGAAATGTTTCTCTAAAATTCACTCTGTCTACATTTTATATCTTTCACATTTCAATGTCTACAATTTTTAATATAATGTGTAATTATTGATTTTTAATAAAGTTAAAAAAAGAGTGAGAAAAAGAAATGATACAGAATTTCACTAAATAAAAAATATGCATTTGATGTAAAAAAAGAAAGAAATATTCAGTAATCAGGATAAGTTGATTTTTTCTTTTTTCCAGTTAGTCAAAATCATGTGACTCCTTTTGGTCAAACCATTATGACAAGATGTACCGCATTTTGTGATGTGAAGATGCTGTTGTGTTTTTTCCCCCCACTAAAGACACCAAGCAAGATTCTTGTAATTAATGTAGCTGCAAAATCTCTCTTTTCCTGGGTTCAAGGCTATGTGGGAAGGGATCTAACTGGCTCATAGTGGAACAGACAAATGAGACAAGTCATTGTGCTAATGCATCAAAGTTTCAGTTTTCATTCTTATTCTTTCTTCACTTTAATTTTTTAAAGGTGGCATATTTGTATTTAATCTGACAATAAAGTTATGATAGATTATATCTATATATCTATATCTATCTATCTATCTATCTATCTATCTATCTATCTATCTATCTATCCCCTCTTTTCTCTTCTTTTTTTGCTTTTACCCATCTTGGTTTCTCTTTCCTTTTGAACAGTTTCTTCCCATTTCCCAAAATGTTTCATTCATTTTGGCTCTTATTTAATCTTGTAGCTTCTTACATTAAAGAAACTACAAAGTTTATACATGCAAGACTGATTTATTTCTCTTATGAGTATGGTCTCTAATTGCATCCATTTACCTATAAAAGTTTCAAGTATATCCTTCTTTATTGCTAAGCAATAATCCATTGCATAAAGACACCGTATTTTTTTTTATCTATTCCTCAGTTGATGAGCATTTGGGTTGTTTTAAAGATTTAGCTATGACAAATTGTGCTGCTATAAACATGACTGCAATACATCTCTGTGATACTATGTTTTAAATTCTCCTAGGAAAATACCCAGAAATGGACTAGTTGGGTTGAATGGGACCTCTAATTCTAGCTTTCTGAGGAATCTCCATATTGATTTCCATAGTGGTTATACCAGTCTAGACTTCCACCAACAGAGAAGTGTTCCTTTTTCCCCACAGCCCCTCTAGCCTTTGTTATTGATTGACTTCTTGAAGCTAGCCATTCTTTCTGTAGTGAGATGGAATATGAGTGTTGTTTTATTTGCATTTCTTTAATGATCAGTGATGTTGAACATTTTTTTCATATATTTATTTTTTGTTATCCTTATTTCTTTATTTGAGAGGTATATATTAATCTCAAATTCCCATTTTTGGGTTGGGTCTTTAAATTTGGGAGCCTAATTTTTTCACTTTGTTATATGTTTTAGATAGAAGTCCTTTGTCTGAGGGACTGTTGACTAAATTTATTTACCACTCCAAGGGATATCTTTTAACTCTACTGGTGACTTATTTTGATGTGAAAAAGCTTTTTTTTTTTTTTTTTTTTTTTTTTGGTGGAACTGGGATTGAACTCAGGCCCTTGCACTTGCCAGGGAAGTGCTTATTCCACTGAGCCATCTTCCCAGCCCCTGAAAAAGCTTTTTGGTATGTTCCCCATGCAGTTTGGCTTTTTTTTTTTCATGAAGTTTCTGGCTACCCCTGTGTCTTCAACATTTGTACCTACTTTCTCTTCCAGTAGACTCAGGGTTTCTATTATAGCATTTAGATCTATTTTGACTTTAGTTTAGTGCATAGTGATAGACATGAGTCTAATTTTAGTCTTACACATGTTGAAAGTCAGTTTTTCCAGCACCATTCATTAAAGGTTAAAGAAGCTATCTTTCTTCCAGTGAACATGTTCGGCCCCTTTGTCAAAGATAAGGTGGCTGAGTATGTTTGTAGCTCTGTCTGCATTTTCTAATCTGTTCTACTGATATTCAGCTCAGTTTGTCTTCTGCTATTACTATATTTTGTTTTCTTTTTCATAACAGTAGCTTTGTAGTATAGTTTCAAGTCAGGGATTATGATATGTCCTGATTTGCCTTTGCTGCCCAGAATTGCTTTTGCAATTTTGGGTCATTTTTTGTTCCAAATGAATTTTAGAAATGTTTTCTTTAGTCCTGTGAGTTATGCTCAAAGGAAGCAATAATTCCCAATAGATTCTTGGAGGTCTAATTCCAAAACCAGAGAAAGACCCACCAAAAGGAACTTAATCTAATCTCCCTAATAAACATTGATATAAAAATTCTCAATGATATACTAATAGGATGTTATAGTACAGGTTCTCCTATGTCCTGAGTCCTCATTGACCTTGAAAAGGTATGGTTCAGTTATGTCACAAATTTACTGATCAAGGAGATTATGGGGCCACTGAAGAAAGATTTGTACTAATGGTGTTTGGACAGGATATCCTGTGTGCATCGTGTACTATAGATAACCACTAAGAAGATAACAATGTACAATGTATTGATTATTGAAACTGTTCTATTAACCAGTTTTGAAGCTGTCTCATTGCTATTTGTTTCTCAATAAAATAAAATAAAAATATTTAAAAAATTAAAACAGTAAAATGATTGATGATGTAGAATGTGCCTAAGGGGAGTCTTATGGAGAGAAAACATTCTCTCAGGCTTTCACAGAGATCAAATTGGTCAAGATACAAAAGTTACAATTCTTGTTATATAGGTGTTGCTTTATCTTGGTCTTAACCATCCAGCAGAAAAGTATAAAAATGAAGAATAAAAAGTAAAGATATATAAATATGCTGAGCTGTAAAAGGCTCAAGTCAACAACTTCTAACATTGCCAGTCCTACAGATAACCCACTACTATTACGGACTACTGGACTGTATTGGATTATTTTGCTAAATTTACACACCTACAATATTTGAATGGCAATGGAATACCCATCTCTGACAAAACTAAACATAAAAAAGGGGATACAAATAGAGGAAAATTTTGTATCTGTATATAAAAAAATAGGATAGATAGATAGCTATTTTCTCTTAATTCAATGAGAAGAAAGATTTATACTAATAGTTTTTGGACAGGATATCATGTTCACATCTTGTACTATGACTAACCACTACGAAGACAACAATATACGATGTATTAATTATTGAAACTGTGCTACTAATCGGTTTGAACCTGTCTCATTGCTATTTGGCTCACAATAAAATTAATAAAAAGGCTTTAAAAATAATATACTAGCAAACAGGACACAGAAAAACATCAAGATTACATGCCATATTTATAGCATGTTAAAGCATCTGATAATGGGTGCAGAGGATAAGAGGTTGAAATAGAGTATATTTTTATAAGATCATCATATTACATGTAAAGTTGAATAATGGAAATAGAGCACACAAATTATCAATGCTAAGAATGGAAAGGTAATATCAATAATGATTTTGCAAGGAGATGTTACAGACATTATAGCAATGAATACTATCGTATTAAAGAACAAATTCTTTAATTACAAAATCTAATTAAAATAACTCAGGAAAAAAGATAGTTTTTGATTTATTGAAGAGTTGAAAATTTATAGTTAAATAAATTTATACAAAAAAAACACTTCAGGGTATCTGGATATAGCTCAGCAGTCTAAGCACCTGCCTGACAAGTGCAAGGACCTGGGTACCGCATGCCTTTCTTCCTGTAACCCTGGGGCCATGGAAGTCCTGAAACTAGGTGTAGTGGCTAACGCCTATTATCCCAGCACTGAGGTGGCTGAGACAGGAGGATCACTATGTTCAGACTGCATAGGGAGATCCTGTGACAAATAAAT
>NW_004524606.1:667401-672957 GCF_000260255.1 Octodon degus
TATGAGGTAAAATCAATACTTATCTTATGTAAATTCTGCCAGAAAAATAAACAAGTTCTAATATTTCTCATTTCTCTTTTCAAGCCCAACATGGCTGCTAGGAATCAGAGTGTGAGGGGGAGGGGCAGGGCCAGGGAGAAGAACGTGCCTTTCCGCAGCACCCCACACCTCTTCTGAAGGCTTCTTATCTTCAAGGAAGGCATCTGCAGGTAAATCCACAGCTGAGTGGAGTGTCCCCAGGTCAGTCACCTCCAGTTGCCCAGTATCTGATGCATGAGACCATGGGGACACGTTTCAGATCTAAACCAGAGCTCCATGATAACCAAACCACAGAGACAGAATAAGAAAAGAATTCATAAAACAATCCCTCAAGAATGTAGATGTAAAAGTTTTTAACAGAATTTAAGTTTAGTCCAATAACATATAAAGATGGTGATACTGTATGACCAAATCAGGATGTCAGGAAGTCAAGAATAGATTGACATTTGAAGTGGATCAATACAATCATAATATAGCAGATTCAATGGGCAAAGGACATATTTTGAAAAATATCCAACACTCATTGTCGATAAACTTTTCAGCAAAGTAAAAAATATATAATAAACTTTTTCGAATTGATAAAAGACATCTATAGAGTTTCACAGCTAATATCTGAATTAATGATAGATTAATTTCTTCTTTGTATAAGGAGCAATGCAAGGATTTCAACTCTTACTTGTCTATTCAACATTGTACTGGAGGTTTTAGCCAGCAAAATATGATAAGAAAAAAACTGAAGGATATGCATATGGCAAGGAAAATGTAAAACTTTCCTTATTCACAGATGCCACAATACTGGAGAAAAGCTGATTAAATCTACATGAAATCTATAAGTATAAGTAAATTTAGTAAGTTTGTACTACACAAATTAATTCTATTTTTTATGTTAGTAATGAACATTTAAAACTGGAAGTTTAAAAATACCATTTACAACATCACAGACCATGAATTAAGAATAAATCTGAAAAGACATATAAAGCCTGCACAATGAAAATGAAAAAAAAAAATTCAAAGAGAATTTATAGGAGACCTAAATTTTATGCTTGTGGATTAGAATATTTGCTTTTATCAATTATTGCCTTGCTAACTACTGATGCACCGGTATGTTCCTCACTTTAGGGTAAAAGAAATGTGTGGCACATCTCGTTTTCCAGGGAACACTGTGGGAAGTGCAAGCCTCAGTGAATTCCTTTTCAGGTTGACCTCAGTAGATTGAGAGGCTAATATGGAAATTGTGGAATCTATAGTGAACATAATCGAAGTCTTTGGTAGAAAAGCCTGGGAATGACACTTGTGAGTGAGAGATGGCATTATTAAAGATGGGCTGTGAGAAACAGAAAGATCAAAATATCAGGTTGCTGACGCCCCGGGGAAGAATGAAGACTCACACAAACACAACAGTGCTGTCATGCCCACTATCTGAGGGAGGAGTGATATTTGTTTTCTATGGTGTTTCATTGGTAGGTTTGGTATATGAAGAAACAGTGTCCTACTATCATGAACATTTACTCTATGAGTCTTAGAAAAATATAATAGTTCAGATACGGTATAAGTTAAACAACTAGTGATGAATGCTGTGGTTAACCTACAAATTGGCATTATTAGATCTATGGGGAATTGTGTTCGGTAACTATTGTAATATAAGCGTGTTCTTAAAACAACCAAATGATGGGTTGGAGCTGTTACTTAAGTAAACTCATAATAAATACATAGTTATGAGCACTTTATGCTACAAGAGTCCATTTTTGTAGTAACCTTAGAAAGTAATTTTAGAGCTGTAAGACTTAAATTATACCACATATATTTTTCTTTTATTTAAGATGTATTTATTTTAAGAGCAATCTAGAAACTGAATATTTAGGAAATATTACATCTTTGTTTTACCTTCTTCACTTGGTAAGTTGATTAAGTATAATCAAATACTAATAACTAATTAATTTGATTAATCAAATATACAGAAATAATTTGATTTATTAAAAGCACACAAATTCATTAACTAACATACTTGATATTTGGATACAGAATTGGACTGAAACATCTTATTTTCACTGTATGCTAAAATGCTAAATACCTTATATGATTCACAGAACCTAATACTGTATATGCTCGATAAAGACCAATAAAAATGGATCGATGAATGAATAATGGTCTGGTGGCACATGCCTGAGATCTCAGCTATTTAGGAGACTGAGTCAGGGGATTGCCACTTCCATGCCAGCCTGAGCAGTTTAGTGAGTCTCCCCCTTCAAAATAAACATAAAAAAAGCACGGGGCTGGGGATACCACTCAGTGCTACTTTGTCTTTGGATTTAATCCCCAGTAAATCTCCATCCAACCAAAAATGGATATATATGAAAAAATTTATTATTATTTTAAAGGAACAAAAGCTACTTATCACAGAAAAATAACTTGCACTGAAGATATGGTTGCAGTTGGTACATTAATGAAGCTTTCTAAAAAGAAGTCATAGAAGCAAGTGAGAGGCTGCACAAGGCTGTTTTCCAGGAAATCCCCAGCCTCATGTGGATACTTTGTCAGGCTCTGGTATATAAAGTGCACCTTACAGTTACCAATTCAATTTGATTTTTGTTCATGAACTCTTTGCCTACTGCTGTCTTCAAGAGTTTCTCCTAGTTTCTCTTTCAGGAGATTTGGTGTTTCTATTTTAATGTGTAGATATTTTAATCCTTTTTGACTTCAGCTTAGTGCATGGTGATAAAGCTGAGACAAATTTTAGTTTTCAGAATGTAGAGAGCCATTTTGTCCAGCACCATTTGTAAAAGAGGCTATTTTTTTCCAGTAAAGATGTTTGGCCCCTTTATCAAAAATAAGGTGGCTGAGTGTGTTTGTAGAGGCTTCTGCATCTTCTGATCTATTCCACTGATCCTCTCCTCAGGTCTATTTTTTTTTTTTTTTTTTTTTTTGGTGCAACCAGGGATTGAACTTAGGCACTTGCACTTGCCAGGGAAGCACTTATTCCACTGAGCCATATCTCCAGGCCCCTCATGTCTATTTTGTTGCAAATACCATGTTGATTTTATCACAGTGCTTTGTAATATAATTTCACATCAGGAATTGTAATGCTTCCTGTCTTGCCATTGTTGCCCAGGATTGCCTTTGGTATTATTAACATTTTCTGGTTCCAAATAAATTTTAGGAATGATTTCTCTAGGTCTGGGAGGTATGTTGGTGGTAGTTTGATAGGGATTGCCTTAAATGTGTACAAAAATTTTGGGATATGGCCATCTTCACAATGTTGGTTCTTCCTGTCCAGGAGCGAGGAATATCTTTCCATTTTCTAAAATCCCCTACGATCTCTTTTTTCATGGTACTATAATTTTCATTGAATAGATCTTTGACTTCTTTAGTTAATTTAATTCCAAGGCATTTCATTTTCCTCAGGGTTATTGGAAAAGGTATTGTTTCTCTAATTTCCCTCTTAGTGTGTTTGTTATCTGTGTAGAGGAATGCTATTGACTATTAGGTATTGACTTTGATCCTGTTACGCTACTCAATATGTGTATCAATTCTAGTAGCTTCTTGGTGGAGATTTTTTGGGTCTTCCAAGTAAAGAATTATGTCATCTGCAAGTAAAGATAGTTTAACTGCTTCTTTACCTATGCTTATACCATTATTTCTCTCTCATCTAATGGCTCTAGATAAGGATTCCAAAAGTATATTGAATAGGAGTGGAGACAGAGGATATCCTTGTCTTTTACTTGATCCGAGAGTAAAAGATTTCAGTTTTCCCCCATTTAGAATTATGTTAGCCGTTGGTTTGTCATAGATAGCTTTTATCAGAGGAAGTTAGAAGCCATCTATTCCAATTTTCTGTAGGACTTTAAACATGAATGAGTGTTGGACTTTGTCAAAAAGCATTTTCTGCATCAATTGAGATGACCATGTGGTTTTTTGGATTTGGCTCTGTTGATATAGTGTATTACATTTATAGATTTGCATATACTGAACCATCGTCGTATCCCTGGGATGAATCCTACCTGGTCATGATGTATAATCTTCTTAATGATTTATTGTATTTTATTTGCTGGATTTTATTGAGGATTTTTGCATCTATGTTCATGAGGGAGGTTGGCCTGTAGTTCTCTTTTTTACTTGTGTCTTTCCGTGGTTCTGATATCAGTATAATTCTTGCCTCCATGCACGTTTTTTTAGGAGGATTGCTTCCTTTTCAATTTCATTGAAGAGTTTGAGGATTATAGGGATAACATCTTCTGTTAATTTCTTGCAGATCTCAGCTATGAATGCATAGGGACCTGGAATTATCTTTGTCGGTAGGCTTTTTTAAAAAAATTACATTTCATATTTCATTTGCTGTTATTGAGAGTTGTTATATTTTCTTGATTCAGCTTTGGCAATTTGTAACTTTCTAGGAATCTGTCCATTTATTCTGTGTCTTCTATTGTGTGAGCATAAAGTTTCTCAAAGTAGCTATTGGCAATCTTCTGAATTTCCACTGAACAGGTGCGAATTGCACCCTTTTTATTCTTTATTGCTTGTGTTTGAATTTTTTCGTTCCTCTTTTTGATGTGGTTAGCTAGGGGCTTATCATTTTTATTTAATCTTTCAAAGAACCAGCTTTTTGACTCCTTAATTCTTTGAACTGTTTTCTTTGTCTAGATTGAATTAATTTCTGGTATAATCTTTATGGGTTTGGTTTGCTCTTCTTTTTCTAGATGTTAGAGGTGCAGCTTTAGGTATTTATTTGTTTCAGATCTGCGTTCTTAATGTGTGAGTTCACACCTATAAATTTCCCTCTAAGAACTGCTTTCATCTCATCCCATGAATTCCTTTAAGTTGTGCTTGAATTTTCATTGAAGTGTAGACATTATTCAATTTCTTGTTTAATTTCATCTGTGACTCATTGGTTCCACAGTAGGGTGTTGTTTAATTTCCATGTATTTAAAACCACATATATTTATGGTTTTTTTTCTGGTTTCATTTGTCACTTATTTCCAGTTTCATTGAATTGTGGTCAGATAATATGCATGGGATAATTTCCATTTTCTTGCATATACTTAAGCATGTTCTATGGACTAGTATGTGGTATATTTTAGAAAATGACCCTTGTGCAGCTGAAAAAAATGTATATTCAGCTGTGGTGGTGTGGAACACTCTGTATATGTCCACTAAGTCCATTTGTTCCAAGTTCTGGTTCAGTTCTGCCAATTTTTTCTTCTTGAACCATCTTTTTTAGGATAAGGGATGTTAAGTTATCCTGTTAAGATTGTGGTGTTGGAAGAAGGGGGTGGTGAATGAGGGCAAGAGACAGGAAAAGAAATATTGTGGGACTGTCCTGCTTCAAGGCTGTATATGGTTAGATTTTTGGACTTATGTGTAAACATAAGAAGTATATTATTCTTTACGCCTATTTTTAAAAATATATTCTAATTTTTAAATGTTTTTTCATCATATTCTGTAGGGACTTAAAGTTCAACATATCAATACTTGATGAAAAATACCTATTACATGTTATGCCTAAGATGTTTGATCTTCAGA
>NW_004524606.1:673277-678676 GCF_000260255.1 Octodon degus
CACATGGCTGACACTGACAAAGGTTCTACAAACTGAGGTACAGGATCTCAGGATAAATCCTGAGGGGATTTCACTGACCTTATCAGACCCAAAAGCTATAACTCTTGTTGCATAGCTCCTGCTTTACTTTAGTCTTAACCATCCAGCAGAAAAGTATAAAAACAAATATAAGAAGTAAAGCTATGCTGTTATGTTGAGCTATAGGGGACTCAGTTCAACAACTTCTGACATTGCCATTCAAGCGGAAGACCCAATACTATTATGGGCTACTGGACTCTTTTAGACAATTTTGCTGCGTTTACACGCCTATAATATTCAAATAACAGAACTTAACAAAAAATGTGATATAGATGAATGTCCATTTTGTATCTGTGTATTCAAAGTGGTTAGGATCGATATATATAGTTACATTCTCTTAATGAATAGAGGGATTTGTTCTGATGGTGTTTGTAAATAGGATATCATGTCCGCATCTTGTACAGCAATTAACCAATAGGAAGAATGTATGCAATGTGTTAATTATTGAAACTGTCCTACCAATTTGGTTTGAAAAAAAAAGATTGTGGTGTTGGAAATTAAATTTTTCATGTCCATTAATGTTTTCTTATATAGTTGGGTGCTGTTGTGATTGGTGCATCCATATTTATGAATATTACCTCTGCCTCTTGAATTTTTCCCCTAACCAGTATATAGTGGACTTCTTTATTTCATTTAACCATTCTTGGTTTGAAGTTTAGACCATCTGAGAACAGGATTGCTACCCCTGCTTTTATCTGAGGTGCTAGGGCATGCAGTATTGTTTTCCATCCTTTGACTTTCAGTCTATGAATATCTTTATGAGTTAAATGTGTTTCCTGTATGCATTATATTTTTGGATTTTGTTTCCTAATCCACTGTGCCAGTCTATTTCTTTTAATTGGTGAAATGAGTCCATTTCCATTGATGGTTATATTTAAGATTATTGAATTATGATTGATATGTTATTTACTTGCTGTTTGTTTACTTCTTTTTCTCCTGTGTTTAATTGTTTGCCTTTTTTACTAGGTTCCTTCTGTCCTTGTCCATGTAATTCTGATCATTTTGGTCCCTCTGTAGAACATCTTTCAGTAGGGTTGTAGATGGTTTAGTACATCTGTAGGTTCAGTAGTCAACCTGTGTAGGGTTGACTTTGTTATCATGAAATTCTTTAGTTGTTCTTTATCATGGAAGTATTTAACTTCTCCATTATACTTGAAAGAGAGTTTTGCAGGGTATAGTAGTCTGGGCTGGAATTTGTTTTCATAGAGGACCTGGAGTACTCTGCTCCATGCTCTTCTTGCCTTCATGGTTTATGAATAGAAGTGTGCTGTTATTCTGAAGGGTTTTCCTTTAAATGTGATCTGTTTCTTCTCTCTAGCAGCTTTCATTATATTGTTCTTGTGCTGGAATTCTGTGATCTTGTCTATTATATATTTTGGTTTGTTTTAAGTTGTGTTAATGTTATTTGTAATTCTGCATTCTTAAGTTAGCTGAATATTAGATAGTTTCCCCATATTTGGGGAGTTTTCTGCTATTACTTCTGCCCATATACTTTTTATTTCATTTATATTCACTCCTTCTTTCTCATTGATGCCTATTTGTCTCAGGTTATTAATCTTTGCATCATCTTGCTGGTGATGAATTATTTTTTCCTGCGTCTTAGTTATTTTTAAGAGCTCTTTTCTTACCTTTTTGATAGATGCAATGGCATCTTCATGATCTAAAACTCTATGTTCACTTTCGCTCAAATGGTTTTGCAAGCTTCTGATTGAGATTTTAAGTTCTTCTATATCTCTTTGACTCTGCTTCATGCGATCTATTTCTTTCCTCTATTGCTCTTTCAAGGAATCCATCATTTTACTAATATCTATTTTTTATCAGTTCCTTCTTGAAAAGTAGTTGCTAATTCTTTTAATATAGTTATCCTTTTTTTACTTCAGAGATTATTTCTGAATCTGATTTCCTCTGTATGTTTCTGCATTTGATTCTTCAGATGCTATTAATTCAGAGATTTCTTTTTTTCCCCCCAGAGGTTATTTCTGATCTGAGTTCCTCTTTATCTATCTGCAGTTGTTTCTTTACTTCAGACGCTATTAATTCAGACATTATAGCTGTGTGATTCCCAGTTTCTTCTGAGCTAGTGTCTTCTGCACTTGTTCCTCGTGGGCTTGGTGTCTGAATTTGCATTTAACTCCTTCTCGTTGTCATTTTGTGTGGCACTGTCCCCTGACTTTTGGTGTATGGCTTTGGTGCAGTTATAACCTTAGCACCAACTGAAATTTGGGTACAGATCTATGAGGTTTGAATTCATCCAGTTGTGTTTGACTTGGGTCTGGCTGCTGTGCTCAGCTTCTTCCTGCTGCAACCCTTGGAAGTGAACATGTTGTGCCTCTCTGAAAAGATGTTCTACTCCTGAATTAGTTGGGTGGTTCTTGCCCCTAGCCTCTCTTCAGGGACTTTAGCTTTAGAGTTTCACCCCAGGCCTGTATGCCAAGCCTGGACTGGGTCTAGAGGAGTCCAGAGAGCAGGACAGAAGGACTCGCTCACAGTGGGCCTGTGCTGGGTCCATAGGGATCCAGTATGCAAAGGGGAGCATGGAAGCTTTCCTACACACTGGGTGGGGCTGGGCTTTGCGCTGGGTGTGGAGGGTTCCTGAGAGTGCGGCAGAAGATCCCCTCACAGGCTGGACCTGGGATGGGTCCCCAGGGGTCCAGGGAGCACAGGGGAGCGCAGAAGCTCTCCCACACACTAGCGAGACCTGGGCTTTGGCTGGGTCTGGAGTGATTCTCTCTATTGTTTAAGACAATAATATTGTTTTTGATCACATCAAATGTACTGTCACTCATGTTTTGATTTCTTGTCAGACTTTTCAAAGCTAGTGTATTTTCACCTGTATATTTTAGATAAGACAACATGAAACAGTGATATAATTGCAAATGATATATAGTGCCTTTAGGCAAAGGATAATATTCATTTGCGCTGTCTTTTATTTCTTATGAGATTCAAATTTCAGCTTCCTTACTTCAGATTTATAAATTTGTCTGAAAATAAGTAAGTTGAATCACTTTTAAAATAATATTTTTGGTGATCTTTATTCTAAATGAATAGTACTCTCAATTACTTTGAAAACTTAAATTATGTTGATTCTACATGCATAAAAGGAAAAGTGAGATGTAAGAGTCTTAAAATTACTTTAAGTGCATTAACTATATCAACTGTCTGTTTTAGTGACAAATTGGCTTCATGCATTCATTTTAAATAAATATATTTTTATTTTAAGTGGTCAACTACATTTTTGAGAACAGAAAAGGGGAAAGTAGGCTATATCTATCTATCTGCCTATCTGTCTGTCTATCTGTCTATCTATCTATCATCTATCTATCTATGCGGTACAGGGTCTTACTACACAGCTCAGCCTCATAATGATCTTCCTGTCTCAGCCTCCCTAGTGCTGGTATCACAGGAGTTTGCCATCACGCCTTGTCTCAGTGGCAGGCAAGGTGCACCCAGGTTTCCAAGGCTGGCATGGCATGAGGTTCAGGTGATGGAACCTGTGTCTTGTGCTTGCCAGGCTGGTGATTGATTAGATCTCCCAGCTATCTCCCTAGCCCAGCCCACACCCCATTTTTTGGCTTCAAGGATCAAACTCTGGACCTTGTGCCTGCCAGGCAGGCGCTTATGCCTCTGAGCCATATCTCTGGCCCTTATATCTTAAAAATCTTATAAATATTTGGTAATTATGATTGTATTTTCTTTCCCTCTATTTTTATAATTATCTGAAAATAATTTTGGAATTCAACTGCAATAAGGGTAAATATTTGCCTATAGTAGGTAATTCTCACAATTAGCTATATTTTAAATGCAATAACATGGAATTTTAGCTGGTACGAATTACAATTATGCAAGTTTCTTAATGAGTATAGAAGGAATTAAGTCTTTTTTTTAGTTTATTCAATAAATTCATTAGAAAATGCTTTGAAGTTTATTTATGTCTGCACTTTATTTTCATGATTCACTAGTCTATGATTAACATTATACTCTACAAAGTTCTTTGTTTTCTTCTGTAAATATTGCTCTGTTAAAATCTGTGCTTTGGTTTGAAAGCAGGGTTAGAGAAGGCAGACAGATAGATTACTTTGGGATTGTGTTTTACCAGATGGGAAGGCTAAAAAGAACCTGGGAGAAAAAAGCTTAGGTTACTGAAATAGAGTGGCTGGTAGGAGTAGTGGTATACACCGGTGTGATCTCAGTATTCTGGGAGGCTGGGGAAGCAACTTGACAATTTGGCAAGATCCTGCCCTAAAATTTAAAAAGGTGCTTTGGAATTGTAGCTTAACGTAAAGGCCCTAGGTTCAATTCCCAGTACCACACATACACACACCCCACCCACATGTGTACATACACACATGTATACATACACACATGTGCACACTCACAAAAAGAACTGTTGAACTTCTGAGATAAAGCTGCTTATGGGGTTATTGATCAATTCTGAAAATTATCCAAACTTTCTGGAGGAATAGCAATTTGAGGATATTTACTGGGACATTCAAATATATGGAACTATTATTATGTTTTAGTAATGACACATTTTAATAGCATGTCTTTGGGAATTTGGTGATATGCAGCAGGTGATAGAAGAGGTGGTTAAAGGGTGAGAGTACAACACTGGCTGAGTTGTTCATATAGGGATGGGAATGAGACAGGATATTGGCGTGACTTTGGAGAGGAAGATGATGATTCTGATAGCACTCTCATAACTGGAGGTGAGATCAAGAGACACTAGACAATAGCTATAGAGAGGTTGGGTGGTAAGTGAAAAATGGGACTTAATAGATCAGTTGGGGAAAAGTTGTTTGGAAGTGGTGCTGAAGAATGAAATGGATGTGGCTCCTTTCCTCCTGACCTGGTGTACCTGGGATGTGGAAAGGGTTGCTGCTAAGAACTTGTCCTGTAGGATGATTCAGCTTTCAGTGAAAGCTAACAACATGCAGCAAAGAATAACAATATAGAGAAGTGTGTTGACCCCTTTTTCATCCCTCATCTACACAGCATGTGGGTGGAAAAATAGGAGCAGGGAGTTGAGCAAAGAAAAGAGAAGTGCAAGGTGGAATGAAAGCAGAGATTACCTGGAATTTACAGAAGGTGGGGGAGTTTTTATATGTAGGGATATGTCCAAAGGAAAAGGGATGAGGTGGAGAGATTGTGGATGTGACAGTCCTGTGGACAGAGAGGTATTGGGATCTCCTTGCATTCAGATGTTCCCTAGAAAAGTAGGCCTAGTCTTGGGCTTGACCTGCAAGACTTCCAGAGTACTTGGTAGCTGCTGGGACAAGAGAGAGAGAGAGAGAGAGAGAGAGAGAGAGAGAGAGAGAGAGAGA
>NW_004524606.1:678776-693271 GCF_000260255.1 Octodon degus
AGAGAGAGAGAGAGAGAGAGAGAGAGAGAGAGAGAGAAAGAAACAGAGAGAAACAGAGACAGAGAGACAGACACAGACAGAGACACAGAGACAGAGACAGAGAGACAGATAGAGACAGAGAGACAGAAAGAGAGCTGGAGCTGGAGGACGACATTCAGTCTTTTGGGCCCACTCTAGTGACCTGCCTCTTCTTACCAAGCCACACTCCCAAATAGCACAGTCAGCTGCTGAACTCACTAGTGGGTTAGTCAGCCAACCACAGAGCCCCCATGATCCAACCACCTTCCAAGAACTCTGTCACTGAGAGCACAGAGTTTTGGGGCCCACTCTTTATCTTAACCATAATATGGTACTATACTGTGGACTATAACTCTCTTCAGACATGCCTTAATCTCATTCTCTATGGCTACAACTATTTTTCCCCAAAACAAATCATCGCCCAAGCATCCTAGAGTGCTCCTTATCAGGATCAATTTGATCTTTTTAAAAACTATTTATGGCAATATGAAGGTTTTGAGCTCTTTGACCAGAGGTCTTTTATTTCTTTTCAAAGGAATGGGTACAAAAAGCAATAGTCTAGAGAGAGCCAACTACCTAGACATGATAAGTCATAGCCTATCTGGGAACTTGTTGCACTGTCAAAAATATTCTCTATTACATAATCCTGTTTGTTGGCCAGGGAATGGAAAAATGGGGTTGATCTATTTTTACTAGTGTTGATACTCATGGTAAAGAATGACTTAAGTCTGACGTATGTAATCATTTTACTCCTGGAAGAATTCAAATGAAATTTCTTCCCTGATTTCTAGCACTTCAATCTTCTCATCTTTGTTCTAACACAGTTATTGAGATACTTTTCTTACCCAGAGCTAGAATCAATCATGTTTGTGGAATAAACCCAAGAAATATCTGTTTAATACAAGCTTAGATAAAACAACTTTCAGGGTAAAGTAAAACAGTACTGGATTTAAAAAATGGAAATTGCTAAAGTGTCTGAGGTAACTCCTGTTCTGTATAAGTCACACATTCACACACTCTTGGGTCAATCGTACTTAAAGAATGAATAATTTTTCCATTCTATTTTATTTCATTCCAGTAAGCCTTAGAAGACCCTTACACACACTAGGAGCTACTTCAGACTCACAATTTTCATTTTTATGATCTAATACTGTTTTACTTTACCCTGAAAGTTGTCTTAGTCTCCATTGAATGAAATAATTTTAAAAGTTTGTGCAAGATAGATTCATTTCAAAGATTACCCAGAACTTTCACTAAATAATAATAATTTTTTAAAAAAAATTTGAAGCATGTTTTATTAAGTTCCCCAAATAGGGGTTGAACTTGCCATCTTCCTGCCGCAGTCTCCCAAAGCACTAGAATTTACAGATGTGTGCCAATACTGCTGATTTCAAAAATATTTTTTCTTGTGTTTTCTAATCACATTTAGGGCAACAATCCCGCTGCTTAAGTCTTCCAGAGTTCTGGGATTATAGCACCCATGATTGTTTTTCCTTTTCTAAACATATTATACTCTAAATTCTTGTTTAATGTGAGAATTGGGGGAAAAAGTGATCCCCTTGGAAATACTACTGTTTAAGGAAAAGGAATAAGAAAAAAGTAGTAGGCTTCTCCTTCACAGACACTGTGGTCATTTACAGGTTGGCTAGCTGAAAGTACAGACCATGCTACCATAAAAGGGAATGAAGAGTTGGAATAGCATCGGAAGGAACTTGAGCGTTTGTTATGATATTTAAGCCCTTGAGAGGACTTTTCAAAACTTTCCACTGAGCTATACCTCCACCCCTTAATATATATATATATATATATATATATATTTTGAGATGACATATCATAGCTGTTGAGTTACCCAGGCTGAGTCTGACAGTTTGACTTCTGCATTAGCCTTCCAGAGTGCTGATTTGCATGTGTGTGGCACCACACTCAGCACAAATGATTTTATAACTCTGCATGGTGTCTGGTTCTAACAATGCTGGAGTCACACCAAGAAGCAAATTTGGGGTGGTAAAGGTCAGTTTGGAGAGTCATCTTGAAGGGAACTTTGATTTTAAAATATTGAATGTTAATTGTAGAAGAGCTCATTAAAGACAAGATTAGAAAGGGCAAAGAAAATTTATATTTGAGTGGAAAGAATAAGAAAGGTCAAACCTATTCATACCTTCGAGTGTTGGCTACATTAAAGTCTGAAATTGTGATGTAATTATGAGGATCAGCTTAAATAAGCTCAAGAAACATTCAATTTGATGTGCATGTTTCTATCTTTTAAAATTTTTTTATTGTGGAAAGTTGCAAGCAGTTAAAATAAAATTACTGAATATTAATGAATTCTCGTTTTACCTACCACCTAGATTGTTTCAATCTGTAGTCAATCCTTTTCTAAATCAATAATTGCACCACTTAAATCTTTTATTCATTACTTATTGAGTACCTCTAAAGATACTCCTTTGTCATAATAAATATTATAAGACAATATTAACAATATTTGGTAATACCTGTTGTTTATGTTTTGTCTTAGAAATAGCATATCCTGTATACTGCTTGAATCACAATCCAATAAATCCAATAAATACGTAGACATTGCAGATGGCTCATGGCTTTCGACCTTTCAGTTATTCTTATCACTTTCCTTTGCCCTTTTGTAAGTGATTTCTCAAAGTAATGGGACATTTTTCTCTAGAGTTTTCCACAATGAGAATTATGCTGGTTGCCTTCCCATATATGTTCTACACATACCTGTTTTTTGCAGAGGCAGAATCATTAGAATCATGTTCAGATGCCACATGCATGGATGTTTTCTTTTGGCAAAGAAGTGTCATTTTCACCTCTTTTGTGACATAATGACTGATTGTCTTTCTTTTATCACAGCAATAGCTACTGGTAATGCATCTTACATTCATAACTTATTGCTAAATGTCAATTCTCTAATTTTAATCATTTATTCTTACCAGCTGTGATACTTCTATTAATAGAAACTGTATCTCATCTACTTTTGAAATATTGAATTATACTGGTCATATAGAAAAAGCAGGCCATCTATTTACTTATTTCAAGTAATTTTGATTTCATATTAAATCAAGTAATAGTGATTTTTTTGGTTTACAACTATTCTCCCATGGAAAACAGTTCTTTATGTTATCTGATTTTAGGTTTAAAGATTTGTTGTGTGTCAAATCATTAGAGTTATTATTCTTATTGATGTTCAAATAAAAATGTTTTAAGTGTTGTTTTCATATTTTGCTATCTGATTTCAATTCTTGGTAGCATCAAATGTCAAGCTACTACTAAAGAACAGTTGTATATTAACTTGCACAATTTAGATAACAAAAAGATGGACTGAACCCCCCAATTATGTGTTCATGCTTCCTCCAGAATACTTCAGGTTTGTTTTCTGTGAAAGGACCAAAATATTTAAGCAAGAAGATACTCTCATTAAAGAAATACCTACAGATTTCCCTAAAATATAAATACTGTGGATGAGGAAGAAAGTATTCTACAATTGCTTTTTAAAGTAGTTACAATTATTTAATGACTGGTTTAATGTATGTATCAGTGATTTTCAACATTTTATAATATTGTGTAATTACCACAACTAACATAAGATGTGAAATTTCAATTGTTTCAGGAAGTTTCCCCATATTTCATTATGATTAATGATAGATAGTTGAGTGTATGAAAGTTTTAGTGTCCTTTTTTCTTCATCAGTTGTTATTATCATGTTTTCATTTTTAGTGATTTTGTTAGGTTTGTAGGAATATTTTTAATTATGCTATTTGAATTGTAAGAGGTTTCCTTCAGTGATAACTTTTAGGTTTTTACATTTAGGTCTATGATTCTGTTCTGTTTTATTTTTGTTTGTGTAGTTTAAGGTAAGGGTAGAGGTTCACTTAATCTACACTCACACATAGAGTTCTACTGAACTATTTATTGAAATGGCTGTCTATTCCTCATTAAATTATACCAGTACTTTTGTAAAAGTTTAACTGACTATATATGCATGTGTGCTTCTGGACTCTGAAATATCTCATTGACATATGCACTTATATACGTAGCAGTGCTCTGTTTTCAAGATTACTGTACCTTTAGAATAAATCCTGAAATCAAGTAACGATTCTCTAAATTCAGTACTAGTTTTCAAAATTAGTTTGTGTTTTCTTGATCCTTTTTTTTTTTTTTTTTCAGAACCAGGGATTGAACTCAGACCCTTGTGTTTGCCAGGAAAGTGCTTATTCTACTGAGTCATCTCCCTGGCCCCTTCTTCATCCTTTACATTGTCTTTTTTAAGATCTCTCTCCAAATTTTGTAGAACAATTGCACTAGGGTTTTAATGGAGATTTCACTGAATCTCTAGATCAATTTGGAGAAAAAAACAATACCTTACTGAAGATAAATTCATCTTTGAGTACTTATTTCTATCTACTTAAATCTACTTTAAATCTTTCAAATTTTGCACATTCAAATACTTTATCTCAACATTGTATGACATTTAATGCTATCATAAACGTTACTTTTAAAACTTTCAACTTCCAAGTATTTGTTAGTAGTATATAGGAACAGAATTAATTTTTGCACATTGATATTTTATTCTGCTATCTTTCTAAACTTATCCTGCTATTTTTCTAAACTTACGTTCTAATAGCTTCTTTGGGATTTTCTAAATAGTTGATTATACCATCTGTAAATAGACATAGTTTCATTTCTTATTTTTAAAGATCTCTTTCATTTCTTCATTCTTATGTCTCTGGCTAGGGCTTCAAATACAGTATTGAATAGAATCAGTAAGAGAAATTTTTGTTTGTTTATGACATTATCTTAAGAACAATAAGAGTTGCAGCTTTTAATTGGTGCCCTTTGTAGGGTAGAGGAAATTCCCTTTGCTTTCTAGCTTATTGAGAATTTTCAGAATATTGGATTTGGTTAGATCTTTTTTCTCCATCTACTGAAAAGCCTGTATAGTTTGTCTTTGCTGTCTATTGTTTTAAATTACATATGTTTTGTATGTTGAACCAACCTGTATTCTTAAGATAAACTTTTTGATCATGATATATTATCCATTTTATATAGGGATAGATTTGGTATGCTACAGACTCTGTGTTCTACTCATGAGGCACAAACACTGTCTTCATCCTTTCATTTTTGGTATGTGAAGTCTTTGTGTCTAGTGTTGGTATCAGGATTATGACCAAACGGGGTAAACTGGGAATGTACTAATTTTCCAAAAGCTTTGTTAACAACCAGCCAAACAATGTAGAATTTTATAAGTTTATTATTAAAGAATTTTATATATGTGGTAAGCTAGAATGTATACGTATGGACAAAATTTTTTAAAAAATCAATATTGGAGTTTTCTATTTCTACATTATGATATTTAATAATGTTATATTATGCAACATTTGTGAAAGCACTCAGCTTGACCTCTGATCTCTTGATAAGTTATGCTTGATAAGTATTAGCTACTGGTAACCATAGTAATAAACATAACATACTACTATACTTATATCCTGTGCCATGCAGAGCATTGTTTTATAGAGACAGGGCAGGAAAGATCAAACACAATACATTTATATTCAGTCATGTGGTAATTTGCTTTGTAATCATTTTGGTCTTAATGGACATTTATTTACTCATTTATTTGTTATTCTTTAAATGTATTTGGTTGTTGCAGGGTCTCACTACACATCTTGGACTCGTGGTGATCCTCCTGCTTTCAGCCTCCCTAGCGCTGGGATTATAAGTGCGTGCCACTGCACCTGGGCTCTGTGGCTGGCTCGGCGCATCCTGAGGGTTGGGGCTGGCGTAGCATGTGGTGCCGGGAATTGAACCAAGGTCTCTGCTCTTGCCTAAGCAAGTGCTGCACTCCGTTGAGGTATATCGCCAGACCTTAATGGAATTTTAAAGGTATTTTTTTGAATTCAAACCAAATTATTCTTTTCAAAAAACTTCTAAAATATATAATTAATGTTGCAATTATAATAGTAATGAGATAACATACAAAAAGAAGTTCACCTTTTTCTCTTTAATGTTAATCTTCACAAGAAGGAAAGAATAGAAGTTACAAGACTCAAAGTGTGACCTATTTCCTACTCTATATTCTTGAAATTTGTGTACACTGGTGCTGGCATAAAGGAAGATGTGTAAGAACTGGCTTTGTCTGAGAATTGTTATTGTCTCCGGCCATTAAATCAGTGGGTAAGGCTGAAATCTGTGTTTTGACAATTTCATCAGATACTGTTGCTCACGAAATTTTAGCAGCGCTGGCTGAGCAGATAATTGGCAAATGAGGCAGCTGCAAGCAGTGAGAGTTAATCCCGGACCCCTGTGGAGCGAGCTGGTTCCCCCTCTTGATTTAAAATACAGCCGTTGTCAGCTGCGGTCTGAATCCCTGAAAAGGCACAGGTTGCTCATAGTAGCGAGTGTGTTCAGAGACCCATCCCTTCTCCTTCCTGCTCCCTCATGTTATCTGCATAAAGTAACACTGAGGAAAAAACTCCGGAGCGTGCAGACACATAGAGAAAAGTGTTTTAAAACAGAATAATCAGAAATCTGGGTGCTTTATGTATTCTGTCCTTTTCCTAAAAGGCAACACATTTAACTGTTAGGTGCCTCCTGAATATCTGAAAATTAGCCAGTATTTAACAGGCCAGCCATTTTTCTTTTAGGTACGCCTGCTTGTCTATTCAAATTATGAGTTAGCCTAGTAAAATTTACAAATCTATCAATAATTCAAAACATAAACTAGGAAAAGAGAAGATAAACCATTCTGAGACTGAGGCCTGGGCCTTGACTTTATCCTCCTCCCACGCTCTTCCTTACTTTATCCACATTATCATTTATTTTTATTCTATGCTGCCTTCCAAAGACTAGAGTGCGTGCTCATTGTGCACACTGCGATGTAACCGTTTATGTTTAAGTCAAAGCAGTTTAAAGATGCCTCTACTACATGATATCTCTAATTTAGGAAGATAAATTCTAAAAGCAAAAGAAATGGATGATGATTAATTCTTTCTGGTATTTGTAGATTAAATCACTTAAAAAATGACAATTTACTGGTGACTCAGCTGATATTACAATTTTAACCAGCCAAGTAATAGATTTCAAATAATATTAGAAAAATAATTTTTCCAAGCAAGGAATTATATGCCATCTTTTCATAATTAAACTCAATAGAATCTGAAATCCAATCTTCATGCAGTAGGAATTAAGGATTGTTTGTTATTATTATTCATCCAAAAATCATAATCAGTTTACAAATTGGTCTGAGTGTTCAGAATAGAGAATGCATTTTGTGTCTTTATTTAAATAAGATCTTTCTTTTTAGTGTTATAAAAGACAAGACATTTTTATTAGTGTTTATGGGTTATATTGTTGTTACTGTCCATCAAAAACTAGAGTTTCTTTTTTTAAAATGTATTTAGTACAAGGTCCACATGGTCTCACAACACAGATTGGACTCTTAGTTTTCCTCCTGTTTTCAGCCTCCCATGTACTGGTTTTACAGGTGGGTGCCACCATGCCCAGTCTCAGTCACCGTCTCAGTGCACCCTGTGGGCAGGACCAGCATGGCACACTGGGGATTGAAAAAAAGCTAGATTTTGTATATGGACAAATTATTATTTAATGAAATATTTATAAAAAGGTGTTTGTATGTATTCAAGTGTCACCAAATTGCAAAGTACTTGAACACTGTTTAATGAAATGTATTTAATATATATATTAAATGCACATATATTAAATCTATCTATATCTATATCTATCTATATATATATCTCCACTCTCTTGTCAGGAACTCTGAAGGGGCCATGATTTTGCTCTACTGCAAAAAGATTTTATTACTGGGACTTTATTATTCAGCACCACAGGAAGCAAAGCTTTCCATTTGCACTAGTTCAGTCTCCTAGTTACTACTCTAGTGGGTACTTGTTCTAGCCCCTCTCAGGTCCCAGGAGGTCATGAGGAGTGTGGTCCAGATAGAGGAAACACACAAAGTAGTTTTGTCACTGCTGAGGATCAATAAGTTTAGGAAATCACCAATGTTATGAAGAACTGGTAGCAAAATATGTCCCACATTGTCCTGCAAGGTGACACATTTCTTACTATTCCTGTTTGGAAACCAGTCTTCTGCCCTTATGTAGGCACAACCTCTGTTTTGCAAGGGTATAGAGGAAGCATTATTAGAAAAATAACTGAAGGAGGTGAGGAATTTTCTCTTGGCATGCTGGGTACATTGGGGTGGGGAAGGAGAAAGTCACAAATGATGTGACTTAGTCTTGAGCAGAGAAAACAATAGATTGGAAAGAGCTCATTTACAGAAACACACAGAGGGAGCTTCCAGTCCCATCTGTGTAAACAGTTCTGTGATGTTAGTCATTTATTTTTCAGTTTTCTAAGTCTCCATTGAAATACTTACTAATTTAATTTTTCTCTATATTTATCAAATAAATGAAATGTTTCAAAATATTTTAAAGCAATGATGTGTCTACTATGAAAACCCTGTAGAGTGTTAGAGGAGGTCCTAGATAGTGGCATGCCCCATGGCATCTCAGATCTATGTATCTCCTTGGGGACACTAGCTTCCAGTGATGAATTGTATATTGGCACCGGCGAGCCGAAGAAACACTTGCCTTGTTAGGGTGGCAGACCATAGCTGATGAATGGTAACCAGCTATGCGGTCCTTCAGTTTAGGAACACTCTTATAATATTTCAGTAACAACTTGAAATAGAAAAAGAAGAATTTGACAAGCAGTAATAAGAAACTAGATATTCCATCATTGTAATTCCTGTTTCATAAGCGTATCTGCTCTTTGTGAACTCAGTTGCTATAAAAACAGACTGCATGCTGCTGACACATGGGAGCACATTGTCACAAGCAATTACAGGGTACTACATTAAGCTGCCATGTACTGTATTATAGGCCACCAGGCTTCAGTGTTCTCTTGTAAAGGCCATTGTAATGAAGTCAGTTTTATGTTTTAAATGAACAGTACTCTAAATTTTTACTCAAAATGTTAAACAGGCCAGCACTTTAAACATAGAATAATGCAGTTTGATCAATTACACTTGTAAGTTGATTTTGAAAAACACTTAACAAAAAATAAGTACCCGCTACAGTAGAAAAATGAGTCACTAAAAATTGAGGATAAATGTTTAGTCAACAGGGTGTTCCCTTGAGGAGGTCCTCATTTGTAAATACCTTTTCACATCCACCCCTTAGATAGTGTTGGCTATCCAAATGGCGTCAATCAATGAAACTATGTTATCTTTTGGGACAGTATTTATATATTTGAATGAATATTATTCTCTTGAATTATTTGTTTTATTGTGACAGTGCTTGCCATCATCTTCTTCAAAATATTTTAGTGTATTTTTAGTAATGAGTTCTGTGATGGCATCTTTTTATCTTACCCATTTCAAGTTTATTTGTATTTTAAATAATACCTTGATTCACATGATTTATTACCAAACATCTTCAGATATAAAATTGTAAAATGTCTTTAGGCAACTTGCTCCCTTCTACCAAATTGCTGTTGTCCAAACCTTGAAAAAGTAGGCATTGTAATTACTTTTTTGTTATTCATCAGCAATTTTGTTTGTGAAACAGAGTCTAACTAAGTAGTTCAGGTTGCTTTTGAACTCACTATGTAGGTCAGGCTGCCCTTTTTGACCCTCTGTCTCAGCCTCAGAGTGCTGAGATTACAGGCAAGTACCACCACTCCCAGTTTTTTATATGCAATTAAATGTGTCTATTTCCACATAGTCTCACAAAACAGTGCAGTGCCAAATAGAAAAAAGTTACATTTTAAAAGGCAACGTCATTTGTATTGCCATTCTATAGATAAAATTGGAACTCTGAAGTTTTATAGCTTGCTCAGCATCATATAACATAGAACTGAAGGTGAGAAGATTCAAAATGAAGCCTATTTGGTTAGTTCTGAAATCTATATGTTTCTTTACAAATACTAACAATTTACTTGACTGTAGATGAAACAAATGCTAGCTAACCTTTTCATGTACATAACAAAAGGAAACAAAGAGGAATGACTGAATCTCTTGATATTTTTGTAGTGTTCTTACCATGACGACATGTACTAGTTAGTGATATTGAACCAATCAACATCATGTTACCAAGAAGTAAACAAAGATGTCTACTTAGTATATGTGTATATGCACAAGTGTATTCAACAAATAGGGAAGAATACTTACGATAATTATAATGTGCATTTCTGTAACTGATCATGCAGTCATAGTTGGCATTTATAACGACGTTCTTCTAGGACCTATTTTGTATTCCCTTACTCCTCAACAAGCACTTCAGCAGGTCTTGGCTTCTCAGGAGGAAGGTTTGGGCTGTTTGTCATTCTGCCTGGTTTGGGCATTTTTAGTTTCCCACTGACCTTTATAACAAGGGAAAGTAATCCTGGCCAGCACCAAAAAGGATCTCCTACACTCCAAACATATGCTTCCTTATCTGCAGTGTGGAATAGTCCATTTTCCTTAGTGTCTGAATCAACTACCCCCATCAGCAGTGCAACTCCCTTTTAGTCTCTTGTCCCAAAGGCATCCAATTCAATTGGGTCATTGTTTTCCCCTTTCCTTCTGCCCTCTAGCACTAAGAGTACTAAAATAGTACAGCATAAAGTTATGAAAACAAGAAACACAATGTTTGCTAGTGGAACACTAGGGACGATGGCGAGCAGTACCATTCCCAACCACCACCTCTCCCCTTCTTGTTTCCTGGACCTATGAATCCTGGTTCTGCGAGAAATAGTATCAGACATCAGATGCTGACTTTAGGTCTGTATAACCTCTGGAAAATCTAGTCTCATTCCTGCCACATTTTGGCACCTCGCTGGTTCTGTGATCTTTGAAAAGATTACTTCACCTTTCTATCAATCTAGCTGCTTCTAGATGATAAGAAGCAGAAAGACCCATGGATTCCATGAACATAAGCCCATTGCCACACTTCTCGGGCCATGAAATGCTTTTGTTGGTCAGAGGAAATTGTGCATGTGATACTGTGATGATCAATGTGTCATTCCATAAGGTTATATGTTGTGGTTTTGGTAGAACCACTACAGGCAAGGCAGGCAAACCCATACACAGAATAAGTCTCTATTCAAGTAAGGACAAAATTTTTCCCTTTCCAAGATGAAAGTATTTCAGTATAACCAACCAGTCACCAAGTAGCATGGTGAATGGGGCCATACTGGGGCTCAGCATTGGTTTCTGCTGCTGGCAGACTGGGCATTCAGCAGTGACTATAACCAGGTAATCATTGGTGAGTGGAGGTGGATGTTGTTGAGCCCATTCATAACCCTGCTTTTATGACCACTTTATTTGTAGATTCATTGGGCAAAGAAAAGGACAACTGAAGCAAAAAGTTGACATCCACAGAGAAGGTCATTCTATCCACATGGTTATTAAAACCCTCTTCTGCTGAGGTGACCTTTTGATGAGTATTTACAAGGGATGCAAATATCGTCACACTATTTGCCTATCTATATATTTCATTCTTATATGTCTCTAACACTAATTTTCCAGTCATATTTCTTTCATGTTTCTGATCTTCTAAGCAGACCATTGGCTACATCCACAAATCAGCATGTGCCATTTTTTAGTCATTTTTGTGTCATCATCTAGTCATTTTTTTCATCCAAACAAAATATAAAGCCAGCTGTGCTGTCCAAAGTTCTACCCACTGTAAAGATTTCTTTTCACTACTGACTTTTAGGAATGTCCAAGAAAGGGGTAATGCTGGGTCCACTTTTGGGTTGTACCTGAGTAACATGCAGAACCATCTGTAAAGGAAGCTCTAGTCATCTCTTAACTTATCACAAAGTACATCCGGTGAATACATAGATACATGTCAGAGAAATCGCAGGAATAGGAACTATGGTCATCTGGACTTTTTCTTCAGGTATCTCCTCCTACCTTCCTAAGTTTCTTGGGCCCAGTTACATATATACCACTTCCATTTGATGACGTACTATTACTGTGCTTGTCCAACTTATGATTTGGTGGGTCAGGCTACATCAGCTTCATGATGGGCAGCTCAGGTAGCATGGTAACCTGATAGCCCATAGTCCAGCATTCAGCTTCTACTAAGGCCAAGTATTAGGCCAAAACTGTTTCTCAAAGGGTGAGTAGTTGACTGGAGATGACGGCAGATCCTTGCTCCAAAATCCAAAGGCCTCCACTGTGATTCATCTATGTGGGCCTGCCAGACACTCAAAACAGCATTCTATCTGCCACTGACAGTTTTTAAAACAGTTTTTTTTTTTTTTTCATGCAGGGTCTCACTACACAGTCAGACTCATAGGGAGCCTCCTATCTCTGCCTCCCCAGTGCTGGGATTACAGATGTGGCCAAGTTCTGGGGCCAGCACAGCATGCAGTATTAGGGATCAAACTTGTAACCTTGCTCCTGCCAGGCAGGTGATTAGGCTGCTGAGTTATACCCCCAGACCTGTCACTGACCTTTTAAGCACCACAGGGTCTGCCTTACATATCAAAGAGTAGTCAGGACCTATTTCAGTGACTTCTGTTGTTCTAGAACCCATTAGCTGTCCAATCTACTTCATAAATAGATGGAAGAAGCACATCTTAGTAGGAAGTCATTGCCTCCAAAATCCAAATAGATCCACTCAGCATGGAGCCTCTTTTTTGGTTTTAGGAAAGCCAAGACACAACAACTTAGTCTTCACTTTGTGCAGTGTGTCTACATTCTCCAAGTCGTTAGAGCCCTTAGAACTCTCACCAAGGTAGAGGCAACTTGAATTTTACTTGGGTTTGTTTCCATCCTCTGACAACAATACTTTACCAAGAACTCCACAGTTAATGCTACCTCTTGCTCATTTGGTTAATTCAACATAATCTCACTGACGTTTTGGACCAGGGTCATAGTTGTAAAAAAGAAAAGCAATCAAGATCCTTGTGAACTTGAAAGAGTTAACATACCCCTGTTACTTTTCTCTCATTACTGGCACAAAATACTCAATACTCAAAGTTAAAGGACAAAGGTTTATCTAGCTCACAGTTTGTAGAGGTTTCAGTCCCTAGTCAGCTGGCTGCAAGGCCGGGTGGCGCATAGAAGAAGAGCAACTCTTCACAGCAGCAGAAGATACCTAAAGCAACAGGGGTAAAACAAAAGTTTTTCTGTGCCTTATATGGTTTTTTAATATTAATATTATTTGTATTTTATTTACTATATTATTTATGTTAGAATTTAATATTATTTTAAGTTGTAATAAACATATTCACTTAAATATGTAATGATTTCAAATTTTACTTGCACATATTTCATATTATTTCATATTAATTCAGTTTTACAGTATTTCTATGACTTTATTCCTTGTGTCTATTTCCTTTGAAAAACTGCACATAAATTCTATAACTAATACACAATAATATACTTTTAGTCTTTATAATTTGGGCTTTTGAGATAGTTCATATATATTAAATCATGTAATAAATATTCTTTAATGTCTAGCCTCTTGCAGTTAAAATCATTTGTTTGGTGTTGATCCATGTTATAGCATATATTGGTGTTTTATTATTTTTCATGACTGAGTAGTATTCCATTGTAAGAATACACATGTCTTATTAATTGATGCTATCTACCCACCTATAATTATACTTAAATTCAAGCAAAAGGGTTGTCATTGAATATGAAATAGAATGGCTGTAATACAGAGGACATAAAGTAACAAATATCAGTAAGACTGCATGAACTTGGAACTCTCATTTATTGGTGAAAATATAAGGTAGACTAGTACCTTTGAAAACCTTTTGACAATTTCTTAAATGATTTAATGTAAACTCGTAATAAGAATCAGTATTTTATTCATTTTATCCAAATGAAACACATTTCTACATAGATTATATGAAATATTTCATAGAATATTGACAGTGAAAACCTAGATATAATCCAAATTTCCATCTGTCCCTTATATAGTATGCAAGTTTCTCAGCCTAGAGTGGGTATGGGACTCACCCTTAATCCCAGAATTGGACTGTGAATCATTCACAGACTCTAGATTCAACCACTTGCAAAAAGCCCACTCCTCTCACCACATGAAGCTTTGTGGGGGACATTCAGACACAAACCACAGCATCCCTGAAGTAGTAAAGGTATTTTTCTGGCATTGCCAATTGAAAGAAAATTGCTTCTGAGGATATTATGGATACATATGGAGAAAAATGCAAATGCTGAATACCTGTATATCTGGTACCAGGAGATATGCTAATTTGCTCAAGCAAGGAAACCACAACTGCTACAGCAACTGCGATTGGAATTACCACTTGATTAATTTATGGTAATCCGCCATCATTCTCCAAGATTTATCCATCTTATGCACAAGCAAAATATGAGAGTTAAATGGGGATAAGGTGGAAATCACAACCTGTGCATCTCTGAAGTCCTTAATGGTGTCCCTGGTTTCTGCCATACTTCCAAGGAAGTGATTAAAAAAAAAAAAAAAAAA
>NW_004524606.1:693371-697972 GCF_000260255.1 Octodon degus
AAATAGTAAAAAAAAAAAAAAAAGATACAGAATTTCACTAAATAAAATTATTGGTTGTTATATTGCATATTGTTGTCTTAACATTAGTTTTCACAGATTACCAGAGTAAGCATGCAAAATTGGTCAAAAATTAGAAATAATTGAAAAGTAAAGAGGAAACAAAATAAGCATTACCTGCTCCTTTCAATACACCAGCAGAAATCAGCAGCACAATTATCCAATCTATCCTATGTATATACATATATATTTCTTTTTCCCTTCCTTCTTTCTTCCTTTTTTCTTTCCCTCATCCCAGTTGCTCCTTACCTTAGAAGTTTCTTTCCATTTCTTGGTATCTATTGTACCTTTTAGATTTCATTTACTCTTACAGGTTCTTAGACTAGGGAGTCAATATAAGAATTGGCTGAGGGATTGTGATTCTCTGTTGTCATGATTTAAAGTGTACTTTGTTCCTTTGCATAAAATATTTCTGCTTATGTAAACCCAATAAAAATTTAGTAGGCTTCTTATTTCACTTTTAGAAACACCACGACTAATGCCAACACTTCATGTCTAAATAGTCAGACTATTTTTTTCAGACTATTTTGATTGTTGGTTTGCTTCTGCAGTCTATTACAGTAAGTTTGCCCAACTTACTTTTGACAGTTGAATGCTACCACTTGTCCCCTAACACTTCGATGAAATTAAATTCATAGTTTTTTAGTTCCCACTTGAGTAACTTTAGTCCTTAGGGTCTGTCAGAGAGAGAAGAGCAATGACAGAACTCTTCAAGGACACTGGTACTCTGCACAAATTTGTTTATTAAGGCATTTGTGAAGGATATGTTTTCTGGACTCTTCTAGTGTGAAGGATTAGGTTTTACCTGACAAATCTACTGGTGCAATCCAGTTTCTCTGAGCTTTTGAATATTCTCATCAACAGTAAACTCAGGAATGCCAGGTATTTTTAGTTCATTCACAGTGGGCCAGCTTTTCATGTGTATTTCAGCCAATGAACCAAATTAATTGCTGGCACATTTCTTTTAACTTCATGAATTAGACCATTAAATTCAGAATCTCTACTTTGTGGGCCAAAATGAAAAAAAACTCAGCCTAATCCAGGGTTATGTTTCTTCAACTATTTTCTCATACTCTTAAAATCTACTTCAATATTGTTTCTCAAAACTCTGCTTGTAAGAATTAGAAAACTCAAGAAGTTATTTGAGAATATAGGAGATTTTCTCATTGGTTATACTGTATACCTCAACTTTTGGAGGATTCTGACATATGAGTTTGGTTATAAGCCTGCAGGCAAAAATGGTCAGTTAAGGCTGGTTCTGAAGAGTATCAGCTTTGTCTTGCTTGGTAATTGCATCAGAGTACATCATTACTGTTTTCATAAGGCAACACAAGATTAACTTCCTCAGTTATAGGAGGAATGGGCCTAAGCCATAAAGTGATTATCAAGATGCCTTTGCCAATGAAGGTAGGAAATCTCTTACTCTGAAAAAAATAATGCCATCAGTATTTAGGAGTTCAGTTCTCTGAGTTCATCAGATGCTTCCCATACATCTCCATTCTGATGCATGGGATCTCATTCTTTTCTTTTCCTGGCCTGTCCTGTCCTGTCCTTTCTTTTCTTGTTTGTTGGTAAATGTTTGCAGCACATAATGCTTACGTTTTCTTAGGAGTAGGTACATGCACATAATATGTCTTTTTTCATTCTCTTTCTCCTGCAAACGCTCCTTGCTCAATCTCTAGATCTCCTTCGTATTTGCAAAAATATCTACTTCCCTGCTTGTTACTGTCTCTCTCTTTAATATATATTTATATTAATATATAATATATTTATTGTATATATTTTCTTATGCAAGAAAAGTTATGTAATTTTAAGCTTGTAGTTCTGATTTATTTCACTTAAAACTATGGTCTCAAAAACTGTAATAGAGGAACACAACACGCAGGATGGGCAGATAAACAAAAAGGGGGAAATAAAGAAATAACAGAAATAATAATACAATGATAGATAAATTCAGCATCTTTCAGTAATAACTCTCAGTACAAATGTCTTAACTCCCGTTTAAAGACATGGATTGGCAGGCTGACTCACAAAGCAAAATTATCAGCTCACTGCATGAAAGAGACACATCTAACCCCAAAAGAAAATCATAGATTAAAAATAAAATGGTGAAAAACAATATTCTATGACATATACACCAAATGTTTCTGTACCCAACTTTATAAAGCACACACAACTGGACATAAAAATATCAAATAAATACCAATACAACCACAATGGGGAGGACTTTAATACCCATTTTTATAAAAAAATGGATTGACTAAACAAAACATTAATAAAGAAATATTAGAGCTGATTAAATATGATCCATATTGCAAACAAATGGACTTAATATCCACAGTGTTTTGTCCTATGACAATAGGAGATACATTCTTCTTAGTATCACACAGAGCTTTCTCCAAAATATGCCATATGCTAGCCCATAAAGCCTTCTTAGATAAATGTAATTTTTCCCATTCCTACTATCAGATTATAGCACACTGAAACTGAAAATCAGTCACACAACAAACCAGAGAAATTTTATTTACAAACACATGGATATTAAATAACATAGAGTTGAACATTCAGTGGGTCATAGATAAAGTCAAAGAAGAAATTAATCAATTTCAGGAATCAAATGATAAACATAAAATAAATGAATTCTTGAGCCATAATTAAAAGAAGGAAATTTATTTCTGTGAATGATCACAATGGAAAAATTTAGCAAGCTCAAATAAATAACCATGCACCTCAAGGATATACTAAAATAAGAGGAACACAAATAGAAACATTTTGTGAAGAAACCATAAAGATCAGAATAGAAGTTAAAACCTGATACTAAAAATGCATGCTATCATGGAAACAACCCAAATGCCCATCAACTGAGGAATGGATAAAAGAGATGTGGCATTTTTTTATGCAATGGAGTATGATTCGGGTATAAAAAAAGATAAATTTGATGCTTTTATAGGTAAAATGATGTGACTAGAGACTACACTCATAAGTGAAATAAATCAGACTCACGTGTGTAAACATCATATTGTTTCCCTAGTGTAAGAAACTGAAAGAATAAATAAAATCTGAAAGACAAAATAGATACTGTGAAAGAGAAAGAAACTGCTCAAAAGCAAAGGACAACTGGATGGGGAAAAGGAGAAAAGAAAGAAGGAAGGATATATATATATATCTTGTATGTATGTATATATATCTTAGCTATCTTGTAAATGTATATATTATATAGTAGTAGATAATTATGCTACTAATTTCTTTTGGTTTATTGAAAGAAACAGTTAATACTTAACTGCTTGATCAGTTTTGCATACCTATATGTGGTAATCTGAGACAGATTGAAATTGTACTGTAACAAATCAGAGAATCTAGAAGAAATGAACAAAATCCTAGATATGTATAAATTACAAAAATTGAAGCAAGAAGACATAATACCCACAATGCAATAACTGACATTCAAATTTAGGCAATTATAAAAATCTACCAACTAAGAAAATCCCCGTACCTAATGCATTCGTTGCTGAATTCTACAAAATAAAGCAACAAAAAAGTTATAAGAAATTAAAACGATAAATAAATGAGAATATAAAGAAAAAAAAGTTAAGCATTAACTTCTCCTTTTATAGACCAGAAGAAATTGGCAGTACAATTATGCAAACTATTCTGCTTATACACATAAATAAATCTTTTTCTCTTCTTTCTTTTGTTCTTTTCCTCATCACAGGTTTTCTTACCCACTGAACAAATTCTTTTCTTTTCACAGTATCTGTTGTTAGTAGTTTTGTTTTATGGGTAATGCTCTGGTGTAGTATCTAAGAAGATCTTGTCTAAATTCACAGAGATTTGTTTCCTTTGTTTTACTATTGAAGTCTTGTATTTTTAGGGTTTACATTTAGTTCTATGATTCATATGAGTTCATTTTCACAAATGGAGTGAAGACTGATTAAATTTCTTTTTTTACCTCCTTAGCCTCTATTTTGCTTTTTTTTTCTTTCTCTCAGCATAGGAATATACAACTACTCTCATGATATTTGTTGATGAGTCACATTTACCTACTATATTGCTTTTATACCTTGATCCAAAGCCTATATATTGGAGCACATTTCTATACTCTATATTTTGATTCAGTGATCTGATTTTTTACTTGCTGTATTGATATAGTTTTAAAAATACATGATATTAAATGTTGTTTCACTCTGACATTTTCATTATTTTTAAAGATTTTTGGGGACATTTCAGAATTTACATATGAACTTATACTCAGCATGTTTACTTTCTGTAAGAAAATTTCTAGAATTTTATTGGGATGTTGTTAAATCTATGATTAACTAAGAAAGCACTGCCAACTTATCACAAGTAAGTCTTCCCATCTATAAACATGATCTTTATGTATTTTAAAAATTCTCTTAGCTTTTTCCATTTTCATTGCACTGATTTTATATATCTTTTATTTAGATTAATTCCTAATTCATGTTTTATAATGTTTTACATAGTACTTTTAACTTGAACCATTTTTTAAAGAGAATAAAGAAACAAAAAATGATACAGAATTTTAA
>NW_004524606.1:698244-739886 GCF_000260255.1 Octodon degus
AATATAAAATATAATTAATTTGTGTAATGCAAATTTGTTAGATTTACTTATAGGTATTAGTAGGCTTTGTAGATTTCATCAGCTTTTCTTCAGAATCATGGCTGTGGTGAGCTGACAACTTGTGGCCAATTTGTTTGACACACAGTTGATTTGAGCTGGTGTGATGCTCTCTGGGTGTAGAGGGCCCACCTGAAGATTGTTGCCGACAAGATAAAAAGGAACTGGAGAAGAAAAGAAGCCATTAGAGAAGCTGTTAGTTTTCTTGGTTTACTTGTCATGCTGGCTTTCCTGATATGAATGAGGCTGTTCTCATCATCAAAGGAGCTTGGGTCTTGTCATTGAGAATGGCTGTTGTTCACTTTAAGAGAGCTCTGATCACTCGCTGGAGTATCACTTGCTGGCTCTGGAGGAAAAGATGGTGTGCTGTTCAGTCTCCTGGAGATGCTTCTTATGCTGCTTGTCCTGATATGGACTCAGCTGTTCCTGTCAGAGAAGTTTGGGACCTCATTGTTGCTGAGTTGTGGTACTTTACGTGGAGCTCTGGTTCTTACTGTGAGCATTGCTTTCTGGCTCCAACGCAAAAGACTCAGCCTGCTAGCTCAGACCCTTCAGTCTTCTGGCACAAATTTGCTAGCTCTCACCACTGACCTTTTGGCCTTCCCGGTGAAGATTCTTGAAACAGGTCTGCATGATATATTGTCCCGGCTCTTGGACTACAGCTGGACACATAGGGGCATTGTTATGGCTCTAAGTCTTCAGCTGGACTCATGCAGGACATTGCCCTCAGATCCAGGCCCTCAGCTGGATTCTTTTTGTTTTTAGTGTTTGGACAGATTTCCTGCACTCTGTGTATTTGGGTGACTATTATAAAATAATTCTATAAATTGTGTGTCCTGTATTGTTTCCCTTATAAACCCTGCCTACCACAATGGCATTTATAAAGACAGTTTTATATCTTCCTTTCCATATATACATCTTTTTGTTCTTTTTCATGTGAATCATATGTCACTAGCTACTACCTTTATGTTGAATGTTGAATACTTTTGAATGTTAAATAAAATTTGAACATAGAAATGTTGAATAAAAAGTGAGTGTAGAAAGCCTTACACTGCTCCTTTTAGTGGAAGAAAGCATTCTGTCTGTCATCACTAGTCAAATGTAAGCTGTAAAAATTATAGCTGTCTTTTATCAATTTGAGAAAGTTTCCCTATTTTCAGTTTTGGTTTACTGAAAATTTTTATTAGGAATGGGTAGTGGATATTTTTATAAGGAGACCACCATGTAGTTATTTTTAAGTCATTTGTTAATATGATTAATTATATGGGTTCTTTTTTTTTTTTTTTTTGAGACAGGGTATTACTATGCAGTTTGGGCCAGCCTTGTGCTCACTTCAGTAGCCCCCAGGCTGGTCTTGAACTTGCAGTAATCTTTCTGTTTCAACCTACCACATGCTGGGATTACAGGCATGTATGACCAGGCTTGATTCCAGGATGTTCGTCTTTTGTTGCCAAGATTACTTAAATTTTATTTTTAACGCATAAAATATGGGGTGTGTGTGTGTGTGTGTGTGTGTGTGTGTGTGTGTGTGTGTATCTTGGTGTTTATCCCTTTTTGTTTTCTCAGAATTCTTGGACTTATAGTTTGCTATGTGTCAATGTTGAAAGATTCTAATTACTTTTAAAGTGTTTCTCCCATTTTTATTGTCTCATTTTATTTTGTGATCCACTAATATGTACATTCAATTGCTTGATATTATTCCAAGTTCTTTGATGGTCTGTCTTGTTTTTTCACTTTTTTCTCTTTTTGTGATTTTCCTTGGATGATTTTTTTTTTTTTTTTTTTTTTTGCGGAATGGGGGATTGAACTCAGACCCTTGCGCTTGCCAGGGAAGCGCTTATTCTACTGAGCCATCTCCCCGGCCCTCCTTGGATGATTTTTGTTGTTCTAACTTCAAGCTCACTAATTTATTCCTCAGTTTTCACAGTCTACAAATGAGGCAATCATGGGCATTGCTTATTTCTCTTATTGTGTTTTGTATTTCTCCCATTTTTTACTCGGTTACTTCTTACGGTTTTCAAGTTTGGTGAAATTATCCTTCTTTGTGTGTAGGATCCTTTTTATTCTGCTGTTGCTTTAAAAATTATTCAGATTCTATGTCTCCTTTCCATGCACTTTTATCTTTTATTTTTTTTTTGTGGCCAGCTCAGCCCATCCTGGGGGTGGGGCTGGCACAGCATGTGGTGCTAAGGATTGAACCGTGGTTCCTATGCTTGTCTCAGCTTGCCTAAGCAGGCACTTTAGCCTGCTGAGCTATCTTGCAGGTCATTCTGTGTATTTTTAGCTAGTTTTAGTTCTTTCTTTATTTTAGTTTCTACAAAAATAAATTTAATGAAGTTGTTACATAAAAATCAAACACTTAACATTTTATCAATAATTCAAACCCACTTATGTCTTAACCGGGAGTGCTTTATATTTAGAAAGGCCACCAGAACCAGACACATATTCACATATATTTACAACTTAGGTAAATTTAGCAGAAAAGTTATGAAATTCTTAGAGATTTATAGGCTAGAAGTATCATAAATTTGTCTGCAAACAAATATAATGTACTAACTGTAAACAGCATTTTAATGTAAATAAAAGGGGGAAAACTGGGAAGAATATGGTTTTAAAGTTTTGTGGCAAAACACCTAGCAGATAAAAAATTTAAAAAAATGATTTTATAGACAAGATTTCTCATGAAATCCCTGGTTGTCACATTAGGACCAGTCTGAGATGGCGGGGCGCGGCGCTGCTGGGAGTCCTGTGCTCTTTCTTTGGGGCACAACAACCGTACCCAAAGCCCTGGCTGAGACTGCACGTGCCTGTCCCACCCAGGCTACAGTCGAACGCTGAAATTTACTCCTCAAAGATCCTCAGCATACTTCAAAAAGGTGCCTTACACTTGGCAGGGAAAAGGCTCACGGCACACATCACACATAGAAATTTATTACAGTAAAGATCCAAATCCTATTTTGTGTGTTGAGCTATGCCACGATCATCTGCATCTCATCCCATTCAGGGCAACATTCTACATTAAGCAACAAGTATCTTTCTTAAAAAACAAAATAGGGCTGGGGAGATAAATCGGCGATCTAAGCACCTTCCTGGCAGGTGCAAGACTGAGAGTTTGATCCCCAGTACCGCGTGTAGCTGCATAGCGAGACCCTGTACCAAATAGAATAAATAAATAAATAATAAAGTAAAAAGCAGCATGATTTTTTAAAAAAGACACATTTACTGTCCTGCGACATAGCCGTCTGCCTGACTAAAAAGGAAAATAGAACCTTAAAAGTTTCTTTGTCTTTTGTCCTTGTAAGAGAAAGGAGTGATACTTTTTAGAGCTCCCTATATAATAGGTATAAACTGTAAATACATCTCAATTTCTGTTTATATGTACATGAAACAGAACAGTTGATCTTTTAGTCACACTTCATCTTAATGCAACTTTATGAGATGCCCATGTGGTAGGATAATTAATAGACTAAGTAGTTTAGAGCATCTCGTCTGATGAAACTCTTACCATTTATGCATTTAGTCTTTTCCTCTGAACTTTTTAGAAAACTTGCATGAAGGTATGAGGTCTGACATGGAAGCATGGCTATTACCAAGTACAAATAGAAACATAAAATTCAGTTGTGAAGAAGGTATTTTTGGTGAGATGATGTAATATCCCTGTGAGATGAACCTGCTGTAGCTCATTGGCAGGAAGTGGGAAACTCATTTGAGGTCCCGATCATTTTTCTCATTCATGGCAGATCTATAAGCCATTTTTCCACTGTACCTAGGGTATCATGATCACCAATACAGAGAAACCAATCCACAGCTCAATCCATTATTTCCCAGCAGAGCAGCTATCTCAAGGATATTAGAACTGCTTTTTTCTGCACCACAGGTGATTTAAGTGCTGAGTAAGTGAATACCAATTTCCCATTTTGTACCCACTTCAGACCGTGTTGACAGTTGACTCCTGAAGTTCAATCACACACTTTTTTTTTTGCGACTGAAACCCGGTATCTATTTCAGGTGTGATGCAAGGAAGACTTGGGGAGAGTGTACCAGAATGACCAGTTACTGCACACGCTCACCTTTCAACTGGTACTTCTCAGTGCATGCGGAGAGCTGCTGCTAACAAGTCTATTTCAAGCACAACATTGAGTGAGGAATACTTTGAAGCACTCTAAGCTTCATGATTACTGAATTTTGGAGAAAAACACAGAATGCCGTATCTCTTTTTATAGGGGAAAAATATAGTGTTGTATAATGGAGAAGCAGCCTGTCCTACAATATACACATCCTGATTTTTATCTCTGTCTAATGCTCATTTGCTGTGAAAACTTAGAAACACCATTGTTCCTCCATTGATTCCCAACTTTCTTATATCTAACATAAAATTAATGATATGATTATTTCATTCATCTTTTGAAGATTAAAATATCAAGTTAAGCCCTAAGGTAAATATTAACAAAACCTTAACTTAGTGCTAGCCAAGTAATAAGCATTAAATCAATATTGGTTAACTTATTAGGAAATAGCCTATCATAAATCCCAAAATCCCTTTTATTATTCTTCTCAGCTAGTGCTTGGCAATATTTTCAACTATATATTATGATGTAACTTTTCTGTTCATATCTCCGTTTTCCCTTCTGACAGTTCAGTACTTGAGAAGAATTTAATTACTTTTGTATTCCTCAAATATAATGTAGAACCTAGAGTTGCTGTTACTGTACCGGTAAAATAAAGCATTTGCTAAACATTGTGTTTCAGCAATAAGGTAAGTGCTTGAGGCACATTATCTTATACAATGCCTTCAATTATCCTGGAAGATCATTTAAAACTTGGGGGCATATGGTTTTTGGGAAGCCCACCATACTTTCATGTATTCATGAACAGACATTCATGGTCAGTCTCTGAGAAGTGTCCTGTGGCTGTGGGTAGGGGCATGAATGAGTGATCACTATGAGGCACCGGGTAGGTTGTTCTCCATAACAAAGATCTGCTTATCGTAGTAAGACTTTTCTAGAATTTTTCTAAGCTGGAAGAGAGATCCTTCCATTGCAGACCCCTCTATCTTTCTCCTTTTGTATACAGGGAAAAACAGTTAACATTAACGTGGGTTTCAAGGAACTAGACTGCACACTGCAGCTAAGGAAAGCAGAAAAGGATCTGAGGAAAAATTACTCAATCACTAGAGGAAACCATGTAAACATCACAGCCTAGAGACACAGGCCTCGTAAATCTTCTATTATGCTTGTAGTTTTCAACCCCTCTGTATAAGTAATTGATAAAACAGGCAGGCAGTAAACAAGTGAAGATATAGATTACCTGAATTTCACTATCAATCAACTTGATCTAATTGACAAGATATAATATTCCACCTCACAATAACTGATTTTAAATTTT
Organism: Octodon degus; assembly: GCF_000260255.1. NCBI lineage: Eukaryota > Metazoa > Chordata > Mammalia > Rodentia > Octodontidae > Octodon > Octodon degus. The sequence continues at coordinate 703,687 of NW_004524606.1, forward strand.
TCCCAGGCTTGTAAGAAATATTCAGAAGCTGTAATAGATTTTGGGCTATATATTATGCCATATAGGCCACAAATTTTTAAAATAACATATATTATACAAAGTATGCCTTCATACTTCAATGCAATTAAGCTGGAGACCAGTAACAAAACTGCAAATTCCAAACTCATCAAAAATTGGCTAGAAAAAGAAATTTCCAAAGAAACTTAAAAATTTTTTCAATATGTTAATAGATAAAGTAACTTATCAAGTATAATACAATATATCAAGACATGTGACACCATGAAATATTGTCTAGAGGAAATTTATAGCATTAAATAGATATTAAAAGAAAATTATAAAATTAATAACCAAGAACTGTACCTTAAAAAAGAGAGAGAAGAGCATTGTAAGCTTCAAGTAAGAATAACAAATTTTAATAAAATAGGACAGACATCGATGAAATTAGTATCAACAAAACTATGCAAATTGAAAACTGCTTCTATGTAATGATCAATAAAATTTATAAAATGCTAGCCCAAGCTAAGAAGAACAGAAAAAGAAGTCATGAGTTATCAACATATAAATGAGTTTGCATTACTCTGTATTCCATGGGCTTTAAAAGAGTGAAAAGGGATACAAAGAAAAACTACATGCACCTTTATTTCATTGATGAAAATAACTTTTTTTATTTTAAAGAGAATAATGTTGACCAGACAATGATACTGAGCTTCAAAACAGTTTAATAGGGCAGCTACAATAGTTGGCATATTGTTGTGTTTGTGGAAAATCAGAGTACAAAATATACTCTGGTTGTGTGAAATCTCATCTAAACAATATTAGCACAAAACATTATTTTCAAGAGAAGCTAGCTGTAAAGCTATCTTAATCCTCTTGTGCATCCATATGGTTTTTCTTTTTCTCTTTCTTCTTTTCCCTTTTCCCCCATTTCATTGTTCACTAGTGTGAGAAACTGAACAAGAAAATAGGATCCAAAACACACAATAGACATTGTGAGCTGGGAAAAAGCTGTGCAAAAGAAGAAACTAACTTTTTAAAGGATAGAAACTACCAAAAGACACACACAACGAGATAGCCAGTATAACACTTCATATATTAAAGATATTAGCATCATAATAACCTTTCTATCCAAAATTGTCATGCCAAAACAATTTCACTGTTGACATCTGAGAAGAAGTATCAGTTCTTAATATTCCTTTCTAGTAAATAGGAGCAGGGGATACATTTCCTAACTTTCTGAAGCTGTAATTCCTACATACAAAATTCAGATAAATGTAGTATAAGAGAGGAAAACTACAGATCAATATCTCTTAGATGTAACAATTCTCAACAAAATACTAGAGAATCAAATCCAACAATGTATAAAAATAATTGTATATGATAGCCAAATGAACTTTATACCACAAATGAAAACCTTGTTCAATTTTCAAAAATATCAGTGTAATTTTCCATTATCAACATATTCAAATAGAAAAATTATATTATGATACCAATGTATAAAGGAACAGTATTAGATATAATTACATTGATAATACTCCAGGATAAAAGATCTCAGAAAACTAAAAATAGGGAAATAAAGAACAACTTGCTAAAGAAGAGCAATAAAAAGGTCTAGAGCTAATATTATACTTAATCTAGAGAGATATGACACTTTCACCTCAAGATAAGGAGCAAGGCAAAAGTATCTTCCATGAATTTTAGAGGACATCCTAGGTAAGTCAATGAAATAAGAAGTATGCATGAAAGGTAAATGGATCAGAGAGAAAGGAATAAAGCTGTTGTTATGTGCAGGTGACACAGTTCTGTATATAGAAAATAGCAAGACATCTATTGAAAGCCATGGAATTAAGCAACAATTATAACAAAATCACCTTATATGAAGCTAATATATAATAATTGCTCTTCTACAAGGCAGTAAATAACTGGAATTTGAAATTAAAGGGACTACTTAAAATAGCACTAAAAATAAAGTAGTTGGAGGTGAATATAACAAAATATGCATAGTATATATGGAAAATATGTCAAAATATTAATAATGAGATAAATGTATTCCTATTCATATTCATGGATTGGAGAACTCAACCTTAAAATGTCAAATCTTTTTAGCTTGATCTATACATTTAATGAAGTTATGATTAGAAAAATCCTGTGAGCTATTTCATACACTGACAAAATGATCCAAAATTTATATAGGAATGCAAAAGACATAGAACAGGCAATATAACACTGAATAACAAATTTGGAATACAAATATACCCTCAAGTATAGGCATAGTGACATATTTCTAAAACTAAAGTATGGAAAGAGGGAAGAAAGAGTAATTTTACAATAGAGAAACCTGACAATATCCTAGGTGATCAAGATTAATATCAACAGTGATAAGTCATATTGGCCTCATTCCTAATGTGATCAAAGCAGCATTTTATCTCATGCTGTTCCTTCAACAAGCCCCATGATTCTAGTCCAATCTTGAGAAAACCTTGACGTGAATCCCAGTTGAAGGACTTTCTATGTAATTCTTTGCCAGCACCTCTTAAAGCTGGATAAGTCATGAAATGCAAGAAAAGACCAAAAACTATTAAAGGAGAATCCTGTAGAGAAATGATGACTAAATATAACATATCATCATGGAGACTTTCTCTAAAGAACCAACAGAAGGTTAAAACTAAGAAAATCTAGAATTATGGGTGTTAGTTAAAAAAAATAGGAGCCAGGGAGATAGCTCAGTAGAATAAGCGCTTGCCTGGCAAGTACAAGGGCCTGAGTTCAATCCCCAGTTCTGAAAAAAAAAATTCTCCAAAAAAAATTGAAAATAATATTAATCCTGGGCAACAAAGGCAAGGCAGGAGGTATTACAATTCCTGACTTGAAATTAAACTACAAAGCTACTGTGATAAAATCAGCATGGTATTGGAAACAAAATAGACCTGAGGATCAATGGAATAGATTAGAAGATGCAGAAACTTCTACAAACACACTCAGCCACTTGATCTTCAACAAAGGGGGAAAACATGCTTACTGAAAGAAAGATAGCCTGTTTAACAAATGGTGCTGGAAAAATTGACTCTTTACATGCCAAAAACTAAAACTTGACCCAGGTCTATCACCATGCACTAAGCTAAAGTCAAAGTGGATTAAATATCTAAATATTAGAACAGAAACACTAAATCTCCTAGAAGAGAAAGTAGGAGGAACTCTTGAAGACATAGGGGTAGGCAAAGAGTTCATGGACAGAAATCAAATCACACAGGTAACACTTGAAAGAATTAACAACTGGGACCTCCTCTTATTGAGAAGTTTTTGCATATCAAAAGAAATTACCAACAAAGTGAAAAGACAACCCACAAATTTTGAAAAAATCATGGTAAATAAGCATTCAGACAAAGTTCTGCTTTCTAGAATATATAATGGGGGCTGGGAGATGGCTCAGTAGGATAAGCGCTTGACTGGAAGATGCAAGGATCTGAGTTCAATCCCCGGTCCTGCAAAATAAATAAATACATAAATACATAAATAAAATATATAATGGACTGAAAACCATGAGCATACTAAAATTTAAAGACCCCATCCAGAAGTGGGCATCCGAGATGATCACATACTTCTCAGAGGATGAAATTAAAGAAGAGAATAAATATATGAAAAAATGCTCCACATCACTAGCCATCTGTGAAATGCAAATTAAAACAACATTGAGATACCATCTCACCGCAGAAAGAATGGCTATCACAAACAAATCAACTAACAACAAATGTTGGAGAGGCTGTGGGGGAAAAGGAACTCTTCTCTACTGCTGGTACGAACATAGACTGATGCAACCATTATGGAAATCAGTGTGGAGTCTCCTTAAAAAATTAGGACTGGAAATCTCATTCAAACCAGCTATTCCTGTGTTGGGAATTTTCCCAGAGGAACTGAAAACATCGTATCATAGTGATGTATGTGTACCTATGTTTATGGCAGCAGAATTTGTGATAACCAAAGCTTAGAAACATCTAACATGCCTATCACCTGAAAAATGGATGAAAAAGTTGTGGTATTTTTATGCAATGGAGTATTACTCAGCTATGAAGGATGATAAACTCGAATCCTTCATATTTAAGTGGATGTCATTTGAAGATATATTCATAAGTGAAGTAAAACAGACCCACATGTGTAAATATTGTATAGTCTCCCTAATATAAGAACTCAAAAGAAGAAATATAAATAGAAAGTTATATCATAATTAAAAGGAAAGTGAGAACTGGAGAATTAGACAATGAAAAGAGGGCAAGGAGAAAAGCTAGAAAACATGACAGGGACAAAGCCATACAAGATGGGTAAGGCAATGATCCTGAGAACTATCAGCAGGTTTTTGAAACTAGCAGTTACTTGGTGGGATTCTCACCCTGACTAACTATATATGCTGATACATGTGAAGTGAGTGACTGCACTAAAGATAGCAATGTGTAATAGTGGGGTCATGCTTGGAATGCCTGTCATTCTGGTCTTCTAAATACATACTGCTTGCCATGACATGACAATTATGGCCAGACTATATCTCAAGTAAATGTTTTTTTTTTTTCTTAAAGATGTTCCATCTTATGCCTAAAATGTTTCATATTCAGACAGATACTGAGGTTAAACCCACATCCATATGCTGTAGGGTAATAATAAGCTTCTCTTCTGGAGGGTTAACAGCTTAAGTTTTCAGACTAAAAGTTAGAGAAAATGAAGGGCTGCAAGGACAGCCAACATTTCGACCCTAGCCTTTCAAGGTCAGTGAGGACTCAGGAGAACCTGTACTGTAATATCATGTAACTCAGTTGTGCCCCCAAATTTTCTCATCAAGGGGATTATGGGGCCACAGAAGAATGTGATTGATGATGTAGTGTGTGCCTAAAGAGTCACATGGGAAGAAATCATTCTTTCAGGCTTTCATGGAGAGCAAATTGGTCAAGCAATAGTTGTGACTCATCTATATGACTAACACTGACAAAGGATCTACAAACTGCAGTACAGGGTTTTGGGATAAGTTCTGAGGGGACTTGACTGACCGTGTCAGATACAAAAGTGACATTTTTTGTTATTTAGGTCTTGCTTTATCTTGGTCTTAGTCATCCAGCAGAAAAATGTAGAAATGAGGCATGAAAAGTGAAGCCATGTTAATATGCTGTGAGCTGTGGGAGGCTGAAGTCTTCAGATTCGGACATTGCCAGTCCTATGGACAAACCACTACTCTTGTGGAGTACTGGACCATATTGGAATATTTTGCTGAATTCATGCACCTACAAATTTGGATGGCAATGGAATACCCATCTCTGACAAAGCTGAACAGAAAAAGGTGATATAAATGAAGGACAATTTTTTATCTGTATATACAAAATAGTTATGATAGATATATATCTACTTTCTCTTAACTGAATAAGAAGAAAGACCTGTACTAATAATTTTTGGACAGGATATCATGTCTGCATCTTGTACCATGAATGACTACTAGAAAGACAACAATATGCAATGTATTAATTGTGGTAACTCTCCTACCAACCTGTTTTGAAGCTGTCACATTGCAATTTTTTCTCAATAAAATTAGTAAAAAAATAAAAATAAAAAAATGATGTAATGATTTAATGCTGGTTAATTTATAGTGACATGATTATACAAATTCAAATATTACAAATAGAGGGATTTTTATGGAAGCAGTAATGAATTCTGGGATAAAAGTATATGTAACGGAACATTGTGGCTTATCCTCTGAAATGAGAGAAAAATAAGTATGAATAGAGGTCTACTTATATGTTGAGTGAAGGCAATGTGGTAATATAAAGCTAACTGGTCAGATCATTTCCATTCTCTTGGCAAAGTATGTAACATTTAACAAAAAATATGTTAGATAACATATTTGAGGAAAGTAGGAAAGTTTTGGAAAACATGTTAAGGGAATTTTTGAGTATGAAATTTTCATTTAAAAATCATTTATTTATTTATTTATTTATTTATTTATTTATTCATTATAGGGTTTTGCTACCCAGCTTTAACTCACAGGTATCTTCCTGTTTCAGTCTCCCCAGTGCTGAGTTTACAGGCATGCACCTGCACACCAGGTTTCAGTGGCCTGCACAGTGCTATGGGGGCTCCAGGGCCAGCACAACGTGTGGTGCTGTGGATTGAACCTAGGTCCTTGCGCTTGTCCGCCTGAGAGTGAAATTTTCTAAAGGGGACAAAAAAGAACTGAATAGGTTACTAAAATTATAACTCTACTTTCTGCCATGCATTATATACTGTGACTTGTATAGTTTTCTAGGATGCGCAAGTAAACAGATACACATACAGTGGTAGCAAATTATACAGACTTCTAACAGAATTAGTGAACAACCCAGGAGAAGGAGGGGGCAGGGCAGTTTAGATTACTTGGGAGAGAATTTTTGAAGAAATCAGCCACAGTGCTTGAAGTGGAGAAAAAAAAGAGGCAAAGGAAGCAGGAGGTTAGAATGATGATGAGGATAATGATAGGATGATGCCAGGAGTTCTCAAGGAATTATGATAATGTGGATAAAACTTGACATGGTTTGATTCCAAGGATATTACATTAAAGTCTATTCAGATTTTTTCGGTCTCACTTAAATATAATAAATTTGTATTCCAAGGTCTTCCATTTCTGCTGTACTTCAGTATGTATTTAGATGTATTTGTAGATGATGTGTTCACATTCTAAATGTTCTAGGAGTCAGTCAGATCTAAGGGCTGTGGTAAGTGATAGTCTGGACTTTATGGGGATTTCGTCTAAAATAAAGAAGAAAAATTATGAACAATCTATTTTTATCCATGTTGTAATTTTAAAGAATTAGTAGTAAATCTTGGCATGAATGTGATCAATCTCTATGCTCATGTAAAATGAATTCTAAATCTGATAAATCTAAATTTCATGTCTATAATAGTCTAAATACAGTTAAGCTCAATGGAGAAAATGACATGATTTACAGCACTGTTAATTAAAGTTCTTTCTTACAAATTGGACCTAGATGTGAACTGGTATAATCTATAACAATATTTTCAGTCAGTGAAGTAAAATGTCAAGATTTAAGTGATGTGTCTGGAGTTGTTGAAGTTGTAACATAAAAAGAAAGCACAGGTTAAGCATACCTGTAGTACAAAGATGCCTAGGATAGGAATAAGAAATTTGAATTTTGTGCTCTGGTTATTAAAATCCTTTTTTGCTCTGAGTAAGTGATGCTCTGGGGTTGTAGTTCCATGATTTACAAAATGAGAAGCTTGAATAGTAATGTATCTTAGATCAGTCTGAACTCTGAAATTCTAACACTCTTATATGTCAAGGGCATATTTTAGTTTGCTTTTTAAAATATATGCACTTAATTCTTTCAAGTGCATCAAGAACTGAGACTAATATATGAAGACTATAAACTAATATATTAAGTATATGAATCTACGTTCCTATGGCTGAACGCAATACTCACCACCCATAACCTAAGGAAGGAGAGGTTCAAGTTGTTTTATGATGAGTCCATTTATGCTCAGCTAGCTCCAAGTCAGAAGTATTGTGGCAAAAGGCCACAGTGGAAGAAAGCTGCGCAATTCATGAAAGCCAGAAAACAGAACAGGGGAGCACTGCCAGAGCAGGTGAGGCAAGGATGGAGGCCTACACCTCAAGACACATTTCTGTGATCCAGCCAGACACAGCCAGAAAATGTGCTCTACCAATCACGTGGGTGGATACGGGAGCCAATCAAATTGATCCTACCTCCTAACTACCACACCAAGGAATAGAAAAGATAGCATCACAGTTATACCTGTTAGCTTTAAAATCCAAACTAGATTTGCCTGTATTTCATTCTATCTCTAAATTCTTTAAATTTAGGTAGAAAACTTAAAACAGTTTTTAAACTATCTTAGGACTTTTTGAGGAAATGATAATCAAAATCATACATAAGATTTGTAGTTGACTACCTTCTATCCAAATAAAAATATTTGAATCAGAAAATGGCCTTGACCAATTTGGTTTTCACCTATTATCAGGGAATTTGTTCAAATTTCCCTCTGATCTTTACAAATTATCAACAGACATTTTTTCCTGGTTTATCATTTATCTACTGGTTTTTCTATGTGAGTCTGTTTTTCAAGGCTCCCGTTTGTCTCATATTTCTTGCCATCTGATCCAGTTGTTGTTGTTTGTTTTCATTTACTTGTTTTAATGCTTCTTCACAAATGGTGAAAAATACTAAAGTACAGACAAGGATTAATCATAAGATTGTGGCCAACATTATAAATATGGAATTATAAATTTAAAACATTTTCTGGTTTAAGAAATAAATCTGGGGCCAGGGATACAGTTCAGTAGAGGTTGCCTGGCAAGTGCAAGAGCCTGAGTTTAATCCCATTTGGCATAATAATAATAAAATCTTGCAGTCAGTGCAGCTCAATGGGGCCTGTGTCTAGTGGGGCCAGTCTCTGTGCTCCTGACGTGCTCACCTTTATCCATTTTTCCAGGTCCTCCACAACCACCCCTTCTTCCTCCCATTTTTTCCATCAAAGGTCCAGGAGGGTACCCAGGACCACCTTATCTTCCTCCACCAAAGCCATCTCAGTCCATGCCATGGTCACCACGGAAACCACCTCTGTCTCCACCATGGCCACCTCTGAACATCTCACCAGGACCACTGTGGTCCATGAGGCCACCTCTTCCTCCAAGGATACGACCAGGACCACTTCTGCCACAATCACCACCACCATGATCAGGGGGTGGGAAGGGAGGCAGGAGGAAGCCTTCAGGTTTTGGGGCCTTACACTGGTTGCATTCTGTTCTCCAGATTAAGTTCTGGTTTCCACAACCTGGATTGGGACATTGACAATCTCCAGCTTGATGTTGGATGTTTCCTCCTCCAGCAGGGTTTCCACAGGAACCCCGGGGGCCTCTTAGAGGAAGCCTCCTCTTTCTGTTCCACAACCTCTCATTCAACCCATGCATCCCCCAGGACCTCCTGGGCCACCTGCACTTCCACAGAGCAGTGGTGACATCCCTCTGCCTTTATGAGGTGGCATGCCACCTCGCATGATGTTCCTAGATGGCTTTTTCCAAGCAAGGGACACTAAGTTTGCTTCCTTAAAAATCTTTCTGATAAAACCACTTCACAGCAGGCTTGGCAGTCAGTGGATCTTCATAGGACACCGTGGCATCACCTTTAGGCTTTCCTGCTTCCTTGTTCAGGTAGATGTAGATCATGGGTTGCCCAGTTCTCTTGTTAATCTTAACAACTCCACATTGCTTAAAGAAGTCTGCTAGATCATCAAGTGTCACATTGTCATTTAGTCCTTGTACATAAATTGCATTGTTGTCAGAGTCTTCATCAAGATCTATGGGAGGGCCTAGATCAAGATCTGGTCCTTCATCCATGGGTCCACCAGGCTTATTGAAGCCACTTTTCTCTCCAGTGCCCAATCCACCTCATCCTTCTTCCTGCCCACCTCTGCTCATGCTTCCATGATTAAATCCCCTCTTCCCCTGCCCTGGTTATCAGAGCCACTGATGTTCCAGTTTTCTCCTGGTCCAGAAAATCTTCCAGACTCCTGCCCATAAACACCCACGCTATTGGGGTGGGCCTGTCAGAATGAACTCTTCTGCCCATAGCTACTGCTCTGTTTGCTATATGGACTTGGAGCCTGGCTGTAGGATTCAGTCTGGGGGGAATAACTAGTGGAGGCTGCTGCCCATAGCTGCTTTGTTGCCCATAGCTACTAGGTTGTCCATAGCTGCTCAGCTGCCCTTAGGTGTTCTGCTGAGAGTAACTGCTCTGATCATAACTAGTCTGCTGTGTAGAAGAACAGCTGGTAGGAGGACAGGATGGAGCTGCATCAGGCAGCTTCCAGGAACCTGGGGATAACTGTAGCTACTCTGTCCATAGCCTTGGCTGGGCTGGTCATATCTCTCTGTGCTAGACTGAGGTTGGTTAGTCTCAGTAGGCTTGTTACTGTTCTGTGGTCTCGCAGGTGCAATAGCTGCTGGGGGCTGCCCATAGGCTGGGTAAGCAGGCTGAGAGCTGTATGCAGACTGAGCTGCATAAGAAGCCAGGGTAGTGGTGACTGTAGCAGTGGTGGTATCATAAGCACTGTGCCATACCCCTGGACAGGTTGGCTACAGGTCTGGGGGGGCAGCTGGAGAAGTACAACCAGTGGAAGGCTGTCCATAAGAAGTTGCAAATGCAGTGTGCCCATAGGTGGCAGTGGTCTGAGCTTGGATGTAGACATCAGTAGGCTGTCCACAGGTTCCATGGCTTTGTTGCCCATATGCCTGGGTGGTCTGTGCATATCCTTGAGTTGGCTAGGCAGGGTAAGCACTGTAGCCCTGCTGGGCTGCAGCTTGGCTGTAGGTACTATAATCCATGGATGCCTTTTTCTCCCCTTCTTCCCTAATCCAGTTTTTTCTTATGGTTGATACTTGTATTAGAAAACACTGCCTTCCTCCTGTTTCATCCCACTCTCCATTAACAGGAGCTTCAATTTAAGAGTTCTCCAGTTTGTATCAGAAATGTCATCACTTTCTCACCTTTCTTCTTCAAGACTTTAATCTTTCAAGCAAATAAGCAAACTGGTTCCATTGTTGAAGCTTGTGACATTTGGCTGGTCATTTGTACAATGGCTGAATTACTTCTTTAACCTCTGCTTCCAAGTCAGACTATTGCTATCTTGCCAAAGGATCTGTTTTTGAGTCCATACTTATTAACTTTCTGGGTATATTCTTTATAGTGTTTAATCAACAGTCTTTTGTAAAGTGCAAGTAAATTACAGACCACTTATCTGGGACAATCATCTGCTATTTTTCAGTAGAAACCAATTGAATTACCTATAAATGATTTTTGGGTGAATAGGTCCATATGGGATACACTTAATTTAATCACTCATTTGTGCTTGTTCTTTTATTGCAAGTTTGGATAGCATTTATCGACTGATATATATTTTTCCTTTTGCAGATGACTTGAAAAGAGTCTGGAAAGCACTCAATTGGTGGGGGTCAGACAAGAAATAATGCCTCCAATATTTTCTCTTCTTGGAAAGCACTTGGCAATTATATTCCTTGGAATGTCTTTGGACCTCTCCTCTACTACACAAGCTGCTGTGACATTTGACAAGGAAAGTACTGTAGTAGTTTAATAAATGGCAGAGGAAGAGCCGTATTTAAAACAGAAGAGAGCAAACACTAATCTCTGTTTTTTTAATGGGGTTCCTGAGTATACAATCGGTATTTCTGGTACTGAGATGCCCAGTAAAAACACTTTTCCAATTTATGAGATTATTAGAAGGTTTTGGGTTTCATTCTAAGAGATTTCATATGGGACTTAAATATTTTATCAAATAAATTTATATGAGATTCTTTTTTGATAAGCTTTGAGTACATACTGGTTAGCTAGTGGAAAGGTTTAGGGAAGAATTGGTTGAAATTATAAATTATCAAGACTACTCATTTATTCCTACATTCTGAAGATAGATAAACAAGGACTTTAGTAGAATTTGAGGAAGGATTACTATTTAAATTATTTTCCTTTGAAGTGCCCTTTAAATTAAAACATGTACATAATTGCATGTTTCGTTATTTAACAAAAATAAATTTTTGGTACCTGAAGTCAAACTCAGGACCTTGTACTTGCCAGACAGATGCAGTTCCACTGAGTTATACCACAACCCATTTTTTTCTTTGTGGATTGACTAATTTAACATGTCTAGAAACACAGAAGCATTTTATAACAATGTTTTTACTTTTCCATCCAATATCATGAATACTTTTCCACACAATACACCATTTTTGAGCAGGATTGCCTATGATAGTAACTGTATCTTGTAGCTCTAATATAGCTTCTGTCTGATTCTGACTCAATGCTGGCATGAAACCACAAGCTTGTTAGCTGCAATATGGAGAGAACCTCATAATTCAAATGATATTATGACGTTAATTTATTTTATATTATTCACAATGGCTAATAGAAGTCAGTTTGATACCCAGAACTGCAGTTAAATAATCATATTTCCCTAGAATGATTACAATTCATGATTTAGATACATTGTGTATGTGTATATCTGCAAATGATTTTAAAAATTAAAATCCATTTTCTTCTCTTATTTTTCCTCTGTATTCCTCCTTTTGAAACTACACACAAAAAGGAAACACTTGGGCTTTCAACTTTACAGGAAATAAAGTTTTCTTTATTTTTGCAAGTGCACATTAATACAAAATCCACCAGATAAGCTAAAGGTAATATTAATAATCTGGAGGTTTCAGCTTTTAAAAATCTACTTGCTGGATTTCTTTTAGGCTCATTTAAGTTTCCCTTGGATGTAGACATTGGAACTTATGATAATTTTCTTGATTGTCCTAACTCTTGTGATGGATGCTACTGATTAATGTTCCTCCACCATTCTGCATGTCAGGTGATGCTCTTCCTCTCTAATCTCATTTCTTTTGTTTAAGCTGCACTTTAGTTTTTTCACCTCCAGTTAATGGAAATGTTCCCAGGAAGGTAGGCTGATGACACAGAGGCTGGAGTGGTGCCAGCAGACACATTAGATTTCTTTTCCCACTCCAAGCCAATTGTCCGAAGTTTTTAAATGAGAATTTTATAATTTGAACTTAGTTTATAAAACAGGCAAATTAGTTCTAATACATAGAAAGTTCACATCTTTCTTGATGTTTTTCCCACCTGTTCTTTCAGCGGAGAACTTATAGATAACTGATATGATGGTGTTCCTATGTGGAATGGGCTTCACATTTGGACAAGACCAAGATCAATGTCTCTTAAGATTTTTCACTGCATTAGCATCTTACTTTTGAGAGGAAAAAAGCTTAGTGATACACTTTTGGAGGGCTAAGGAGATGCTGGGTGGTCTAAGCACCTGCCTGGCAAGTGTAAGGACCAGGTTAGATCCCTGGTACCGCATGTTGTGCCAAGCATGGAAACCCAGCATGGTGGCACATGCCTGTAATCCCAGCACTGGGGAGACTGAGAAAGGAGAATCACTAGGTGTCTCGGCTATGTAGCAAGACCATGTATAAATAAATAAATTAATTAAAAACACACTTACGGAAAGTTTAATAAACATTAGAGCAGAACATTGGAATTTTAGCCTAGACCTGCATACAAAAAATAGGTTAGCTATTTGTCATTTACCCAAGCTTTCAATTAACTTGTGAAATAAATGACAATTTAATAAATTGAAAACTACTACTTTTTAATCAGATTTTTTTATTGGAAGCACTACAAAGACTTAACTCATAATTAGGTTTATTTAGACATTTGTATATTGTGAATTTTTTTTCTGGCTATCATTTTGTTGAAATTCAAAACATGGCATATTTTTCCTAGATGAAGAAACACAATGAACTTCAGTGAAACACAAATGTGTACTCTGATACATGCAGGAATTTACAGATCTTAGTAAAATAATCTGGGAAAAACATCAGAAATGGTACCTGATGGGTAGCACAATAGATGTATTGCAAGATCAGAAGGCCTAATCCTTAAATTCATATCTGAATAGAGCAAGGTATTTAAAAACCACAATTTTTCTGAAACTGTTCTAAAGTCTTTAAGGTTTCTTGGCCAAAGTTTAATTGTCATTGGCCACATGGTACTTAGTAGGTGAGAGTATTTTGTTTGTATCATTATCTGTGTAAAAATTCTAATGAATTGAATTTTTAAAAATGTAGGGCCAGGGAGATAGCTCAGTAGAATAAACACTTGCTTGGCAAGCACAAGGATCTGAGTTCAATTCCCAGTTCTGAAAATAAAAAAACGTAGCCCTTTTCGCATGAGTTATACCCACCATGTTGAAAGTCTGCTTATGATTTAAGACTTCTTTGTAATTTAAGAGAATCTTACACTAATCCTTCTTGCAGAAAAACTCACTGATCTTCACGTGATTTGTATTAAAAAAAAATGGCAGTGGTCACAGATATCAACTGTTATTGGTAACTCATTTTTAGATGTGGAAGATAGGTCTAGTAGTATCATATATGAGAAGTATTTGGTAGGTCCTTTACACCTGAAATTGTGGTTTTCCTTCCTGAAAATCTTCCTGACCATCTTCTCTGCCACTCTTAACTATAGATTGTTTTTCTTGTTAGCATTGCCATCAACTCTGGTAAGGAGGCTTATTTAGAATTAGTGGCTTTGGGAAAGTCTTAGCTCATGTTCTCACCAGTTCAGAGTATTGGTTCATAGTGATCTCTCTGACTGCCCTGGAATCTTGGGGCATTCTTATCAGTTATACAAACTACTTAAAAAAGTGTAGCTTTCCCATGGAATCTTTTCGTGTCACCCGTGTTCCTTGTAACTCTTGTGTCACCTGTGTTCCTTGACCTCCAGAATACAAGGGTGATCAAACTATAAAATGAATATTTAATTTAAAAATATTACAGTGAATTATAATTTATCCACCTCAAAATACTCCACCTAGCTTTTTTTTTGGTGGAACCAGGGATTCAACTCAGACCCTTGTGCTTGCCAGGCAAACGCTTATTCTACTGAGCTGTCTCCCTAGTCCCTCCACCTAGCTTTGACCACTCTTATTCCTTCCTTCTTGACACTTTCTGAGGCAATTCTGGAAGTTCTCTTTTGTGTCTTTATAAGGTGTGAGCAAATATATTGTCAATGATATTCTTGAGTACCACCTAACAGTGAGGCAGCCTCACAAAAAATACAATTTATCCTCATTAATCTTATCCACTAAATCTAGCACTCTTGGATTTCTGGCTCTTCCGAAAGTTAAACTGACAATAAAATATAGCTGTTTTGATTGAGTCATGACATTGCAGCATAATGCAGCACAACTTAAGACACTCATAAAAGAAAACTTCTGGTAAAAATATCTCTACATTAAAAACTACAGTACTCTGAAAAGGGACATTGAATATCAGAAAATGGAAGGTTATTCCTTGCTGTGGGGTATGAAAAACCAACATAGCAAAAACAGCCATATTGTCACAATTTCTCTACAGATCTAATGTAATCCTGATCAAAATACCAATATCATACCTCACAGAAGATGCCTTTGGAGAAAACATTCCTAAAATTTATTCAGTATCAAAAGAGACCTAGAATAGTAAAATCAGTTCTAGGTCACAAAGGCAATTGAGGAGGCATCACAATCCTTGACTTGAAATTATACTACAGAGTGACTGTGATAAAACAGCATGGTACTGGATAACGAACCCTGAGGATCATGGAACAGACTACATGACGCCGACACAACTCCAAACACACTTAGCCACCTGGATCTTAGATGAGGCAAATGTACCTACTGGAAGAAGGACAGTGTCTTTAAAAATATACCTGGAAGTAGAAGGGACCTAGAATTGTTAAACAATCATGGTCAACAAGGGAATGCAGGAATCATCACACTCCCTGACTTGAAATTATACTACAAAGCTACTGTGATAAAAATTACATGGTGACAAACAACCCATAGAGTGGGAAAACCTTATGCCAGCAGTTCTTCAGACAAAAGACTGATATCTAGAACACACAAAGAACTGAAAAAAAGAGCAGACCTTCTGAATTCAAAGACCCAATCCAAAAATGGGCTTCTGAGATGAATAGACACTTGACCGAAGCACAATAGCAAATAAATGCATAAAAAATGTTTACCACTGGTCATTTGAGAAATGCAAATTAAAGCAATGCTGAGATTCCAAAATGAATGGCTAGTACCATGAAAACAACTAATAACAAACTTGACAGGTATGTAAGGGAAAAGGAACTTTCTCTTCTATTGTTGGAGTACTGGTGGGTGCAACCACTGTGGAAATAGTGTGGAGATTCCTCCAAAAACTGGGATTAGAGGTCTCATTTGACTGAATTGTTCTCCTTCTGGGTATTTTCCCAAATGAAATAAAAGAATCATACCACATCAATATATGCATGCGCATGTTTATAGCAGCAAAACTTGTAATAGCTAAATCTTGGAAGCAATCTTAATGCCCATAAATTAATGAAACATGGAGTATTATTCAGTCATAAAAATGATACAACTGAGACATTTATAGCTAAATGCATGGACCTTGAGACCATAATCATAAGTGAAATAAATTGGATGCACATACAAATGCCACATTATCACTTCAATGTGAGAAACTGAAAACATAAGTAAGAACATAAATGTACAAAAGATACTGTGAAATAGGCAGAAAGCTATTCAAAAGGAAATAGGGAGAGGAATAAAGGAAAAGAAAAAATTAAGAAATAAAGATAAAATGAAACAGATTTGTGAATGTGGAGAAGGGGATTAGGAAAAGGATGATAGGAATTAGAAAAAAAGAGAAATCAAAATGTATTAAGGGGGCCGGGGAGAGGGCTCAGTAGAATAAACACTTCCCTGGCAAGTGCAGGGACCTGAGTTCATCCCTGGTTCCGCAAAAAACAAACAAACAAAAAATATGTATTATGTACAGATGCAAATTTCCTATAATGAAAATGGTCATTATCTATACCTGAATTGTACCAATAAACTTAAATAAAAAAAGATTTCCATAACACCAAATGGCAAGAATGAAAAGTAGGTGTGTTTGAAACAAAGGGGGCTGTTTAAGGGAGGATAATGGCTATGTGTCTTTCTGTAACAAGCTCTTAAACACTTTGTGTCTCAATCCTAACATATAGTTTCTAAATAGCACACAGTAAGCACTAGTCAGAGATTAGAAATCATGACTCTTGTCCCATAGACTACTGGCTTTTTGTTTATTTGTTTAGTTTAGTTTTTTTGAGACAGGGTATTACTATATCATTCAGGGTGGCCTTGAACTCACGTCAATCCTCATGCTTCTGTCTTCCAAATGATGGGCTTGTAGGTGTGCACCATCACATCCATGTCATAGACTATTTAAAATGATTAAATTCATTCATAAGATTAAAATTTCAGAGTTTTTGTATAAAAATCCAGAGCTAGTTTCAAAAATGCTTACAAAGTCAAAAGATGTCCTGGTTCTTAGGCTTTATATTCTGGTGGTGAGTGGCAATTTCTTCCTCTAGGTTGGTCATATTCTCTGTAGCTTTCCAAAGTCCTCATATTAATTCTACTTGTGTTACTGTCTTTTTTTTTTTTTTTTTTTTTTCATAACTGGGGATTGAACTCAGGCCCTTTCGCTTACCTGACAAGCACTTTTTCTACTGTTATCTCCCCAGCCCCTGTGCTACTGTCTTTATCCACTTGAATCTGCATTAGAGTCCTTCTAAAGCTATTATCTTTAGAGGGGAGCTCACAGGATTTGGAAGTGGAGCCTATGGAATCATCTAAGTCCCTGGATCCATTCTCAATGATACATAAATTTGCAATGGGAACTTACATCTAAAAAGTCTTCTGAATGGCATCTTATATGTCAATTTAAATTACCTGGGCAATAGCTACTATTCACAAACTTCTTCACTTGTTGTAGTGGATATAAAAAAAAATAAGTTGACTTATAGGTATTCAATATATTTGCATCAAATGAAGACCAAATGCCATATTTTGTTCAATGCACAACATTTTGCAATAATTTAATTAAAGGGTACCTGGGAGATAGCTTGGCAGTCTAAGTGCCTACCTGGCAAGCACGAGGACCTGGATTCCATCTCTAGTACTGCATGCCACGCCCACCCTGCACCAAGCTGGCCAGGCATGGTGGTGCATGTCTGCAATCTCACTGCTAAGGAGGCTAGGACAGAAGGATCACTGTGAGTTTGAGCTGTGTAATGAGACCCTGCACCAAATAAATAAATAAATAAATAAATAAATAAATAAATAAATTTTTTAAATTTAAAAATAATTTCACCACAAAAGGATGACAGAATGGAATTATCCCACAACATTAGGAAAGTGGAAGTTTTCAAGACAGCCTACCCTGTCAGTGCCACTTTCACATCAAAATGGGAAATTTATTTGCAGCAAAATAACATTATCACATTAGATAAATTTTTAAATTCAATTTGTATTTCTTTTATGGTTTTTATTTAAGTTGTCAGTTTAGTTGCTCTATATATGCTTAAGAATAGCTGTAAAGATGTGTAAGAGAAACATACCTAATTTCATGTTCATGCATTTTAAAACTACATCCTATTCAAAGATAATTTAAGTCATGGCTGGAGAAAATAAACAATTTTCTTTCAAAAAGCATCCATTTAATTTTAAAAACCTCAGCTTTGACATTATTGGCTGAATTGTTTTCCTTTTTTCTAGGACTAAGGTTGGGTTTGAGAAGGGATTGCATCCCATGGCTTCAGTGTCATTCTGGAGCACAGTCCAGGAGGAAAACAAAAGCCTGGGTTAAGATAAACTGACAGAAGAAGAGTATACAGGAATGCCAAGCCTTGTAGAGTGTGCAGAATTAATGATTAAGGTTGACACTGCAGTGTTGAGTTCTGAATCTAGGGTGTGTGAAGGTCAATCACTGAGTAAGGGGCTGTGGTATCCTGGGCAATTGCTCTGAACACTAACTGATAGTTGAGGTCCCAGTTTTATGATCATAAAAAGGATGTTACATGGCTGGAGCATCTGCTAAGAAGTATCTGAGATAAGTGGACAACCATGCTCACAACTCTTTGAGGAATAATGCCTTGGAACTAATTTAAAGATCTAAGAATTGAATTGATAAGTATCCCTAAGGTAATATGATAGTTTTACCTGTCTTCATTCAGAGTACTAATCTACTGAGCCTCCCTTACTAAACATGGTCTCATATACATTGCCTATGGACAGCACTCTAGTAGTAACTTTCTGTCCTGAATAAGACATTCTATTCACATCTAGTTTTGGAACACAAAATAATGACTCACTATGTTATAATCAGCCTACCTGGGCTCATGCTAACTTTTGCTGATAATGAAATACTGAAATACATGCTTTTGGTATGATTTCCTTAGACTAATCTGAAAACGAGGAACATTTGATGGAATGTGTGTGAAATTCTTAACTAGAGTGTATACTTGATGCTTCTCTATATCACTAACCAAGTTCTCCTGCTCACATAACTTTAGAACTTCAACATACAACTTTGAGCAGGAGTGATGGGATTCATCAGCATGAAGTTTAAACTAAAAGGTGTGGTTCTTTAGGGAAAGACCTTATTAGCAAAACACTCATTGATTATACAAGAGACATTGATTATCCAAAAGACTTAGTTTCTAACCTGTAGAATTTGGATTTGAGAGCTAATTTTCAATTCCTGATGTACGTAGTCTATACTCCTCAAGTAGTAACTTGTAGAGCTTTTCATATTGAGTGTTTTAAGAAATAGTCCAATGTGTGATCCACTTTCTGAACATCTACTTTGTGTCAGCTATAGCAGGCTCTGGTATGATCATAGTGATTAAAATGGAAACTTAGCTGCATGGGCTTGCGGTCTAATGCTGGATACTAGACTGATTTATCCTCAGGTTTAACGCCACTTTACTTCAGCATCGACCCTCTGTCCTGGATGCTAGAATTTCAGTCACTTGTCTAAACTTTTGACTTCCATGTGATAGAGCTAAGATTTTAAATGGGGAGTTTAATTTCAGTACTCAAAGTCCTATTTGCTGTGTGTTATATTTGCCTGGTAGACACAATCTCCTTTGCCTTGGTTCTGAAGATAATTTTAGCTTTAGAATTGGATTTGGGACATTAAAAGTGAACCACCATATCAGGCACAGAGGCTTATACATTAAAGACTGGCTAGTGTGGAAACTGAGGCAGAAGGACTAGTTGAGGTTGGGGTTCATAGCCAGCAAGGAACCGTCCAGTCTTAAAACAAAAGAATCACTGCAAAATATATAGAAAGCAGAGTAATTATAAGGGATACCAATTACTAATAGGCCGAGCAAAAGGCAAAAGTTTGCTGATTCTTTGCCCCTTCCCTACAATCATCCTGGTGGTTCTGATTATGCTGTTTTCTGTCCTGAACTTAGCTCCCCATGAGTTCAAGGAATGGCACTCAGTGATGACCGCATTTCTCATCTGCTTTCACAACAGAACACAATATTAGTGGTGGTCATAGTTGCAGTAGTTAATTCTGATATTTAAAAGTGTGTGGAGGGTCATGGTAGGTGGAGTAACATTCTATTGCTCAAGATCAAATGTTAGTATCAAAATGACTTTTCTCATGCAGGTCTCACCTGGAAGATTATCCAAAGCTACTGCTGATTTTCAGTGACTATCACAAGAGGGTGAATTTTTCATTTAGTTGTCTCCAGTGGAGATAACCAAATTGTAGATTTGTTGATTAAATAATAATGCATGTGTGTAATTGTATTCATTTTCTCCATTTCTTAATTTTGTATAATATTTGAAACTAAATTTCATCCTTATATTTCTTAATAGTTCATGGGATAAATGGAAGAAATATTTTCCTTTCTTAAAAGTTTTTTTTTTAGCTGAATTTACTTTTAATAGCTTAAACCCTGCAAACATCCTAGGAAGACTCCTTAGGGATATTCAACAGTGGGGTCTCTATTAATTGTTATCAATGTATTTAAAACAAGTTATAGCTTTCAGTCACTGCCAGCCTGGCATTAATGGAGATTTACCTTGCTGGGTGTCTGTTTCAGGTTGGAAGGACTGCATCCTGGGGACAGGATTATGAGATTTTGGAACTAGTTACCACCATCTTTACTATTTTGCACCATGAGATTCTGTAGCCAACTGTTTTGCTTGCATGGTGCAGAATGGGGAAATGATAGCGAAGGATAGGAGATACTTGCAGTAGAGAAATTCTTTAGTGAACTGAAGAAGAGAAGAAGTTAGCTCAAAAGGAGCCAAGGACCTCAGGGCCCTATGTCAGGGAATAACAAGACAAAATAAATCTCCATTTTTAATGGAGAAACAGTATTACATGATAAGGTTATGCCATAAGTTATTAATAAGTTCTTGTTCTAGATATTTTTTGTCACCACAAAAAATAACTCTTATTTCTATGTGCTAGAATTTTTGTAGGTCAGCTTCCAGGAAGTGGAGCTGGATATAGAGAAAGTATACAAAAACTTAAACATTTTTGATTGATCCTGTTAATTGAAATCAATATAGTGAAATTATAAATATTGCCATTACATTTCCATCAAGAGTTCATGAGAGTATTGCATAATACGTGCATAATCATTAATATAGGATATCATTCATCTTTAAAATTTTACCAAAATAATGGAAAACAAATTGTATTTAATAGTGAATAAATTTTCATTTCTGAACTCTCCAAAGCTGAGCATTTCACATTTATAAAGACCATTTGCTTCTTATTTCCTGTTCATTTATTATTCCTAATATTTGCCTATTTTTATTATTTTTTAAAATTTTTTATTTATTCTAATGAGAAAGAAGATAATATAGCAATGAAATGATTTTAAAACACGTTAGTAGGGCAGTTATGGTAATTAATACATTGAATATTGTTGTCATCGTAGTAGTTATTCAGAGGACAAGATGTGGACATGATATCTTGTCTAAACCAAATTAGTACAAACCTTTCTTCTCAATGAACTAAGAGAAAGTAGCTGTATATCTATCCTAACTATCTCGTGTATATCTATCCATCTGTCTGTCTGTCTGTCTATCTATCTATCTATCTATCTATCTATCTATCTATCTATCTATCTTTTTCCACAGGAAAGTGATCAACAATGCATAGTGTGCCTAAGGAGAGTCACCTAGAGAGAAAACCTTCATATATTATGGGTACACTTCTTTTATCTGCTATGCATAACAACATTTTTTTATTAGCCAGTCACTTTTTACCCTTTGCTTTAAATTGTGTAGAAAGCTGTATGTTTTTATTTAGTTTTTATAATATCTTTTTTATAATTTTCAAGGTTTTATTGCTTTATTTGGGAATGTTTTCACCTGAAGGAAGGTATAAATTTTATATTTTCTTTTAATAATTTAATACATAGGCATTTTATTAATCTAGTTTATTTTCTGTATGATTTGAAGCTATGATTTAACTATGCTAATTTTCCTCAACTATATATGGAATCATCTCTCCTCTTCCAGTTAATCCGAAATGCTACATTTTCATAAGTGAAATGCCTGCATATATGAAAAATTCTTATTAGGTGTTATTCTTATGTTTATTTTCATGTTTCATTTCCCTAGTAGACATACTGAGTACTTAGTTTGTACTTTCAGATGACTAATTTAACTGAGCATTTATGTTTTTGACCAATTTAATGGCCCCTCTTTCAGTCTATTCCTTATTTTTAAATTGATTTTTTAACCTTCTTATTATGAACATAAATGTGTTATTAAATATTCTGGACTTAGTTCCTTTGTCAGATGTACATAGGGAAAATTTTTCTCTTTGTGGTGTGGTCTTTCATGGACTTATTTTCTCATTTTATACAAAGAAGTTAATTTTAAGGTACTGTATTATAATTTACAATTATGTTCTTTGTTATTGTTTTCTGTATCCTGTTTAAGAATTCATTTAATTTTGGGAAAGTATCTGTTCTTTCTCTTTTCTATCTTTCAAGATGAGGGGTGAGAAAGCTGAGAAGTCCTACAGGTATAGAAACCTGAAGCCAGGAAGGCTGGTTTTAAATGAAAGGGTAGAAAAGGCAACCCCAAGGCTAAAAAGGCCCATAAAGGGGACGCCCTGGTGGTGGATTAACTAATGGTTAATTTGGAACAGCCACTGCTCTGAATAGGCGTATTGCTGGATGTAGTGACCCACCTGAGGTTTAGGGCCAACAGCAGAAAAGGAGAACTGGGGAGAAGGCGGGATGCTGTTGCTGGAGAAGCTTGTTGTGCGAGCCTTCCTGATATGAACTTGACTATTCTCATTATCAGAGCAGCTTGGGACCTCATCATCTCTGAGAAGGACTGTGGTTTTGTTTTAGGGAGCTCTGGTCCTGACCTTGCGCATTGTTTCCTAGGTCTAATACACTTCACAGATCACTCCACTGTCACAGACTTTCTCGTTTCCACCACTGACCTGTGGGCCTTCCCAGTTCAGATCTGTGAAACAGACTTTCACAAAGCATGGAAGCATTGCCATGAGTTCTAGGTCTTCAGCTGGACCCACACAGGACACTGCATGAGCTCTACGTCTTCAGCTGGACTTGTGCTTGGACATTGCGATGGGATCCAAGCCTTCAGCTGAATTATTTGGGTGTCTAGCATGTGGACAGATTTCTGGAACTCTCTGTATTTGACTTTTTTTGGTGAATAATGTAAAATAATCCTATAAATTATGTGTCCTGTATTGTCTATTCCCTTGAAAACCTTGGCTACAACACCCTGCTTCAGCCTGAACTGTTGTCAAAGGGATTGGCACAGACTTCTGATCTGCTATGTATCTCAGAAAGGCCAGGTAGAACAGAAAGTCCAGGTTAATTTAGTATT
This sequence comes from Octodon degus, assembly GCF_000260255.1. NCBI lineage: Eukaryota > Metazoa > Chordata > Mammalia > Rodentia > Octodontidae > Octodon > Octodon degus. The sequence continues at coordinate 727,006 of NW_004524606.1, forward strand.
CAGCTGCTAACTCCAAGGTTGGAAGAAAAAAGAAGGTGCTCATTACTGTCACAGAACTGGTTGGTGGTGACAAGAAAGACAAGGTAACTCTGAAAAAATGGTTAGACATTACCTCAATTGAGATGTGGTCAAATCTGCTCAGTCACAGCAATACCTTTTGCTTAACATATTAAAAAAAAAACAAAAACCCTGCTTGCTGTTGTTACTCTCTGCCCCTTAAATACGCACCCTGACCCTAGGGAGGAAGAGTGGTTTCCCTGAGCAACTGAGCAGTGCTGCTAGTTGTGACTGGGCTTCCTTTCCACAAGAGAATTTCTCTTCATAGAACACACCAGAAATTTGTTATTGTCACCTCCACAAAAAAAATGCCATCAGTAATATAAAACTCCAAGCCCCTCAATAATTCTTATCTTAAGAACAGAAATCAAGAAGGTGAGACCTTAACATCTTAAGAGATATATGAGATTACAGAGCAGCACAGGTTGATCAGAAAGTTGAAGACTCAAAGTTTACCAAAAATTGAGGCTCTTTCTCATCTCTAGGGCTGCATGTAACCTTTTTTGCCCTAACAAGTGGAACCTCACAAATTCTATGTTTTTTTACAAAGAATGTAATAACTGATGAATTTTAAAACAAAAAAAAAATGTTTCTTGTATTCATAACCTTAAAATTTGTCACTATGATTTGTTAAAAACTAGTAAGAATAATTATAGAATTATTAAGAATAGCTCTTTTTTTTTCCAGAATCAGGGACTGAACTCAGACCCTTGCACTTGCCAGGCAAGCGCTTATTCTACTGAGCCATCTGCCTAGTCCCAAGAATAGCATATACAGTTAAATCCATTGATCTGATTTTAAATAAAAAATTCTGTGTGAAGAATATTTTAGTGTTCCATATTGGGTGAAACATTTATACTATCACCATTGCTAACTAAACATTCAACTATATTATTAATTTATGGATTGGATATTGGAGGCATGAGAAAAATAACATTTTTTAAAAAATTCAATTTATGCCTACTTTGGCAAGCACAGGGACCAGGGTTCAATCCCCAGTCCCACATGCCATGCTGGCCCCATCCCCGGGGTGCACTGAGCCTGTGACTGAATCTGGGCATAGTGGCACATGCCTGTAATCCCAGTGCTAGGGAGGCTGAAAACAGGAGGATCACTATGAGCCTAAGCTTCCTAGTGAGACCCTGTATGAAATACATTTTTAAAAAATTCAATTTAGTTGCATTTTTATGCAGCACAGAAACAAAGATTAGATCAATTTAGTATAGAGATATGCATATATAAAATAAATATGCATTCTCCTTTACTTACCATTTCCTTTTCTACCTTTTCTTTAACAGTGTTAAAAAGATTTTTAAAATAATTTTTTGTCACATCATTTTTTATTTTCAGCTACTTAAATGCCTTTCTCAGGCAATAAAGCAACTTGCATATGGGGTCTTATGATTTCTGAAAACACATTTTAAAAACAAACTTATCTCCATTATACAGAGTTGTGATATAAATAAAAGATGTATAGGCCATATTGTTTTTCAGAAAGCAGATAGTTAACACTGCATACCTACTCAACCAACCTTCCTAGTTAAGACAATGTTGCAGAATGAAAATCTGTGGTTCAGAAGTCTTCTGTTAAGAATGCTTGAGAGCTTCAAAGGAATGTTGAATTTCCTCTACACAGAACCACCAGAATTTTTCATAATCTCCCTTAGTATCATCCAAAATGACTTGGCACAGAGAGGTCCCATACATCTTCTGATAGTCCACTTTGATATCATTCATGTCAATTTCCGAGCAAGAGACCATGATCCTGATCAGCACTTTATAAATTCCAGCACCTTTCACTGCCTCATGAAGCTTCTCAGCCAAAAAGGCAGGTGTGCTTGTGGCACATTTCACAATGGCTGTGAGACACCTCTCAATGTCGCCTTTAAGCTCCAGGTGCATTCTTGTTCATGTCATGCTCACTGTACTTGGTGTATCTCTGAAACACTCTGCAGAGATGAGAGTAGCTGTGGGTGATCAGAATGGTGTTGAACACATTCACATTTGTCCCCTTTCTCCTTTTCCAGCTTTGTATAGGGCCTTCACATCTGTATCCACCAAGTCTTCATTCACACCAAGATCCTCACATCAGTCACACTTAGAGAAAGCAGAGCTTTCTGGAACTCCAGATGTGTCGGTAGTGATGACTTTGGCCAAATTTCACTTCAGTTCATCTCTGTAGACTATATTAATTTCTGTGAGTTCTCTATTCTTCCTTGATTCCAAAATTTCAATGAGGGTGTCTTCATCAGTTTTAAGACCCTTCATGGCAGCCCAGAGCTCATCTGCATCAAACTGGGCAAGAGTTTTCAGCAGAGCTAAAACCACTTTTTCTAGATGACCTGTGAGGGCTTTCTTTAGAGTTTCATCCAGTGGATTCCTTTTTTCCTGGAGGTAGGCTACTGTGATCTGTTGACGCTGGGCGTTGTTTCTCTTTGTCAGAGTGTCAATGATGGCTGCTTCATCCACACCTCTTGCTGTTATGGCTTTGTGCAAAGCCTCAACATCAGAGGAGGGATTAAAGCTGGACAGGGGTTCATGGCTGACCCAGGACCAGCTTGGGATGCTTTCACAGTTTGAACATATTCTTGTTCTTGATTATCAATAAAGTAGGAACTGCTTGAGGAATTCTGATACCATTGCCATTTTAAAGAAGTATCCTTTTTTCTACCTTCTTCCAAAGAACTCAAGAGAGGCTCTTCCTGGTGCTTTCATTCCAATTTTTAAGATATTCACATTTGCAATTCATGAACACTGGAGGTCCTTTCAGTTTTTGATACATCTTCAAGTTATTTTCTTGGTGTTTTATAATTTTTATTGTAGAAACTTTTCATTTCCTTGGTTATATTTATTTCTAGATATTTCAATTCCTTTGTAGCCTCTATGAATGGGCCTGCTTTCATTATTTGCTTATAATTAAATTTATTATTTTATGTACAAATTTATACTGAGTTTTCTGTGCTGATTATCTTATAACATTAGTAAATTTGTCAGTTCTAATTATTTTTAAAGTTTAGTTTTTCTGTATATAGAATCATATTATGTGAGAACAGATCATTTGACTTTCTCTCATAATGTTTGCATGGATTTTCTTCCTGTTGTGTAATTTTATGGGTAAGTCTTACAGTAATGTGTTGAATGAGAATAGTGAGAATGAACATCTTGTTCCAGAACTTAAACTCTTTCAGCATATCTATTTATGACATTTACTGAGCTATTTCCTAATGTGCTTCAAGTTTTATTAGGAAGAGATGTTGAATTTTATGAAATGTGTTTTCTACATCCATTTAGATAACCATATTGTTTTGTTCTTTATCTTATTAATGCAATGTATTGTGTTTATTGATTTGTATATGTGAACCATTGCATCTGTGAGTAAATTCCATTTCACTATGATTATTTTTTAATGTGACGTTGGACTCAATCTACTAGTATTTTGTTAAGAGTTTTTGCATATATGATCTTTTTTCTTGTCTTTGTTTAATTTTGATATCAGGGCAATTTAAATAAATAACTATATAAAATGGCAATATCTATATATTTATATGTTATAAAAATCTCTTTAAAGAACTTGAAAATTACAAGAAGTAACTGTAACCAACAGTTGTTTTCAAGGATGTTGTTGGAATCTTGAGTTGGATAACCTGTACTATTACTTTTATTCCTTTTTGGATTCCTTTATATATATTCATTTTTATAATTAGAAGTGTAATTAAACATCGATTCTCTTCCCATTTAGCTCAAAACTATACTGACTTTACCCTTTGCCTTTAATTAAACTTCTAATTTATATTCAAAATGGAGAGTAGGATGATTGAGGGCAACTTTTATCTTACCTACTGATCTAATTCCTTCATATATTGTTAACTTCATCCCCAATCGCTAATGATAGAAAAAACACATATATCTGTTAGATGACTGTTATTATGTTGGAGGTTTTATGCAAATAATTTAAGCCTTGTCACACCAATTCTGGAAGAGAATTAGAACCCCACTTAAGAGATCAGGGAACTGAGGCTAGGATGGTTTTAACAACTGCTACAGTTTATGAGTAATTTGTCTTTTAGAGGTTTCTGTCCTGCAAGCTGGACTTGCTAGATAATTGTGGAATTTTTAACATACAGTGCCTACTGCAAGGTAGTAATTAGGTCATGGAAGCTGTACCCTAGAAAGTAATTAATACAGTTCTTGTAAGACCCTACTTAGTTTCTCAAAATATAAATTGTAAGAGAGCAAGATTCCCCCCTCTGCAGTCAGGAGCAGCCTATCTCCACCTGATTTTTCCTTCTCCACCATGCCTGTGCCCAGGTGCTACCCACCATGCTATGGTGCAGCCATGGAAGCCTTCACTGGAAGCTGAGCAGTTGGGGCCACCTAACCTTGAGCTTTTAGCCCCTAGACCTGTGAGACAGCCACTTTTTATTATGAATACCTAATTGCAGATATTTTGTTATAGCAAGAAAAAAATCATACAATGTAGTAAACTTCCCCCAAAATAGTAGAATAAAGGCTTAAATCACATTTAATGTTCTTTTCATTACTTTATAAAATTTCCCTCCTTGTTTTCATGCCTCATTCCATTCTTATCTTGTAAGATAATACTGTGCTTCCAGTTAACTGATTGACTTATTATAAATAGTAAATATAAGAAGCAACTTTCAAAATAATTTGAAGTGTAAACTATATTATCTGTGAGGTTGCATCTCAAATATATTCATGGAGAGGCAGATGAGTAAGATGAGGAGATGTGCTGGAGCCCAATTGAAACGTACCTAGGGTCCAACTTGTCCTCCTGAGTAGCTAAGTGGGTTTTGCCCACTGCACAAGTGCAATGACATATTGCATAAGAACGTTATTTTAAGTTTTGTGTATTAGAAGATGTACAGTGTGATAGGAGCATGGGGCTGGAGCCAAGTGAGTATGGGTTAGAACATTAGCTGCATCACGTCCTTGTTGTGTGACCAACAAGAAAGTTTGTTTTGCAGAGTTCGACTCTCTTTTCTTTTTGGCGGGGGAGGAAGAGTCTACAGGGTGTTCAGCGTCTCACTACTAGGTCGGACCTGTATAAATCCTCCTGTTTACAGCCCCCCAAGAGCTGGGATTACAGGTGCACACCACCATGCTCAGTCTCAATTGCTGTCTCAGCATGCCCCATGGGAGGGGCCAGCACTGCAGGCCTGGGGATTAAACCCTGGCCCTTGCTCCTGCTTGCAGGTACTTTAATCTGCTGAGCTATTTGGCCTACCCAGAGCTCGGCTTTCAAGTCTGAACAATGTTAGCACACTGATTTGTTTTTCAAAATTTATGTATTGTTAATTTTTTATTATTCCTTCATTAACTTTAAAGTCTAATTACTATCTAATGAAAATTCAGTTAGCATATTTTTTTAAATGTATTTGGTACAGGGTCTCCCTACCCAGCTTCAACATGTAGTAATCCTCCTGCTTTTAGTCTTTCCAGTGCTGGGATTGCAAGTGCTCACCGGTCTCAAGGGCCAGCTGAGAGCATCCAGGGGCAGGGCTGGTGCGACCTGTGTTGCTGGGATATCGGTCTGGTCCTTGAACTTGCCTAAGCAGGCACTTAGTTCGCTGAGCTCTCTCACTGACCCAGTTAGCATAATTCTTAAATGAAAAAATAAAGTCAGACATAAGGAGAAACATTTTGCATTTCAAATTTTAATTGATTGTTTTGCTAAAAACTGTTAGCTCTTTTATATTTTTGTTACTGTTTTTTTAAGATAATCATTTAGCTAAGAATTTTGATACAAGGTGAGCTAATCTTATAAATCACATCAACAAGGGAGTTTAAAATATCAATATCTTATAGTATCCTGCTTCACACAGAGAATATTATTTAAAACTAAAGTTGAGAAAAATTTCCTATGTTTCTCTAAGAACAGTAAATTTGTTTAAAAAATTATTTACTCTGTGCAACATTAGTGTCAGTGACAGTTGTCACCTAAAGCTGCACTATGAAAGCAGTTGTTACAGAGTAAGATTCCCCCTCCATACAATCACCAAAGGTCTCAGTTAGTAGTGTCCCATGTACGACACAGATCTCTTCTTTTTATTTACTTTGCACTTCAGTGTAGAATGTTTTTCCAAATCCAAGGCATGATTTTAAGTTTCTATATATAACTTTCTTCTGTCCTTCGAATGTTTTATTTATTGACTTGCATGAAAAAAATTGTAAATATTTTTATTAGTAAAATGTATCACACACCTCAGTGTTAGAACCTTATATGTAAGAGAAAAAAGTATTTTAGTGTTATCAACTCATGAAAATATAACATGACTCTGAGACTAATTATATAATTATAGACGTACAATAAAAAATGCCATTTTTCATATTGACCACTATGAAGTTTAGGAGCTCTAAGTGCAGATATTGTTCTACATTTTCCATGTCTTTTTAAATTGTTTATTAGAGATTCTTTAAATATCTTAATAAAAAATTTAGAAGGCCCTGTGTTTGCTTTAAAAAGAAGAAAAATCAATTCTTGAGAATTTATTGGTGGAGATTCGAATTTCCACTAATACTGATAGTGACCACCAGTCCCTAATATGATAGCTAATTGCAGAAACACCAAGTATTGATGGAAAATAAAAGTATTGATAGAAACATAAAGATTAAGACAAAAGATAAACAAGTCATTATCTACTGAGATAATGATTAGTATCTACATCATTTTGGAAAGCAGCCTTGATGCTATTCTTTAATTATTGTGGAATTCATATAATATGCTGCACCTTAAGTCTTTAGTTGAATATGGAATCATTGTATGTTCAATAGGTAATACTCAAAATATATCTGTCTCACTAAGTGGAATTACCCATTGTTTTCCTCATAATGTGGGATCAAATAGTGATATACAATACAAGAAAAATATCTTCAAACATTTCCACATGAGCTTTCCCTATTGCTTATGCCAGTCCATGCCAGAACTGTTCTACCCAGATCACCATCTCTTTCACCATGCTGAGTGAGGGTGACCAAGAGGAGAAGGTAGCTTATGCTTATTTTGATAAATGCCAATATATTACCTCTTCCTGCCCTGACATTTCTAGCACATGGTTTAGCTTATTCCATGTTAAAAATATAATTTTCATGACAGAATTTTTATATATTTCATCTACTTATTTATAAAAGAGAGAAAATAAATTTTGAGGACTAATGGATAAAGTATCAAAGCAGTCAAGTTCATATAAAAATTACTAATGACTGCTAGTAATAGTAAGATAAACACATAGGACATGCAGGACAGACATCTGCCTTGTGATTGAATTGAACTGTGTGCCATTCTCTGTCTGTCCTCACGTGTGTGCAGCACTGTGTGAAGCCAGCTCACTACAAGTTGGAGACACACTTTCCCTGAAAGTAGATGTAAGAACCTAATTAAAAAGAATTTGGAAAAGGGAAGCTTGCTATCCATAATGCCTGAGCATTAGCAAAGCTTCTGTAGATGCTTCTGGTCCTTGCTGTATCTTCCCTTCAAGTATCACATGATTGTGATTATAGTTCCTTGTAGTAATTTCTATAGTAGTAATTTGTATCCTACCAGAATGATTAGCTTGCTGAACCATATCACTTTGGGCCAAAGGATATGGACAAATTGTTATTGGGTTCTGGTCACCAAGGTTCTCTCCTGGAAGAAGAGTTGTCAAGAGTGTTGACCAAGGCAGAAGCAGCTTCTACATTATCGTCTGTAAAAAGAAGGCATGGGTGGGCCATCTAGATAACTCAGTGAACTAAAGTGCCTGCATAGGCAGAACACAGTGGGATTTGATTCCTGAAGTGCTGTGCCAGCCTCCCTGCCCCTGAGCATGCTGAGATGACATTTGAGACTGGGTGTAGTGGTGTGTGCCTGTAATCCCAGTGCTTGGGAGACTGAAAACAGGAGAATCACTATGAGTCCAATCTATGTAGTGAGACCCTGTAGACCCTGTCTTAAATACATAAATTTTTTTAAAGGCATAGTATCTTATTTGTATCCTATTTATAAGTATAACAATTATTAAGCTTATTTACTAAGAACTACTATGTGTTGAGAATGGTACTGAAAATAGACAAGAAGATCAATGGAACCGAATAGAAGATACAGAATCAATCCAAGCACACCCAGCTTACTTATCTTTTATAAAGGAGCCAAATTACAGGAAGAAAGATGACTTCTTTAATAAATTATGCTGAGCAAACTTGTTTTCCACGTGTCAGTGACTGAATGCAGACACATATCTTTCACCATGCATTAAACTAAAATCAAAATGGATCAAAGATCTAAACATGAAAACAGAAACACTTAAGCTGATGGAAGATGGAACTGTCAAAGACACATATATGGGAAAAATTCATGAACAAAACCCCAAGCACATAGGGCTGGGGAGATGGCTCAGTGGAATAAGCGCTTCCCTGGCAAGTGCAAGGGCCTGAGTTCAATCCTTGGTTCCGAAAAAAAAAAAAAAAATCACACAGGAAATACCACAAAGAATGGACAACTGGGATCACATAAAGTTAAAAAGCTTTTCTTTTGCACAGCAAAATCAACCACCAAGAGAGTAAAGATACAACACACAAAATGGGAAAAAAAAATAACCAGCTATTCTTCAAACAAAGGACTAAGGACTAATATCTAGAACACATAAACAACTTAAAAAAATAAGACCCCCAACTAAAATGGACAGCCCAAAAATGGGTTATTATCAGTAAATCAATCAACATTAAATGTTGGCAGGGTTCTGGGACAAAGAAACTCTTCTTTATTGTTGGTGGGAGTGTAAGTCAATATAACCGTTGTGGTAATCAGTATGGACATACCTCAAAAAATTAAAACCAGAGTTTCCATTTGACCCAGTATCTTTCCAAAAGAGTTAAAATAATCTGTCTTAGTATCTTTTCTTGTTCCTGAGACAAAATAGCTGACACCCAAAAACAAAAGAGCAAAGGTTCATTTGGTTCAGTTTATAGAGGTTTGTAGAGGTTTCAGTTCATAGTCATCAGACTCTAAGGCTGGATGGCCTGGTAGGGGGAAACACAGAGGAGAAACAATTCATGGCAGGTAGACGGCAGCAAGGCAGCAAACAGAAAGTGACAAGTAGCAACAGCAGCCCTGTTTTTGTCCCTTATGTTACATTTAGGCTGCCTGTAGCACAAACATCCAAGGGAGGAACACTTAAAACTACCCAGATCTATGACAAATCAATCAGCAGACTAATCAAACAATGAGAGATCCTTGATTTTATCAGGCGTCACAGACTCCATCCCAGCATTACACACTCTAGATCCAGCCACCTCTGCAAAGAACCATCTATGACATTATTTTTCCCATAATTTTATTGAGAAGCAAATAGCAATGAGACAGTTTCAAATCAAATTGGTAGGACAGTTTCAATAATTAACACATTTCATACATTCTTCCCAGAGGTTAATTGCTGTACAAGATGAGGACATGATATTCTATTTACAAGCACTATTGGAGTAAATCCTTCTATTCATTAAGAGAATGTAACTATATATCTATCCTAACCATTTGGAATACAGAGATACAAAATGGACATATCGCCTTTATTTGTTAAGTTCCGTTATTTGAATATTATAAGTGTGTTAACTCAGCAAAATATTCTAAAAGAGTCCAGTAATCCATAACAGTATTGGATCTTCTGCTCGACAGGCAATGTAAAAACTGTTGACCTGAGTCCCCTACAGCTCAACAAAACAGCATGGCTTTACTACTTATACTTCGTTTTTATACTTTTCTGCTGGATGGTTAAGACCAAGGTAAAGCAGGACCTGTGCAACAAGAGTTGTAGCTTTTTGGTCTGATAAGGTCAGTGAAATCCCCTCAGGATTTATGCTGAGATCCTGTACCTCAGACTGCAGAACTTTTGTCAGTGTCAGCCATGTGGATGAGTCACAGCCATTGCTTGGCCAATGTGCTCTCTGTGAAAGCCTGAGAGAACGTTTACTCTCCATGTGACTCTTCTTAGGCACACTCTACATCATAGATCACTTTCCTCTTTGGTCCCATAATCTGCTTGTTCAGAAAATTTGGAACACTACTGAGTTACATGATGTTACAGTACAAGTTCTCATATGTCCTGAGTCTTAATTGACCTTGGAAGACTAGGGTGAAAATGTTGGCTTTCCTTGTGGCCCTCCTTTTTCTCTAACTTTGATCTGCAAACTTAGGTTGTTAACCCTACAGAAGACAAGCTTATTGTGATTACCATACAACCCAGGCTGTTAAGGTTAACCTCTTTATCTGTCTGAATATCAAACATCTTAGGCATAACATGGAACAGGTATTTTGCTTCAAGTATTAATATGTTGAACTTTAAGTCCCTACAGAATATGATAAAAAACACTTAAAAATTAGAATATATTTTTAAAATAGGCATAACAAATTAAATAATTCTTATGTGTACACATAAGTACAAAAATTTAACCATATATGACCTTGAAGCAGGACAGCCCTACAACATTCCTTTTCCTGTCTCCTGCTGTCATTCACTACCCCCTTCTTTTTAAACAATCATCTACCTGAGAGACAGCACAGCAGCAACTGGCATGTCATGACAAGCAGCCCTCATTCAGAAAACCAGAATGACAGGCACTCCAAGCATGAAACTACTATTACAGATTACCATCTTCAATGCAGTTGCTTAGTTCACAGGTGTCAGCAGATATAGTTAGTCAGGGTGAGAATCTTTCCAATTAACTGCTAGATTCAAAAATCTTATGGAGATTCTCAGGATCATTGTCTTACCCATCTTCTACATATAACTATTTCTAAAACTTTCTCTTCCAGGAGATTTAGTGTTTCTGCTCTAATGTTTAGATCTTTAATCCATTGTGACCTTAGCTTAGTGCATGGTGATAGACCTGGGTTGAGTTTTAGTTTTCGGCATGTAGAGAGACAATTTTTCCAGCACCATTTGTTAAAGAGGCTATCCTTCTTCTGTTGAGTATGTTCAGCATCTTTGTCAAATATAAGGTGGCTGAGTGTGTTTGTAGGGGTTTCAGCATCTTCTAATCTATTCCTTTGATCCTCAGATCTATTTTGTTGCCAGTAAAGTGTTGATTTTATCACAGTAGCATTGTAGTATAATTTCAAGTCAGGAATTGTAATGCCCCTCCTTGTCTTTATGCCCAGGATTGCCTTTGCTATTCTAGGTCTTTTCTGGTTCCAAATAAATTTTAGGAACGATTGGCCTAGCTCTGTGAAGTATGTCGGTGGTAGTCTAATAGGAATTATGTTAAATCTGTACAGCAATTTTGGGAGTATGACCATCTTCACAATGTTGTTTCTTTCTATCCAGGAACATGGAATATCTTTCCAATTTTCTGAAATCCTCTACAATCTCTTTTTGAAGAGTACTATAATTTTCCTTGAAAAGATCTTTGCATTCTTTAGTTAGATTAATTCCAAGGCAATTCATTTTCCTCGGTGCTATTGTAAAAGGTATTGTTTCTATAATTTTCCTCCCTGTGTGTTTGTTGTCTGTATAGAGGAATGGTATGGACTTTTTGCTACTGACTTTTTAACCTGCTGTGCTACTGAAAATGTGTAACAATTCTAGTAACTACTTGGTAGACTTTTTGGGTCTTCCAAGTAAAGTGTCATGTTATCTGCAAATAATGATAATTTAACTTCTTCTTTACTTATTCTTATTCCTTTTACTTCTCCCTCTTGTCTAATGGCTCGAGCTAATGACTCCAGAACTATATTGAATAGTAGTGGTGATAGAGGACATCTTTGTCTTATACCCGATCTAAGAGTGAAAGATTTCAGTTTTCTTCATTTAGGATTATGTTAGCCATTGGGTTTTCATAAATGGCTTTTACCAGATTGAAGTAGAGGTCACCTATTCCAATTTTTTGTAGGACTTGGAACATGAATGAGTGTTGGACTTTGTCAAAAGCCTTTTCTGCATCGAGATGATAATGTGCTTTTCAGTTTTTGCTCTATTTATATAGTATATTACATTTATAGATTTTCAAATATTGAGCCATCCTTGCATACCTGTGATGAAACCTATCTGGTCATGGTATATGATCATCTTGCTGATTTTCTGTACTCTATTTGCTAGGATTTTATTGAGGATTTTGACATCTATGTTCTTGAGGGAGATTGGCCTGTAGTTCTCTTTCTTAGTTGCGTCTTTGCCTGGTTTTGGTATCAGTATAATACTTGACTCCAGGAATGATTTTGGGAGGATTGCTTCCTTTTCAATTTCATGGGTTTTTCAGGAGTATAGGAAACACATCTTCTGTAAATTTCTTGTAGAATTCAGCTGTGAATCCATCCAGACCTGGACTTTTCTTTGCCGGTAGGTTTTTAATTACATCTTGTATTTCATTGGCTGTTATTGGATTGTTGATAGTGGTTATATCTTGTCAATTCAGTTGTGGAAATTTGTACCTTTCTAGGAATCTGTCCTTTCCTTTTGTGTCTTCTATTCTTTGAGAGTACAGATTCTCGAAGTAGCTATTGGTAGACTTCTGAATTTCCAATGGGTCTGTGGTAATTACAACCTTATCATTGTTATAGCTTGTATTTGAATTTTTTCTTTCTTCTTTTTGATGAAGGGGCTTATTGATTTTATTGATTTTATTGACTCCTTTAAAGAACCAGGTTTTTGCTTTGTTAATTCTTTGAATTGTTTTCTTCATCTCAACTGAATTAATTTCTGCTCTAATCTTTATGATTTCTTCCTGTCTTTGGGCTCTGGGTTTGGTTTGCTCTTTCTTTTCTAGTTGTTGAAGGTGCAGCATTAGGGTATTTATTTGTTTCTGTTCCATTTTTCTAATGTGTGAGTTCACAGCTA